>NC_080539.1:2647500-2990000 GCF_028640845.1 Ahaetulla prasina
AGCCCCTGCCCCTGGGGGCCGCCAGCCGGCATTGTTTGGCGGACGGCACCCTGAGAAGACCCTCTCTATGTGCCTACAAGTTTTAGGAGTTTGTACGAACCTCCCCAACTGTACAGCTAGTCCTCGACTTACGACAGTTCATTTAGTGACCGTTCGGATTTATAACGGCACTGAAAAAGGTGACCTGTGACTATTTTTCACGCTTACAACCCTGTGGTCAAAATTCAGACGCTTGGCAACCAACTCACGTTTTACGACGGTTGCAGAGTCCTGGGGCCATGTGAACCCCTTTTGTGACCTTCTGACCAGCAAAGACAGTGGGGGCAGCCAGGTTCACTTAACAAATGCAGTGATTCGCTTAACAACTGTGGCAAGAATGGCCGTAAAACAGGGCAAAACTGCCTCGCGTAGCAACAGACATATTTGGCTCATAAGTCGAGGACTACCTGCGGCGAAGGAAACTTTTTGTGGTCGTAAATCGAGGACTACTTGTGGGTTATTCGACACCCCAACCTTGTGTTGCCTTGCGCTTCAGAGATTACCTGTTCAAGAGCGTGGACTGTGCTCTGGTGGTCACTCAACGCCTCTACGGGGAAAACCACGTTGCGGTGCCACTGAGGAACACAGCCGGTGAAGCTATCATGGTGCTGGATCTCAACCTTGGACCCAGGCAGCAGCTGTCGCCTTGCGCGCACAAGGACCTGCAGAAGATGCTGAAGATGGCCCAAGCCGCCACCCACGAGATCCTGAAAGAGGATTCCGGAGATCTGGAACCATATTACGTCTTGGGTATGTGGCACGTTGGGTGAACTATAACCTCTTCACCTGTATCGGCCGTCCTGGAGATGTGAGGCTTTGCTTGAGCAGGAGGTTACACTAGAACAGGGGTCTCCAACCTTGGCAACTTTAAGCCTGGAGGACTTCAACTCCCAGAATTCCTTTGCTTTGCTTTGCTTTGCTTTGCTGGCTGTGGAATTCTGGGAGCTGAAGTCCTCAAGGCTTAAAGTTGCCAAGGTTGGAGACCCTTGCACTAAAAGACCTTCCAGGTCACTTCCAACTTGGTTATTCTGTTATCCATCCTTCCTTCCTTCCTTCCTTCCTTCCTTCCTTCCTTCCTTCCTTCCTTCCTTCCTTCCTTCCTTCCTTCCTTCCTCCTTTCCTTTCCTTTCCTTTCCTTTCCTTCCTTTCCATTCTTTTCCTTTCCTTCCTTCCTTCCTTCCTTCCTTCCTTCCTTCCTTCCTTCTTTCCTTCCTTCCTTCCTTCCTTCCTTCCTTCCTTCCTTCCTTCCTTCCTTCCTTCCTTCCTTCCTTCCTTCCTTCCTTCCTTCTTTCTTTCCTTTCCTTTCCTTTCCTTCCCTTCCCTTTCCTTTCCTTTCCTTTCCTTTCCTTCCTTCCTTCTCCATCTCTGGAGATTTTTAAGAATAGATTCAACAAACATTTGTCTAAAATGGTCTTGGGTCTCCTGCTTGAGCAGCGGATTGGACTAGAAGACCTCCAGGGTGCCTTCTAGACTATTTCAGGCAAATGGCTGTTCAATCTCTTCCTAAAAACTTCTCACGTTAGAGCATTCATAACTTCTGGAGGCAAGTTGTTCCACTGATTAATTGGTCTAACATCTTAAAGCAGGCTGGCTGGGGGATTCTGGGAGTGGAAGTCAACCCTTCTTTTTTTTTTTAAGTTTTATTTTAACATTCATATCCAATAACATATTTAATGTACCATCATATACAATTAATCGGGCCTGCCCGGTCACCACCCCCTTCCTTTAACTCTCTTCCCTTCTCTACCTTCTTCTACTTTCCACAACCATCCTCCCCCTCTCTTATCTCCTCCTTCCTCCCTACTCCTTTCTTCTCCCTCTTCTATCCCTCTTCCTTCCTTCCTTCCTTCCTTCCTTCCTTCCTCCTTTCCTTCCTTCCTTCTTTCCCATCATTCTGAAGTGGTAGCCAGGCAGCTCTGATCTTACATTAATTATACATCTTCAATCATCTTTGTACATTAACCATCAATCCATTTTCTACCCTCATCCCCTCCCCTCCCTTCCTTCCTCCCCACCCCAGGACTTCCAGAACCGAATACAGGGTATAAAACTAACAACAAAAATTAAAATATAACACAAATCATAATCCATAGTCACTCCTTAAAACCTCAACTCCCCTTCCAGAAACAAAGAAAATACATTTCTTCCAATCCATTATATATCAGACCATTCCACTCCTAGAGTTCTCAGAAATTTCCGATTGTGTTAGTGTTTGTTCTTGAATAAAGTACATAGTTTTTAATATCCAACCTTCATCAATCAATATCAAAACAACGTTCCATCTTCCAATATTCACCAAGGGTTCTTCTAAAATGTCTTTCTTCCTTAAGCAGTCTCTCAAAAATAGTTCATATTTCCAACTTAATTTCTTAAATTTTTCTGTCCAACCTTCAAGGGTAAACAATAGTCCATCTTTTCACATTTGACATTTATATACATCAAATAATATTACAAATATCCAATATATCAATTATAATAATTAAAATCTTCACTTTACCTTGCTTATATCAAATAACATTATTAAAATTACACCTATAACATCCAAAATATATCTATTATAACAATTAAATTCTAATTAGCCATATAACAACATTACATCCATCTCTTAAATATAATATTGAATCCAAATTCCTAAATTTTACTATCTATCCTCCAAAGTTAAACAATATTCCATCTTCCTATTCCTTTATATCCCTGAAATATATCAAATAGTACCCCTAAAATTACACCTTTATATCCAGAATAAATCATTTACAAAAATTAATCATAATCATATATAATAGAATTAAATATTCTCCTTCCCCTTCTGTCTTACACATTTTCCACCATCTATTCACCATTCAACTTAACATCTATTAATAAAGAGTTCCCAATCTTTAATACATTAGTGTAGAAATCTCGTGCTTTACAAACTGTATTGAGAAAATACTTTCTTCCTTTATAATTCACTGTTAAACCAGCTGGAACCTCCCATCTAAAATATATCTGATGTTTCTTAAGCTCATCCACTAAAAAGGCAAATTCTTTTCCAACCCTTCTTAAAGGAGTCTGGCTGGGGAATTCTGGGAGAGGAAGTCCACCCCTTTTAAAGCATTGCTGGCTGGGGAATTCTGCGAGTGGAAGTCCACCCATCTTAAAGCATAGCTGGCTGGGGAATTCTGGGAGTGGAAGTCCTCCCCTCTTAAAGCAGGCTGGCTGGGGAATTCTGGGAGTGGAAGTCTTCCCCTCTTAAAGCAGGCTGGCTGGGGGATTCTGGGAGTGGAAGTCCACCCCTCTTAAAGCAGGCTGGCTGGGGGATTCTGGGAGTGGAAGTCCACTCCTTTTAAAGCAGGCTGGCTGGGGAATTCTGGGAGTGGAAGTCCTCGCCTCTTAAAGCAGGCTGGCTGGGGAATTCTGAGAGTGGAAGTCCACCCCTCTTAAAGCATAGCTGGCTGGGGAATTCTGGGAGTTGAAGCCTACCCCTCTTCAAGCATGCTGGCTGGGGAATTCTGGGAGTGGAAGTCTTCCCCTCTTAAAGCAAGCTGGTTGGGGAATTCTGGGAGTGGAAGTCCACCCCTCTTAAAGCATGGCTGGTTGGGGGATTCTGGGAGTGGAAGTCCACCCCTCTTAAAGCAAGCTGGCTGGGGGATTCTAGGAGTGGAAGTCCACCCATCTCAAATGTCTTTATTTGAAGCCTCTGAACAGCCTTCTTTAAAATCCCGGTTTATGGTTGCAGAGGCAGAATATGTTGGGGATTGGCGGCGCGGAGGCGTCCTCTTCTACCGCTTCTTGCTGCAGGACCTGCAAAACTGCATCTGGAACCTTGACCCCTGGACCTCCTTTGGCGACATCCGATCCATGGAGAAACCGCCGGCCCTCGTCCACATCATCTTGAAATGCGTGGTGCTTATTTTATACCCGCAGTGGGCCGGCACAGAGGAGGTGGAGCGTTGGAGCACCTGCATACAGGTGAGAAATTGCACCGCCAGGGAACGAGGAACAAAAAGGGGTGTTTGGGGGAACCCTACAGGTTTGACATTGGGAAACAGCCAGCCAGGTTGGAAGGAGGAGTCAAGTGAGAGCTTAGCTTAGAATCTTTGCGTAGCTGCAAAAGATGTAAGCTTTTCCCAGATCCATGAAACCTTACCCAGTGGTGATAAATGGTCCAGTGGTGAAATTCAATTTTTTTTTACTACCAGTTCTGTGGGCGTGGCTTGGTGAGCATGGCGTGTCTTGGTGGGCGTGGCTTGGTTGGCATGGAAGGAGAAGGATCAGGGGTGAAATCTACTCACCTTCCCAACCGGTTCAGAAGTGCACGCATCCCCCGCATGTGTTACGTGTGTGTACCAATTTTCTAAACATGTGCAAATTCTTCCTGGTTAAAACCAGGAAGTAACGACGACCGGGCGGGTGGGCAGAGCCTCATGCCACTATCGCTACTGGTTCTCCAAACCACCGGCCACCATCGCTGCTGGTTCAGCCAAACTGGGAGCGTTTCACCCCTGGGGAAGGATACTGCAAAATCCCCATTCCCACCCCACTCTGGGTCCAGCCAGAGGTAGCATTTGCCAGTTCTCCAAAGTCAAAATTTCCGCTATCGGTTCTCCGAACTACTCAATATTTCCGCTACCGGTTCTCCAGAACCTGTCAGAACCTGCTGGATTTCACCCCTGATATGGTCCAAGCCTCCAAATTATGATCACATAATTCACATGATCACAAGTTTAGATCAGGGGTGTCCAACTGAAGGCCTGGGGCTCAGATCCGGCCCACGGGGTGTTTAGATCTGGCCTGCGGGGCCACCCTGGAAAGTCCGAAGAACTGGCCCATGGTGCCTCTGCCAGCGAAAACAGAGCTCGGGAGGGCCACATGCAGCCAAAAACAGAGCTCAGGAGCCCGTTTTCTCTGGCAGAGTGCTCAGGCCGCCACAGGCGCTCCCAACATGAGTGACGCCAAGCTGGCCACGCCCCCTAACCATGCCCACTCCCCCCCCCGAGGTCAAATACAACCCTGATGTGGCCCTCATGAAATCGAGTTTGACACCCACCCACCCCGTTTAGATGCTGCAATGTTCGTAAGTGTGCAAAAATGGCCCTAACTCACTTTTTTCAGTGCCGTTCTAACTTCGAATGGCCACTAAATGAAGTGTTGTAAGTCGAGGATGACCTGTTTCCCTCGTTGCAATTTTACACGTAAGGGTGGGAGAGGCTAAATCCGCCACAGCCGACTCTCCTGTTTCGCCGGCCTTCCGGCTTCGATCCCGACGACCCTGTCTTGGCTTCTTGTCTTCCGCAGAAACTCGACGGAGAACTTATTGAAAACATTTGCTACTTCGACCCAACGGCTTCTTACGTGGAGGTCCGTCCGGAGGTTCTGTACAGCTGCCTCCAAGGTGAGAGTAAGCCATCGGACGTGGAAAGCAGGGGAGGTTATGGGTCCCTTCCGTTAAGGAGGTCCATCTGGTGGGACCGAGAAGAAGGGCCTTCTCCGTGGTGGCTCCGTCCCTGTGGAACATCATCCGCGCGGAAGAAGACTGGTCCCAGAACAGGGGTGAAATCCACTTACCTTCGCTACCGGTCCACAAATGGGAACGTGTGCGCTCACTTGCTTCGCTCGTGACACCTCTGTGCCTGCACCGGACCTTCTGCGCATGCGCAGAGCATCAAAAACAGGACAGGGGGATGGAGCCTTCTGCCGCTGGTGCTACCGGTTTGCCCGAGCCGGATAGAACCGGTTGCATTTCACCACTGTTCCAGAAGTGGGTTTCATATAATTTTACCACCGGTTCGCCGCACAATGAAAATGTGAGCACGCGCGGCTTTCACACATGCACGTGGCTTAGAAAACGTGGCTAAATAGGACAGCATAGCGCCACCACCGGTTCGCCCGAACTGGTCTGAACCGGCTGAATTCCACCACTGATTGGTCCCCATTTTGGCATCCTTTTGAAGAATTTAAAAAAAGAGTTGGAAGGGGCCTTGAAGGCCTTCTAGTCCAGGGGTCTCCAACCCTGGCAACTTTAAGCCTGGCGGACTTCGACTCCCAGAATTCCCCAGCCAGCTTTGCTGTGGGACAGTCTCATCAAACTTCAAGTGAGACCCCTGTTCTAGTCCAACAGCCCCCCAAGTCGCAAATGTCAGTCACATGATCTCTGGACTGCAACCATCGTAAATACAGTCCGGTTGCCAAGCGCCCAGCTTTTGATCACATGACCGTGGGAAATGCCGCAACGGTCCCAAGTGCGAGGACCAGTCAGTCGTAAGTCACTTTTTTCACCACAGTTGTTTGTAACTTTCCTTGCGGAATTTTATTACTCTAACAAAATTACAAAATATAGAAATATGGGGGGTCCTCGACTTACGACCGGACATGGAGCCCAACATTTCTGTCATTAAGCAAGACATTTGTTAAGTGAGTTTTGCCCCATTTTACGACCTTTCATGCCAAGGTTGTTTACATGAACCACTGCTGTTGTTAAGTGAGTCACACGGTCGTTAAGCGAACCTGGTTTCCCTTTGGCTCAGCTTGGCCAAGGTCGCAAAAGGGGATCACATGACACAACCAGGACACGGCGACCGTCATAAATGTGAGTCAGTTATGAAACATCCGAATATAAATCACGTGAACATGAGGATGCTGCAACGGTCGTTAAGTGTGAAAAAATGGTCCTCTTTCTTCAGGGCCGTCGTAACTCTGAACGGTCGCTAAAGGAATCGTTGCAAATCGAGGACTACCTATACAAAGAAAAATAATGGGAGGAAAGCAAAGGAATCGGTTTTAAATTGGGTTTTATTCTATATTTTTAATTCTAAATTAACGGGCTTTTTAGAATAAGTTTTTTAATTGTTTTTTATATTGTATTTATGTGTTTTTAAATGCCTGAGTCCTTCGGGAGATAGGGCGGTATATAAATTTGATTAAATAAATAAATAAATAAATAAATAAAAGCAGAGGAGACGGGGAGGAGGAGAAAGAAAAGCATGCGGTTCCTTGGACCGTTTACGACCGTTTGCTTAGGAACAGCAGGACCGGCGCCAAGCAAACGGTCATAAGTCGAGGACTGCCTATCGAAGCTAATCTGCCATGTGTCTGTGTGTGTTTCCAACTAGGTGCACGTCGGAAAGCGGTCTGGAGGTTCGGCTCGGCTCCGTTAGAGTACCTTTACAACTGGGCGTGCGCCTGCCTGTCCTTGATCGAAATGGCCAAGAAGCTAAAGCATCGCGACAGTCTGGCCAACTCGGCTTCGGCCCTTTTAACGCCCACGCTTTCTCAGTCCATCCGGTCGTCGCAGATTTCGACTCTCCGGTCCATCTCTTTTTCCTACCCGCTCAATCCAAGCTGGGCCCCAAGTTCGTAGCATTCGTTGAACGTGCAGCGCCTCATTTCCCAGGCGGGAGTTATAGTTCTCGTCTGTAATTCTGAAACGTTTCAATAGGGGGAGGGAGAGAGAGAATTGGGGTACAAAGCAGGGAGGTTCAAAACCAGCGGGGTTCTTGCAACCCACAGAGTTAAAAGAGGGGGGGGCGCCTCACAAAAGATTGGCAAATAAGTGCCTTATTTCCCAGATGGGAGTTATAGTTCTTGAGAGTAATTCCGAAACATTTCAATGAAGAGAAAATTAAATTTACAAAGCAGGAGGTTCAAAACCAGGTTCTTGCAATACAAAGTTCAGAATTAAAAGCGGGCGCTTCACAAAAGATTGACAATAATTTCCCAGGCGGGAGTTATAGTTCGCCTGTAATTCTGAAGTTCAATAGAGGAGAGAGAGAGAATTGGGGTACAAAGCAGGGAGGTTCAAAACCAGCCAGGTTCTTGCAACCCACAAAGTTCAGAGTTAAAAGGGGAGGGGCACTTCACAAAAGATTGACAAATAAGCGCCTTATTTCCCAGGCGGGAGTTATAGTTCTTGCCTGTAATTCCAAAACCTTTCAATAGGTGGCGAGAGACAGAGAGAGAAAACTGGGGTACAAAGCAGGAAAGTTCAAAACCAACCAGGTTCCTGCAACCCACGGAATTTACAAGGGTGGGGGGGCTTCACAAAAGATTTCCACCCTGTAGCATCTTTTGAGGAATTATTCCAATAGAATAAAGAGGAAAAAAAAAGGGGGCGCCTTCCCCTTACTCCCCGACTCATTCGGTCCCCCCCCCCACCAAGAAATAACAAGTTTTCCCATTGGCCGGTTGCCGAAGAGGACAACGCCGTTCCCGCTATCTTCGGAAGCATCATCGTTTTTAATAAAATTTGGGGGAAATTAAAATATTTTTATTTCTCCTCCTCCTGACAAAACACAACGTCTTATCTGGCAAGCGTTTTGCACCTGGAGATTACAAGCTGATTTTAAGGCTGCCGATAAATACGCCGCGGTGTTATTACAACCGGCAATCCTTTTGATAATCGGCCACCGTCGAGAGCCGGGGAAGGTTTAATATTGGGAAGACGGAAGGGAGAGAGAGAGAAAGAGAGAGACACGATGATCCTAGAAATAAGTTTTGCAATCTTTTTTCTGATGCAGAGAAGTTTTCTCGGCTTGGGGGGGGGAGGTTGGCGGTGGCTGTCCGGCAGCTGTAAACAAACATGTCTTTTTAATGAATAAGTCTGCTGATATACAGCGAAGTCCTCGACGTACGACCACAGCTGAGCCCAAAACTTAGGTTGCTAAGTGAAAAAAAGGTGTTAAGTGAGCTTTACTCCCGTTTTACGAGCTTTCTTGCCACCGTTGCTAAGTGGAGCATTGCGATTATTAAGTTAGCGACACGGTTGTTAAGAAAGTCTGCTTGTCAGGAAGGTCGCGAAAGTTGATCACGTGAAGAGGATAGGATAGCAATGGCGTGAACAATAAAGCCTTTTAAAAAGCGGAGGCGGGTCTGTGCCCACCCATAATTCAATGGCATGTCTCCCCTGTGACGCGCTGGCGGTGAAGGTAGGCTGTTTCTGCCTCCCAGGCTCTAGAAGGCTCTGGAGCCTGGGACAGCAAAAACAGGCCTTCAGTCCCTAGGCAGTAAACAGCATTTGAGAACCGGAGGGCCTGAAAATCAGCTGACTGGCACACTGGAGCTGAGCTAGGGCAATCCTCACGTGCCCACAGATACGGCTCCGTGTGCCATAGGTTTGCATCACAGGTATAGGGTCTCCTACTTGAGCTGGGGTTGGACTAGAAAACTTCCATGGTCCCTTCCATGCCAATGATTGTAAAGAGGGATGAGGGAAGGGGAGGGAAAGGGGGAAGGGGAGGAGGAAAGGAAAGGAAAGAAGACAAGGCAAGACAAGTCAAGATGAGGGAAAGGAGAAGAAAGGAAAGAAAAGGGAAGGGAAGGAAAGGAAAGGAAGACAAGGGAAGGAAAGGAAAGGAAAGGAAGACAAGGGAAGGGAAGGAAAGGAAAGGAAGACAAGGGAAGGAAAGGAAAGGAAAGGAAGACAAGGGAAGGGAAGGAAAGGAAAGGAAAGGAAAGGAAAGGAAAGGAAAGGAAGACAGGGAAAAGGAAGGAAGGAAAAAAGGAAGGAGGAGACAAAGAAAGGAAGGAAGGAAAGGAAAGGAAGGAAGACAGGAAGGAAGGAAGGAAGGAAGGAAGACAAGGAAGGAAGGAATGGAAAGGAAAGAAGGAAGGAAGACAAGGAAGGAAGGAAGGAAGACAAGGAAGGAAGGAAGGAAGGAAGGAGGAAGGAAGACAAGGAAGAAAGGAAGGAAGACAAGGAAGGAAAGGAAGGAAGACAAGGAAGGAAGGAAGGAAGGAAGGAAGACAAGGAAGGAAAGGAAGGAAGACAGGAAGGAAGGAAGGAAGGAAGGAAGGAAGGAAGGAAGGAAGGAAGACAAGGAAGGAAAGGAAGGAAGACAAGGAAAGGAAGAGGAAGGAAGACAAGAAGGAAAGGAAAGGAAGGAAGACAAAGGCAGGGAAGGAAGGAAGGAAGAAAGGTGGATGGAAACTCATCAAGGAGCGAAGCAATGTAGAATTAAGGAGAAAGTTCCTGACAGTGAGGACGATTAACCAGTGGAACAACTTGTCACCAGAAGTTGTGGGTGCTCCTGCTCCATCACTGGAGGTTTTAAGAAGAGACTATATGGTAAGTATTCTCCTGCTTTAGAGAGTTACTAAACAGTTCAACCTTGCAACCAGACTTGGACTTCAATTCCAGAATTCTCAGCCATTGCTTGGGTTGAAGTCCACAAGTCTTGTTATGATTGGAATGGCTAGAAGACTTCAAGGTCCTTCAGCCTATGTTCTTTAAATTCTGAGAAATGGGAACACAGGACCAAAGTGAGCAGACAGGTGAAGAGGGCAAATATTTATTTATTTATTTATTTTTATACTTTTATACCGCACCATCTCCCATAGGACTCAGGGCGGTTCACAGGCATATTAAAAAAAATAGAATGGATAGGAGGGGTTGCACTGCTCATCTGCTGCAATTACGGAGGGCAGCTGGACTATTTGGGTGAGCATGGAAAGGTTTTCTGGCTAAGCATCACGGATCCGCTGTTAGACCCCTTGCAATTTGCATACCGAGCAAATAGATCAACAGATGATGCTGTTAATATGGCTCTGCACTACATCCTACAACATCTTGAGTCTCCAAAGACCTATACAAGGGTCCTCTTTGTAGACTTTAGCTCAACATTCAATACCATTATTCCAGACACTCTTCTAACTAAGCTAAACCAGCTACAGGTACCTGAACAGACTTGTAAGTGGATCACAAGCTTCCTAACAAACAGGAAGCAGCAGGTGAAGCTAAGCAGGATCACATCAGATACCTGTACAATTAGCACAGAAGCAGTGGTTTCAAATAATTTAACAATTCTTTGCTAATGACCAGCTGGGTGACTGGCTAGGGTCATGTCCAACAGACTAAAATGCCACTCATGTCGATGGGCACTTTGCCTTAGCTGTTACAATGTAACAAGGGTTAATCAGAGAGGCAGTTTCTGTAAGCAGGGCGATAAAAATTAGGCTAGAAACAATACCAGAACGTTTCAGTTCCTTACAGGATTAGCCCTGTAAAGTGGGGAAAAAACAAAATAAGATTTCTTCCAACAACCGGTTCTGAACTGTAGAAAGTTAACAAGTTCTAATATGCAACTGCTGAATACCACTGAAGGCTGTGTGCTCTCCCACTTCTCTCTGTATACCAATGACTGCATCTCCACCCATCCATCTGTTAAACTACTGAAGTTCGCAGATGACACAACAGTGATTGGTCTCATTCGAGACAATGGCGAATCCATATAGGCGAGAGGTCGAAAGACTAGCCTTGTGGTGCAACCAAAACAATCTGGAACTGAACATACACAAAACTGTAGAAATGGTGGTAGACTTTAGGAAAAACCCTTCCATACTTCCACCTCTCACAATACTTGACAACACAGTATCAACAGTGAAACCTTCAAATTTCTAGGAGAAACCTTCAAATTTCTAGGTTCTATCATATATAAGATCTAAATGGACAGCTAACATCAAAACATCATTAAAAAGGACAACAAAGAATGTTCTTTCTCAACTCAAGCTCAAACTGCCCAAGGGCTGCTGATCAGTTCTACAGAGGAATTATTGAGTCTGTCATTTGCACCTCTATAACTGTCTGGTTTGGTTCTGCAACCCAACAAAGACACAGACTTCAGAGGATAATTAGAACTGCAGAAAAAATAATTGCTACCAACCTGCCTTCCATTGAGGACCTGTATACTGCACGAATCAAGAGGGCCGTGAAAATATTTACAGATCCTCATCCTGGACATAAACTGTTTCAACTCCTACCCTCAAAACGCATAGAGCACTGCACACCAGAACAACTAGACACAAGAACAGTTTTTCCCAAAGGCCATCACTCTGCTAAACAAATAATTCCCTCAACACTGTCAAACTATTTACTGAATCTGCTACTATTAATCTTCATCGTTCCATCACCAATCTCTTCCACTTATGACTATGACTTTTTGTACCCTATGATTTATATTGATATATTGTATTATGTATTCTTGATGAGCGATCTTTTCTTTATGTACACTGAGGCATATGCACCAAGACAAATTCCTTGTGTGTCCAATCACACTTGGCCAATAAAAATTCTATTCTATTCTATTCTATTCTATTCTATTCTATTCTATTCTATTCTATTCTATTCTATTCTATTCTATTCTAAGCACACTTTGGAATAAAACAGTTTTCAATTATAATGTCTTGAGAATTCCAGCAAAATTTAAATATTCTAGTTGAATACTCTAACAATAGGTTGATCTGATGAATTAGAAGGACCAGCCAGATAAAATTTCTGCCTTAAGAAGAGAAGCTGGTGAGTTAAACAAGAGCATCTGAGGACAGGACCAAGATGATCTGTGTTTGTGTCTGTGTGGACAAAATTTAAAGCCAAGCAGGAAGTAAAGAGGCACATAATGACCTTACAAACATATACTAATTAATAGGAATAATGTTATCAGACTGGCTAATGGGGTTTTAATAATTTATTGGTTTTAAGTCTTCAACCAATGAAATTTTCAAACTAATTTTAATGTACTAATTGACTTTCTACTGCCTGAATCCTTTAGAAATATTATAGATTTAAACAAACAAATAAATAAATAAAATAGTGGGTCACATTACCATATCCACGGGAATATTAATAGGAAATGTTAATAAAAATGGGAAAATAGAAGCAGGAAGTGTTAAGTTCGGGAAGTAACGAGGCTGGAGACCAGGGTAGTGACAACAGCTCTTTAATATAGGGTGAACCCAGCAACAGGCTGGGGGAAAAACCTCTCCTTTTATACAGTTCTGCTGGAGGCTTCGTCCAATCAGCAACGTGCTGATTTCCCGCTCAAATATTTAAAGGTACAAACATGAATACATAACACTCCTCCCCTCCCAGAAAACACTTTGCCTCTATTTACATACTTATTTACATGTTATTTTTCGACGTAGTCACGCAAATAACCTGGGCGTCTCCTAGTCCTTTCTGACCTCGCGGTTCAGTTCTGGGTGGTGTTTTGAGCTGGTCGGAGGGCTGTTTCTCCTCCCAGCTCTTTCTCTGAGCCATCGGGCTCCGGATTATTATTGACTCTTTTCTTGGCCATCCGGCCTTGGATTACTTTGAATTTCCCTGCTGTTTCCCTCGGGAACCTGATGGCGTCGCTGGAACTCTGGGACCTCAGCTAAGTCTTGCGCCTCCCGGGTCATTGTCAGCTGTGATTCAAATTGGTATTGGTCATGATCTGTTTCATTTGGTTGGTTTGATCAGTTATTCGTTTCCTTATCTGATCTATGTGGCGCCTCCACACTCGGTTGTCTGGTAGCTCTACCACGTATGATTTTGGGCGGTTATCTTTATTATTTGTCCTCGAACCAACTAGGGCCGTCCCCATAGTTTCGGGCCCACACCCGATCGCCTATGCTCATTTCCTTGTCTTTTCTAGTTCCCCTTGTAACCCTCTGGTGTGTAATGGGGATTCAAGCAGTCAAGTGGGCACGGGTTTCCGTCCCATTAGTAATTCGGCTGGGCTTTTCCGGTGGCCGTGCTTGGGGTTCTGTGCTGGACAGCTAGGAAAAGTCTATCTTTGTTTGCCAGTCACCTGGCTTGAGCCTGGACAATGCCTCCTTAGCGCTCCGGACGGAACGCTCTGCAAAACCATTCGGCGCGGGGTGGAAAGGCGCAGAGAGGGCATGTCGGATGCCTCCTCTGCCAGGTATTCTTCAAACTGGGCTGCCGTGAATTGGGGCCCATTGTCGGACACCAGAGTGTCCGGCAACCCGTGAGTTGCAAATAGGTGGCGCGGGGCTGCGATTACTGCTTCGGCCGTAGTGGATTTCATGAGTATGATCTCCAACCATTTAGAGAATGCATCAACAACCACTAGGAAGCGTTTGGCGTGGAAGGGCCAGCAAAATCAATGTGGATTCTTGACCAGGGCCCTTGGGGTTTTCCCATTCCTGACTGGGGCCGTTGGGGTAGAGGTCTGGACTCTTGGCAAGCCTGGCATTTCCCTACCCTCTCAGCAATCTCTGCGTCCATGAGTGGCCACCACACATAGCTTCTAGCTAACCCTTCATCCTTACGATCCCTGGGTGACCCTCGTGGAGGAGGTCCAATACCTTTCCCTTAATTTATCAGGAATTATTACACGATCACCCCATAACAGACACCCCTTGAGCCGAGAGCTCATCTCGTTTTTAACAAATTCTTTGAACCGTTAAGCCCGGCGCAGCGGCCACCCTCTCTGTACCCAACCGGTACAGTCCTTAACACAATGTCGGTATGATGCCGAGCCACTTCCTTAGATGTGACTGGGCCAGAGTCAAGAGTCAATAAGTAGGATGGCGTCCCGGGTGGGGTCTTCGGTTGCCCCTGGTAGTGGGCATCGGCAGCGTCTGCATGCCCCACTTCTTTTCCTGGTCGATGCTGCAGCTTGCGAATAGCGGCTGAATATAGTCCATCGGGTCAAGCGTGGCGAAAGTGCCACAGGCGTTGGTGATCGCCAGCCAGTATCCTAGTAGCGGTCTGTGGTCAGTCACGATTTCAAAATTCCGCCCAAAGACATACTTGGAATTTTTGACCCCTGACACAATGGCTAGTGCTTCTTTATCTAATTGGCTGTAGTTCCTCTCTGGGAGGACATCGTTCTAGAGTAGAGCTATAGGGGCTTCTGTGCCGTTTGGAAGTCTATGGCTGAGTACAGCCCCACCCCATAAGGAGGCATAAACCAGCACTAGGGGTAATGAGTTGTGATATTGGATGAGCAGGCTATCACTTGAGAGCAGGTTCTTTACTGCTTCAAAAGCCCTATTTTCTGACTTTCCCCAAGACCAAACAGTATTTTTCCTAAGAGCCTATGCAGCGGTTCCATAGCAGTTGCTTTGTTCTTTAAAAGACCGTAAAATTCACCAATCCAGGAATGCCTGCAGCTCTGCTTTGTTTTTGGGCGCTGGAGCCTTCTAATTGCCTTAACCTTGCTCTCAGTAGGGTGAATTCCTTTCTTGTCTATCCGGTAGCCCAAGAAATCGGATTCGACCCCTATCTGGCATTTGTTTGTCTTGACTTTTAATCCGGCTGTCCGGAAAATGCTCAAAACCTTTCTTAACGCTCCCCAATTCCTCCATGTTTTCCCTGAAATTAGGACATCATCGTAGGAACTACCCTGGGAGCCCTTGCAGTAGTCGTTCCATTAGGTTTTGGAACAGCCCTGGTGCCACTAACCCCAAATTGCAATCGGGTGCACTTGAAGCCCCCTGTGCGTTACAATCGTTTGGGCTTGACTGTGCGGGCGTCTGGCAGTTGTTGGTAGGCTTGGGCCAAGTCTAACTTTGCAAAGACTTGCCCTTGCCCCAAAGAGTGCAATAAGTGTTGCACCACGGGAACGGGCGCTTTTCTGTAAGGCTTTGTTAAGCGTCGCCTTGTAGTCAGCGCAAATTCTAATTGACCCGTCCGGTTTTATTGGGGTGACGATTGGCGTCTCCACTTTGCGTGATCGACTGGCACCAAAATCCCTGATTTATGAGCTTGTCCAGCTCCTTATCAATTTTGGTTTTAGGGCAAAGGACTCTCCTGCCTTAAGCCTAATGGGGGCTACCTGGGGTCTAAGTTGAAGGAAATAGGGGTCCCCTTGTACTTGCCCAGGCAGTCCTTGAAGACATCTTGAACTCGTTAAAGAGAATGTCTTTCAGGTTACAGTCACTTCTGTAGATGCCAGTCACTCCCATGCCCAGGGCACGAAACCAGTCTAGTCCCAACAGACTGGGCAGAGTTCCTTCGGCGATCGTGATGGGCAGGGTCTTCTTGTGGACCGTACTCGACTCGGACGGAGGTGGTCCCTCGAACAGGGATGCGATTCCCTGGTAGTCGTGGACTCGTACGTTGTGCTTGCAGGTGGCGCTTGCGACGGACGGCAGCGACCAAAGTGTCCCAGGACATGATGGTGATCGCTGATCCCGTGTCTACTTCAGCGGCACCGTACTCCCTCTATTTTTGGCTTTGGTGAAGATCTTCTTCTCCACTTTTGGGCCGACCAATGAGTTGTTTGGTTGAATCGCGCCTTTTTGTTTGAGCCAATCGGGTCGCCTTGCCGATTCAGCTCTGATTGGCGATTTGAATTTTCGGCGGGAAGGTTGGGCGCTCGACAAACAAACTAGGTGCCCTTTCTTCACACCGCCGACATGTCGCGTCTTTAAACTTGCAGCGTTGGCGCTGGTGTTGACCGCAGCTTCCGCGCGTCTTTGTCGCGTTTCTCGGTTCGGCAGACCCTTCCTCATCTTCACCGTCGGATTCGGTCTGAACCTCCTCCTGGTGCACTGGGTTGCCTTGCGCTCGCCTTTGGTGGGACGAGGCTTTGCAGTGTCTCCGCCGCTTGGGTGGACATTTCATGTGCTGGCTTCGTCCAGGCGTTGTGAGGTTGCTCTTTGCTAGCAGCCGTCGCCAAGCGGATGTCTTTGACCCCTCGGATGAGTTGCTCGAGGAGCACCTCGTCTGGGTCCGTATCCAGTCCTTGGGCGCTTTTCTTAGCGGCCATGTAGTCACCGATGGATTCGCCCTCCATCTGCCTTCGCTCTCCAATTCAAACCGCGCACGTATTTGGGCGTTGGTGCGAAATGGTTTTAGTAAAGTCTGTAGAGTTGGCCCGACACGACTATCGGCGTTGGCTCTGCCAGGGCTTCCGATATCGATGACCTCCGGACCGCAGTGGCTTAGAAATAAGCCCTTTTCGGTTATCTGGAACTCCTTGCAGTTCGTTGGCTTCTAGAAAGCTTTGAAGCGGGTCATATCGTTCCCCATTTCTCTTTAGCGGGTCAAGCAGTGCGGGCGGTGTAACCATCTCCGCTTTTCTGCCTGAGTTTGCTGGGTTCGGGTCTATCGTGCTTCAGCTCGGTTCTGGTTCTCCTTAGCCTCGAGATCCCACCCTCGCCAATGTTAAGTTAAAGTAGAGGCTGGAGGCCAGGGTAGTGACAACAGCTCTTTAATATAGGGTGAACCCAGCAACAGGCTGGGGGAAAAACCTCTCCTTTTATACAGTTCTACTGGAGGCTTCGTCCAATCAGCAACGTGCTGATTTCCCGCTCAAATATTTAAAGGTACAAACATGAATACATAACAGGAAGGATTTGATATGGTTGCTGCCTTGACATTACTCAGAAAGAAATAAAGTCAGGTTAAAAAGAACTAATAAATAAATGTGTTGAAAGGGAAATTTCCATTTTAGAACTAAAAAAATTCTTTTTTAAAATAGGTGTTTGGAAAGGGACAATTTCTTTTGGTAGACAGAGAGAGGTAGGTAGATATATAGATAAATAGAATCGAATAGAACAGAACAGAACAGAACACTTTATTGACCAAGTGTGATTGGACACACAAGGAATGTATTTTGGTGCATTTGCTCTCAGTGTACATAAAAGAAAAGATACTTTCATCAAGAATCATAAGGTACAACACAGAGGTGGGTTTCAGCAGGTTCTGACCAGTTCTGGAGAATCGGTAGCAGAAATTTTGAGTAGTTCGGAGAACTGCCAGTAAAAATTCCCACTGGCTCCGCCCCCATCAATTCTCTGCCTCCCAGGTCCCAGCTGATGGGGAGGGAATGGAGATTTTACAGTATCCTTCCTGGAAGCCATACCACTTAAGGACAACATGTAAAAAAATTGAAACCCACCACTGGCACAACACTTAAATGATAGTCATTGGGTACAAATAAGCAATGATTAGATAGATAGATAAAATGCCATTTCCTTGCCTCAAATTGAACCTTTTCAAAGGGACATTTTGAAATTTAATAAAAGTTTCCCCGTTTGGCAGACTGTTGCTCTCCAAAAATGAAAATTCATTTTAAATTAATTAAAAAAAATTTAAAAATGAAAATTAATTCATTAATTTTTTTTTAAAAAAAGGAAACTAATTCACTAAAATTTCTTATTTATTTTATTAGATTTTTATACTGCCCTTCTCCTGAAGGACTCAGGGCGGTGTACAGCCAGATAATAAAAACCCTCAATATACACACTAAAATTTCAAAAATGACAATTTAATTCGTTAAAAATTTTTAAAAAAATGAAAATTAATTTAACTCATCAGATTAAAACCCAAACCTCAGAATATTGGACCCATTTTTTGGGGAGGCGTTTTTTATTCCCTTCCTTTGTCTATTTCAGGGGTCTCCAACCTTGGTCCCTTGAGGGACTCTGGGAGTTGAAGTCCACAAGTCTTAAAGGGACCAAGGTTGGAGACCCCTGGACAAGAAGGATGCGCTTCCTGGGCATGCGCAGAACGCCTCCCTTTCTCCCTCCACCCCGAGAAGGGAGAGAGAGAGAGCTATGACGCGTGCAGAGCAAGAAGGAACTCTCTATAACACTGAAGTCCAGGACAAGATGGCAAACAGTGATGTACTATAAAAAGAAATCTGAGCATGGGCAGACGGCGCCCGCGGTGGGAGGGGGGCAGAGGGAGGGGGCTGCTGAGGTGTGTGTGTGTGTGGGGGTCCGCGGCCTACTCCAGCGCGAGGCCCGGGGGAGGTGCTAAAGCCCCCTAGAATGACGTCATTCCGGGGGGGGCGCTGGAGGGAGGGGGCCAGCTTGACCTCCCCCTCAAGGCCTTTTAATTGGGGAGGGGGTCGGTTTCCATAATGGGGATTCCTCTCCCCCCCCCCTTCCCCGCTTTGGGCGGTTTGTTTCTCTGTGGATATGAAATTATATTGTTGTTGTTGTGGTGTTGTTGTTGTTATCCTACACAAGGAGAAGAAGTTGTGGATGCTCCAACACTGGAAATTTTTAAGAAAATGTTTATTTATTTATTACATTTATTTTTTATTTATTTATTTTTTTAGTAAAAAAGTTTTATTTCCATTTTCCAACAACCTATTCAATATAATATTGAATATTTATTACATTTATTTATTACATTTGTATACCGCCCTTCTCCCGAAGGACTCAGGGCGGTTCACAGCCAATAAAAACCGAAATACATATAATACAGATTAAAAAAAACAGTATAAAAAACTAATTCAATATGTTGGATAACCATCTGTCTGAAATGGTGTAGGGTTTCCTGCCCGGGCAGGGGGTTGGACTAGAAGACCTCCAAGGTCCCTTCCAACTCTGTTGTTGTTGTTGTTGTTATTATTATTATTATATTATTATATTATTATTATATTATATAATATTATATAATATAATATTATTATATTATATTATAATAATAATAATATATTATTATTATTATAATAATGTTTTAATTTGTATACCGCCCTTCTCCCGAAGGACTCAGGGCGGTGAACAGGCAAATAAAATACGAACAGAAACATACACCATAATTAAAACAACCCTTAAAAAACTGATTCAAATTTGCCAGAAAATTTAAAATAACATTACACCCCATAAAATTACAGAAATTTAAAACCCATCAAATTCAATTAAAATTTAAAATTTAGAATTTAAAATCAGGCCAGTCCAGCCATACGAAATAAATAGGTTTTATTAAGTCCGAGACACCGGTTTCTGAGCTGGGCTTGCCTGTCATCCGCATCTTGGCAGGACAGTTTTAAAAAATAAACTAAATTTTTTTGCTTTGCTCACATAAAAACAAAGCCAAAAACTCCAGCCTGAAGATGATGAGTGAGACCTCATCGAAACATTGCCTAAATACTTTCAACCTTACACGGGAAAAAACCCGGACATACCAAAACTTGCATATATATATATATTGTGATTGGACACACATGGAATTTATCTTGGTGCATAGGCTCTCAGTGTACATAAAAGAAAAGATACATTGGTCAAGAATCATAAGGTACAGCACTTAATGATAGTCATAGGCTATAATAATAGAATAGAATAGAATAGAAAATAGAATAAATAGAATAGAATAGAATAGAATAGATTTTTTTATTGGCCGAGTGTGATTGGACATACAAGGAATTTATCTTTGGTGCATATGCTCTCAGTGTACATAAAAAAAAAGATACCTTCATCAAGGTACAACACTTACAACACTTAATGATAGTCATAGGCTACAAATAAGCAATCAGGAAACAATACAATAGAATAGAATAGAATAGAATAGAATAGAATAGAATAGAATAGAATAGAATAGAATAGAATAGAATTTTATTGGCCAAGTGTGATTGGACACACAAGGAATTTGTCTTGGTGCATACGCTCTCAGTGTACATAAAAGAAAAGATACCTTCATCAAGGTACAACAATATCAATATCAATTATAAGGAAACCAGCAACAAAGTTACAGTCATACAGTCATAAGTGGAAAGAGATTGGTGATGGGAACGATGAGAAGTTTAATAGTAGTGCAGATTCAGTAAATAGTTTGACAGTGTTGATGGAATTATTTGTTTAGCAGAGTGATGGCCTTCGGGAAAAAACTGTTCTTGTGTCTAGTTGTTCTGGTGTGCAGTGCTCTATAGCGTCGTTTTGAGGGGAGGAGTTGAAACAGTTTATGTCCAGGATGCGAGGGATCTGCAAATATTTTCACGGCCCTCTTCTTGATTCGTGCAGTATACAGGTCCTCAATGGAAGGCAGGTTGCTAGCCATGGTTTTGTATATATATCAATCAATCAATCAATCAATATAGGTAGTCCTCGACTTACAGCAGTTCACTTAACGACCGAAGTTAACAGCACTGAAAAAAGGGACTAAGGACCGTTTTTCACACTTAACGACTATTGCAGCATCCACCCGTGGTCATCTGATCAAAACTCAGGACGCTTGGCAATTGAACTCACATGGATGACGGTCGCAGTGTTCCCAGCATCACACGATCCCCTTTTGTGACCTTCCAAGAAGCAGAATCAATGGGGGAAGAGAGATTCACTTAACAACCATGTGACTAACTTGACTGCAGTGATTCACTTAACAACTGTGGCAAGAAAGGTCGTAAAATGGGGCAAAACTCACTGAACAAATATCTCACTTAACAACAGGAAGTTTTGGACTCCATTGTGGTCGTACGTCGAGGATTAACTGTATTCATTATCCTGGGAGACGTATGTTTGCCTTCCTTCGTAATGAATATTCGGTCACAGCAATCGTTTCCGCTAATGCTGCTTTTTGCCGCTTTTTTCCTATTTAAAAAAAAAGAAAGTAAGATTTGGCTGGGTTGAGGATTGGAAGAAGTTCACAATGATTTTTTTATATTCTCTATATATGTATTTTTTATATGTGTGCGCATATATATACGCATACACACACAGATTTGCCTGGATTGAAACTTCAGCAACTGTTTTGCTCAATAATAATATCAACAATTATAATATAAACATAATTGCTGGGATTGACACCTGATGGATCCCCCCCACTGCTTTTTTTTCTCTTTAAAAAAATAATAATCGCCATTAATAAAATCAATAATATTCACCTGGGTTAAGACACTTCCCAGGTTGTTTTCTTGAAAAGAAATAGTTGTCTGGGTTTGGTGCTCCCCAACTTCCATGTTCACTAATAATAAGAATAAGCCAGGGGTGAAATGCTCCCGGTTCGGACTGGATCACCCGATCCGGTAGCGATGGCGGCAAGTGGTTCTGAGAACCGGTAGCAAAAATCCCTGCCACTCCCCCGCCCCAGCTGAGCCGCGGGATCATCAGAGGGTTTTTTTTCTTTCTTTTTTCTTTCTTTCTTTTTTCTTCAACCAAAAAAATGCTTTTAAAAGTAAAAAAAAAAAAAACCTCTGATGATCACGCGGCTCAGCTGGGATTTTTTTATATTCTCTATATAAAATTTTTTTTATATTTTAAAAGGCTCCTCCGGCGATCCCAGCTGAGTTGCCTGATCATCACAGGCTTTTAAAAGCATTTCGGTTGAAGAGCTTGTAGAAAAAATGCTTTTAAAAGTAAAAAAAAAAAAAGTTAGCCACGCCCACCCAGTCACATTACCCCCACCACCAAGCCACGCCCACAGAACCGGTAATAACAAATTTGACCTTTCACCCCGGAATAAGCACCTGATAGGTGGATGAAAACGCCAAATCCCGTCTGAACACCTGGCTGGCTATGCAAACAGCCATAATAATTCTCTGCTGGGCTCCCACACGAGTTCGAAAGCTCGCAAGACAGAACCTCTGGTCTCGGTGACCGACCCAGGTTGGATCCTGCAACATAATACTACTGACATCCTGACTGCCGTTTTCTGCTTAAAGCATTAATACAAGTAGTCCTCAACTTACAACAGTTCATTTAGTGACCAAACTTAGAACGTCACTGAAAAAAAGTGACTTATGGCAATTTTTGACACAACCACTGCCACATCTCATGTGATCAAAATTCAGAAAACTGACCCACATTTATGACGGTTGCAGAGTCCCGGGGTCACGTGATCCTGTTTTGCGACCTTCTGACAAGCCAAGTCAACAGAGAAACCAGATTTACTTAACAACCGTGTTACTAACTTAACAACAACAGTGGTTCATTTAACAACCATGGCAAGAAAGGTCCTAAAATAGGGCAAAATTCACACAAGAAATGTTTCATTTAATGACATAAATTGTGGGCTCAAGTATGGTGGTAAATCGAGGCTCACCTGTAATACAGGTAGTCCTCGATTTACGACCACAGTTGAGCTGCAACCGTCGTAGATATGAACCAGTAGCTAGGCATCTGAATCTCGATCACGTGGCCGTGGGGATGCTGCTAAGTGTGAAAAATGGACATAAATCACCTTTTTTTGAGTGCCGTTGTAACTTTGAACGGTCATTTGAACGGTTCCAATATCTCGGGGGCTGCCCCAAAGAAGAGGGAGTCAAACTATTCTCCAAAGCAGGGGTCTCCAACCTTGGTCCCTTTAAGACTTGTGGACTTCAGCTTTGTTGGCTGAGAAACTCTGGGAGTTGAAGTCCACATTCTTAAAGGGACCAAGATTGGAGACCCCTGATCCAAAGCACCTGAGGGCAGGACAAGAAGCAATGGGTGGAAACTAATCAAGGAAAGAAGCAACTTAGAAGTAGGGAGGAATTTCCTGACAGTGAGAACAGTTAATCAGTGGAACAACTTGCCTCCAGAAGTTGTGAATGCTCCAACACTGGAAATTTTTAAGAAGAGATTGGACAACCATTTGTCTGAAGTGGTGTAGGGTTTCCTGCCTGGGCAGGGGGTTGGACTAGAAGATCTCCAAGGTCCCTTTCAACTCTGTAATTATTATATATTATTAAGCGAATGGTTGTAAGTTGTGAACTATCTAATAAGCACCTGGGATAATGGCAGGCTGGGGAATTCTGGGAGTTGAAATCCACACTTCCTGATCTTGCCAGCTTTGGCAAACACTCCCATAATATTCAGCCAACAAAGGTGCTTCTTCATTGTGAATTAACTAATTGTAGTAAGGTTATATGTACGTATTTCATCACGTGTATTTGTACACCCATCGCAAGATACTCAGTGTTTTAAAATCGAACAAAACATGCAATTGATCAGATAAAGTAAAACTTCTTAGATGTAAGGAGAAAAATGGGTGAAGAAGAACTCTGCATATACCGTACAGGTAGTCCTTGACTTACAACAGATTTGTTTAGTGACCATTCAAAGTTACAACAGCACCGAAGCATCCTCCTGGTCGCATGATCAAAATCCAGAAACTTGGCAACTGACTCATATTTATGACGGTCGCAGTGTCCCAGGGTCACGCGATCCCCTTTTGCAACCTTGCGACAAGCAAAGTCCATGGGGGAGCCAGGTTCACTTAACAACCGTGTCACTAACTTAACAACTGCAGTGAATCACTTAACAACTGTGGCAAGAAAGGTCGTAAAATGGGGCAAAATTCACTTAACAACCATCTCGCTTGGCAACGGAAACGGGCTCGGTTGTGGTCATAAGTCAAGGGCTACCTGTACCTTGTTTTGCTCCTAGACGATAGACAGGATGTAAGTCTCAAATTAATTAAACCATGGTGAATCCCATTGACATAAAACTTTGATTTTCTCTGGACAGGTACGGACTTATCTTTCCTAAGAAGGTCCAGCAGAAAGGACTGGTCAAGCATGCTGCATTTATGGACGACTCCGACGAAGAGGTCAGTATCTGAAGCGGCTTTGATTGGTCGGTGTGAGTGCGGTCTTGTAGAATAGAATAGAATAGAATAGAATAGAATAGAATAGAATAGAATAGAATAGAATAGAATAGAATAGAATAGAATAGAATAGAATTTTTTATTAGCCAAGTGTGATTGGAAACACAAAGAATTTGTCTTGGTGCATATGCTCTCAGTGTACATAAAAGATACTTTCATCAAGGTACAACACTTACAACACTTAATGATGGTCATAGGGTACAAATTCAATACTTAATATCATTAAGTCATAGGCTACAAAAGAGAAGAGAAGAATAGAATAGAATAGAATAGAATAGAATAGAATAGAATAGAATAGAATAGCAATTAGAATAGAATAGAGTAGAGTAGAATAGAATAGAATTCTTTATTGGCCAAGTGTGATTCGACACACAAGGAATTTGTCTTGGTGCATAAGCTCTCAGTGTACATAAAAGAAAAGATACCTTCATCAAGGTACAACATTTACAACACAATTGATGGTCAATATATCAATATAAATCATAAGGATTGCCAGCAACAAATTATAGTCATACAGTCATAAGTGGAAAGAGATTGGTGATGGGAACTATGAGACGATTAATAGTAGTGCAGACTTAGTGAATAGTTTGACAGTGTTGAGGGAATTATTTGTTTAGCAGAGTGATGGCCTTCAGGGAAAAACTGTCCTTGTGTCTAGTTGTTCTGGTGTGCAGTGCTCTATAGCGTCGTTTTGAGGGTAGGAGTTGAAACAGTTTATGTCCAGGATGCGAGGGGTCTAAATATTTTCACGGCCCTCTTCTTGATTCGTGCAGTATATAGGTCCTCAATGGAAGGCAAGTTGGTAGCAATTATTTTTTCTGCAGTTCTAATTATCCTCTGAAGTCTGTGTCTTTCTTGTTGGGTTGCAGAACCGAACCAGACAGTTATAGAGGTGAAAATGACAGACTCAATATTTCCTCTGTAGAACTGAATCAGCAGCTCCTTGGGCAGTTTGAGCTTACTGAGTTGGCTTGTGTGTTGCCTGCAAAGTGTGCCTTTCATCAGAACGTAGCAACAACCCTGCTGAAGTTACTACGAGGCCCATCCTGTGTTTTATGTCTCACATCTCATTCCCAAAGCTTGTAGGCTCAGGCTGGCTCAGGAATTCTGGGAGTTGAAATCCACAAGGGCCATGGTTCTCCATCCCTATTGTAGGATTTCCTTGTCAGGTATAGGTTTGAGCCTCACTGTAATTTGGGTTGTCTACTTTTACATTTTGTCCACCTGTGTTAGACAAAATTTGGTACCCAGAGCTGGGCCTACGATTCAGGAGGCGAACAAATCAAGTGGTGGTTGTGTTTTCAGTCCTTCGTCTTGAATTTGGTTTTTTTTCCCCTAAGCTGTTACTCGTCAAGTCAATATCTGTGACAAAACTCAAAAGAGCGAACCCTACCTGCGTTGAATTCAAACTATTGTGAGGTCTCAGAATGAATTCTGGGTATTTTTTTTTAATTTGCATTTATATCCCGCCCTTTTCCGAAGACTCAGGGCAGCTTACACTGTGTTAAGCAATAGTCTTCATCCATTTGTATATTATATACAAAGTCAACTTTTATTGCCCCCAACAATCTGGGTCCTCATTTTACCTACCTTATAAAGGATGGAAGGCTGAGTCAACCTTGGGCCTGCTGGGATTTGAACCTGCAGTAATTGCAAGCAGGTGCTGTTAATAACAGGCTGCATTAGCCTGTTGAGCCACCAGAGGCCCTGGTATTGGAAGTCCACCCATCTTAAAAATTGCGAAGGCTGAGAAATACTGCTATAATACCATCCAGTTATGAGGTCCCAAAGGAGCTTTTTCAGGAGGGAACTGAACTTTCTGGTTTTTCTTTGGAGACGTTTCCCTTCTCATCCAAGGAGCTTCTTCAGCTCTGACTGGATGGTGGGGAAGGGAAGGATTTATACCCCTTGCAGACAGCTGGTCATTTGCATCCTTTCTGAGAGTCGTTGAGACCACTTGGAGGTTTACCTGTGTCCTCAGGGTCACCTGCGTGGTGCAAATGAGTGCGTGGAGCTTTCTTGGCTGCAAGGTGTTTTCCGCCCTGTGTTTCTTCACTGTTGAAGACAGGCGCAAGGCTGTTGGGGGATTAGTCTGTGTGGTCTGCATTTCAAACTGAAGTGCCCATGGTTCCTGTAGTCTATAATTTTTTCACACACAAACACACACACCCATTTGCACCACTCGGGTGACCCTGAGGACATAGATAAACCTCCAAGTGGCCTCAACGACCCTCTAAAACAGTCTCCAATCTTGGTTTCTTTAAGACTTGTGGACTTCAACTCCCAGAGTCCCTCAGCCAGCAAAGCTGAAGTCCACAAGTCTTAAAGGGACCAAGGTTGGAGACCCCTACTCAAAAAGGATGCAAATGACCAGCTGTCTGTAAGGAATATCAATCCTTCCCTTCCCCACCATCCAGTCAGAGCTGAAGAAGCTTCTTAGATGAGAAGCGAAACCTCTTCAAAGAAAAACTAGGAAGTCCTGTTGCCTCTTGGGGAAAAAAGCACCACAAAGCGATTTCAAATTACGATTTGTGACTGCCTGGGTCTTTGTGGAGATGCAACAGTTCAGCCTCTCTTTGCCAAACAAAATACAGGCGATCAAAATTGAGGCCCAAATTTCTCTTGCCATGTGAGACAGTTGTTAAGTGACTTTCTGCCCCATTGTACGCCCTTTCTTGCCGGCGTCGTTAAGTGAATCATTGCAGTTTTTAAGTTAGGAACACGGTTGTTAAGTGAATCCGGCTTCCCCATGGACTTCGCTTGTCGGAAGGTTGCAAAAGGGGATCGTGTGATCCCGGAGTACTGTAACCGTCATAAATACGAATCAATTGCAAAGCGCCCAAATACGGATCATGTGACCAGTGGAGATGTGCCCAGGGTCATATGTACGAAAAACGGTCATAAGTCACTTGTTTCTGTGGCTATGGTAACTTCGAACGGTCACTAAACGAACTTTTGTAAATCGAGGAGAACATGAAATTCAACAGTGAAAAAAGTAAGGTTCTACATTTAGGCCAAAAAAACAAAATGCACCAGTACCGTATATGTGGTACCTTGCTCAATAGTAGTACCTGTGAGAGGGATCTTGGAGTCCCAGTGGACAACCATTTAGATATGAGCCAGCCGTGTGCAGCTGCTGCTAAAAAAGCCAACACAGTTCTGGGTTGCATAAACAGAGGGATAGAATCAAGATCACGTGAAGTGTTAATATCACTTTATAATGCCATGGTAAGGCCACATTTGGAATATTGCATCCAGTTTTGGTCTCCACGATGTAAAAAAGATGTTGAGACTCTAGAAAGAGTGCAGAGAAGAGCAACAAAGATGATTAGGGGACTGGAGGATAAAACATATGAAGAACGGTTGCAGGAATTGGGTATGTCTAGTTTAATGGAAAGAAGGACTAGGAGAGACATGATAGCAGTGTTCCAATATCTCAGGGGTTGCCACAAAGAAGAGGGAGTCGGGCTGTTCTCCAAAGCACCTGAAGGTAGAACAAGAAGCAATGGGTGGAAACTGATCAAGGAAAGAAGCAACTTAGAACTAAGGAGAAATTTCCTGACAGTTAGAACAATTAATCAGTGGAACGACTTGCCTGCAGAAGTTGTAAATGCTCCAACACTGGAAATTTTTAAGAAGAGGTTGGATAACCATCTGACTGAGATGGTCTAGGGTTTCCTGCCTGGGCAGGGGGTTGGACTAGAAGGCCTCCAAGGTCCCTTCCAACTCTGATGTTATGTTATGTTATGTATTGCTGCTGGATGACCTGGGCTTAGCCATGTTTGCAATTTTGTAAAAAAAAAAAAGTGTATGCATTTATTTATCACACTAATTCAATTATACAGCCTCCTATTTGGTGGTTCTCAAAATCGGTGATTAAGGCAAAAGGCGTTTTTTTCCAGCAGAGGGCGCTACACACCAGGACACACACATTTTTTGTTGCTTTTTTTGTGAGCCCAGAAAGCAGCTTTAAGCTCCGTGGAAGGGCTGCCGAAATACAGGCGGTCCTCGACGTACGACCACAGTTGAGCCCAACAATTTCTGTTGTTAAGTGAGACAGCGGTTAAGTGAGTTTTTGCCCCCCTCCCTTTTACGACCTTCCTTGCCTCAGTCGTTAAGCGAATCGCGGCAGTTGATAAGTTAGCCAGACGGGTCGTTAAGCGAATCCGGCTTCCCCGTCGACTTTGCAAAAGGTCGCAAAAGGGGATCGCGTGAGCCTGGGGACCGTCATAAATATGAGACACATCCCAAGCGTCTGAACTCCGATCACGTGACCGTGGGGATGCTGGGAAGGTCGTAACTGTGAAAAACGGTCGTAAGTCACTTCTTCCCGTGTCGTCGTAACTTTGGTCAGAAAACGAACCGTTGTAAGTCGAGGACTAGCTCTACTTGCTTGTCCCAAGCAAAGACTCAGTGTAAAAATTGGCCATCAGGTAGTCTTGGGCCGCGGATGCCTTCCCATCGCCTGCCTAGCTGCTGGCACCGCCCGCTTTGTCATCTTCTCGGCAGCCGAACGAGGTCTTTGGGCCTCATTGGACTCTCGGTTGCCGAGTACGGGGCCGGAGTATGCAAATATGCAGCGAACGGCAGCGAATGGCGGCCGCCATGTTGGGGGGGGCGCGAGAAGACGCCCGGCGCAACTCAGCTGTTCTCCAGCCGTTCTGGCTGGGGAAGGACACCAACGAGGCTGAGCAGCGTCCCACCATGTAGGGGGGGGCGCGAGAAGACGCCCGACGTGACTCAGCTGTTCTCCAGCCGTTCTGGCTGGGGAAGGACACCAACGAGGCTGAGCAGCGTCCCGCCATGTTAGGGGGGGCACGAGAAGACGCCCGGCGTGACTCAGCTGTTCTCCAGCCGTTCTGGCCGGGGAAGGACACCAACGAGGCTGAGCAGCGTCCCGAACATTGTTTGGGGCGTTGTTAGCCACGACTGCCGGGTTTGGGGCGTCGCTAGTCACGACTGCCGGGATGGGACTTGTACGGCTTGGACATCCCCCCCCCCTCCCTTTTTTCCCCCTCCTTTTTCCCTCCTTGGGGACCGGAACATCGTTTGCTCCCCATTGCTGGTTTCTTGCCACAGCCTGCCATAATCACCGCAATTGCCATCTGCGGTCGATTTCTTTTTTCCTCAGTCGCTTCTCCATCTGGAACTGAGAGATGGCTTCCATAGCTTCATCATTGGCTTTGTGGCTTGTTAGGGCCATAAATGGGCCCAGGACTAAGTGGGCCCAGGACTAAGATCATAAATGGGCCCAGGACTAAGACCATAATCGGCTGGCCTTAAGGAGGAGACATGGATTGGCATGAGGCATGGACGTCGTTATCTCAATTTGCGTACTGCACGGGGCTTTGTCCCGTAACGGTGCGCAGCCGGGAGAATGTGGGAGACCTTTTCATTCTTGTGGTCCCACGGACTCCTACGGACTTGGACCCATATGGTTGGCCATCTTTTATGGGCCCCTGGTGATCTTTGTTTACGACGGATACATCTCTGAACGGCCTAGGATGGACACTTTTACCGCGACTATCTGGACTATCGCTCCATGAGATATACACCCGCCGAACTACTACGATTGCGAGGTTCCCCCGCCTCGCAAGAATGGCCCTCCAAGTTATCGAGGGCCTACCTCAACGAAGGGTCTTGGGACCCAGAGAGGTGGCACGCGAGCAAGAAGAACTTATGGGGTTTTTAAATAGATTTTTAATAAGGGGTTTTAAGGGAGGAGGGATCTGACGGGTGGGGGTGAAGACCCGTCGGGGAGGGATCCAGCCCCTGTGCTAGTTCGCGGCACTTTGCTATCTTGTCCGAAGGCGGCGGGGGAGGGCGATGTTCCAGGTTCAGAGGGCTTTTCGATCTGTACGGTAAGTGGGAGGGGCAGATATGGCGGGGGGGGGCCGTATCGAGAGTTGGGAGCACGTGTTCGATGTCTAAATGCGATCGCGTGCTCCGGCCCCCCACCCCCCACCCGTTCCTCAGGTGGCCATGATCCTCAGAGCTTGGACCTTCGGCTGATGTTGTGTAATGCCCGGTCCGTGGTTAACAAGGCCCCTGATCTGCGATCTTATTCAGGCGGGGTCCGGACCTTATGGGCATTACGGAGACCTGGTTGGGCCCAGAGGGGGTTCCCTCGTTGAGATGTGTCCCCCAGGTTCCCGAGCTTTTCATCAGCCGAGGGCCCAAGGTGGGGGTGGGGGGGTGGCGGTTGTCATTAAGGAAGATCTAGAGCCGAGGGAGGCCACTGTTCCTCAGATTGCCGGCTGTGAATCCTCTATGTGCGGTGGGGCCATAGGAGCCAGTTGGGCTTGTTGGTCACGTCCCTGGCTCCTTGCTGCGTGACCGCAGCCCTGCCAGAGCTGTTGGAGGTGCTTGCCGCTGTGGCGGTGGAGACCCCCAGACTTATAGTTATGGGGGATTTCAACCTGCCGTCAGTTGGCTTGTCATCAACGGCAGCTCGGGAGTTTGAGGCTTCCATGACGGCCTTAGACCTGACTCGAGTAAATGATGGCCCTACGCACATGGGGGGAGGCACGCTGGACTTGATTTATATCTCTGGTCAGTGGTTAAATGATCTGGTACTAGATGATTTAGTAACAGAACCAATGTCATGGTCCGATCATTTTCTCCTTCGCCTAGACTTCCGAACCGCCATTCACCATCGCAGGGAGACGGAACCTATACGTTGGTTCCGTCCCAGGCGCCTGATGGACCCTGAGAGGTTCCTGACGGAGCTTGGGCCTTTCCCTGAGGATCTGGCCCACGGCACGACTGAGGAACTGCCGGCCTGGGAACAGGCCGCGCGGGGCCTGGACCGTGCCTTTGCGCCTCTGACCCGGCGAGTCTCGTGTCTGGCCCCTTGGTTCTCCGAGGCTGAGGAGATGAAACGCCGGCGAAGACGCCTAGAGAGCACCTGGAGGTCCAGTCGCCCGGTTGATCGGACACTAGTTAGGTCCCATACTAGGACCTACCTAGTGGCAATGGGGAGGCGAGGCGTATCACGCCTCCACCCTCATTGCGCCGGCAGATAACCGCCCGGCCGCCCTGGTGACCCGCTCCTCCTTCATCAGGAGGTGCGGATGACCCTTGCAGGGACGTGCCGAGGAGTTTAGTGGTTATCTATACGATAAAATCGCTCAGCTCGGGACGATCTGGACGAATTTGGGATGATCCAAGCGGGAGAGGAGGCACGTCTTGTTGAGTCTGTTTGGGATCAGTTTGATCCTGTGGCTCCCGAGGACGTGGACAGGTTATTGGGGAGGCTCCATGCCACGACATGTTTACTGGACCCGTGCCCTTCCTGGCTGGTACTGGCTACTCAGGAAGTGACACGAGGCTGGCTCCAGAGGATTATCAATGCTTCTTTGTTGGAGGGAGTTTTCCCCGCCGCCTTGAAAGAGGCGGTGGTGAGACCCCTCAAGAAGCCTTCTCTGGACCCAGCTATTTTAAGTAATTATCGTCCGATCTCCAATCTTCGCTTTGTTGCGAAGGTTGTAGAGAGTGCTGTGGCTCGACAGCTACCCCAGTACCTGGATGAAGATGTCTATCTGGACCCGTTCCAGTCCGGTTTCCGACCCGGATACAGCACAGAGACGGCTTTGGTCGCATTGGTGGATGATCTCTGGAGGGCCAGGGACAGGGGTTATTCCTCTGCTCTGGTCCTGTTAGACCTCTCAGCGGCTTTTGATACCATCGACCATGGTATACCATCGACCATGGAGGGATTGGGAGTGGGAGGCACCGTATATCGGTGGTTCTCCTCCTATCTTTCCGACCGGTCGCAGACGGTGTTGACGGGGGGGCAGAGGTCGACCGCGAGGGGCCTCACTTGTGGGGTCCCGCAGGGATCGATCCTCTCGCCCCTGCTGTTCAACATCTATATGAAGCCGCTGGGTGAGATCATCAGTGGCTTTGGGGTGAGATACCAGCAGTACGCTGACGACACCCAGCTGTTTTTTTCACCCCGGCCACCCCAATGAAGCTGTTGAAGTGCTGTCCCGGTGTTTGGAGGCCGTACGGGTCTGGATGGGGAGAAACAGGCTCAAGCTTAATCCTCCAAGACGGAGTGGCTGTGGATGCCGGCATCCCGATTCAGCCAGCTGCAACCGCAGCTGGCTGTTGAAGCAGTTATTGGCCCCAAAGGATAGGGTGCGCAACTTGGGTGTCCTCCTGGATGACCGGCTGTCGTTGAAGATCATTTGACGGCCGTCTCCAGGAGGGCCTTCCACCAGGTTCGCCTGGTTCGGCAGTTGCGCCTTCCTTGATCGGGATGCCTTATGCACGGTCACTCATGCGCTCGTACCTCTCGCTTGGATTATTGTAATGCTCTCTACATGGGCTCCCTTGAAGTGCGTCCGGAGGCTTCAGTTAGTCCAGAACGCGCCGCTGGTGATAGAGGAGCTGCACGCAGCTCCCATGTAACACCTCTCCTGCGCAGGCTGCACTGGCTACCTGTGGCCTCTCGGTGCACTTTAAGGTGTTAGTCACGACCTTTAAGGCGCCCATGGCTTAGGACCTGGGTACTTACGGGACCGCCTACTGCTACCACATGCCTCCCACCGACCCGACGCTCTCACAGAGAGGGACTCCTCAGGGTGCCATCCGCCAAACAATGTCGGCTGGTGGCCCCAGGACGGGCCTTCTCTGTGGGGGCCCCACACTCTGGAGCGAACTCCCCGGCTTACGCCAGATATCTGACCTTCGGACATTCCGTCGCGAACTGAAAACATATCTTTTATTCGCGGGGCTGGCTTGAATGAAATTTTAAACTTAAATTTTAGCAATTTTAATGGGGTTATTGGTTTTATGGTAAATTTCTTAAATTTTTCAGGCTCATTTAATAAGTTTTAACTGATTTTAATTTTGTATATTGTATATTGTTCTTTGTAACTGTTGTAAATCGAGGAGAACATGAAATTCAACATAAAAAGTAAGGTTCTACATTTAGGCAAACAAAATGCACCGTATATATGTGGTACCTGCTCAATAGTAGTACCTGTGAGAGGGATCTTGGAGTCCTAGTGGATAACCATTTAGATATGAGCCAGCCAGCAGCAGCTGCCAAAAAGCCAACACAGTTCTGGGCTGCATAAACAGAGGGATAGAATCAAGATCACAAGTGTTACCACTTTATAATGCCTTGGTAAGGCCACACTTGGAATATTGCATCCAGTTTTGGTCGCCACGATGTAAAAAGATGTTGAGACTCTAGAAAGAGTGCAGAGAAGAGCAACAAAGATGATTAGGGACTGGAGGCTAAAACATATGAAGAACGGTTGCAGGAACTGGGTATGTCTAGTTTAATAAAAAGAAGGACTAGGGAGACATGATAGCTGTGTTCCAATATCTCAGGGGTTGCCACAAAGAAGAGGGAGTCAAGGCTGTTCTCCAAAGCACCTAAGGGTAGAACAGGAAGCAATGGGTGGAAACTGATCAAAGAAAGACGCAACTTAGAACTAAGGAGAAATTTCCTGACAGTTAGAACAATTAATAAGTGGAACGACTTGCCTGCAGAAGTTGTGAATGCTCCAACACTGGAAATTTTTAAGAAAATGTTGGATAACCATCTGACTGAGATGGTGTAGGGTTTCCTGCCTGGGGGTTGGACTAGAAGGCCTCCAAGGTCCCTTCCAACTCTGATGTTATGTTATGTTATGTATTGTTGCTGGATGACATGGGCTTAGCCATGTTTGCAATTTTGTAAAAAAAAAAAGTATATGCATTTATTTATCACACTAATTCAATTATACAGCCTCCTATTTGGTGGTTCTCAAAATCGGTGATTAAGGCAAAAGGCGTTTTTTTCCAGCAGAGGGCGCTACACACCAGGACACACACATTTTTTGTCGCTTTTTTTGTGAGCCCAGAAAGCAGCTTTAAGCTCCGCGGAAGGGCTGCCGAAATACAGGCGATCAAAATTGAGGCCCAAATTTCTCTTGCCATGTGAGACAGTTGTTAAGTGAATCATTGCAGTTTTAAGTTAGGAACACGGTTGTTAAGTGAATCATTGCAGTTTTAAGTTAGGAACACGGTTGTTAAGTGAATCCGGCTTCCCATCGACTTTGCAAAAGGTCGCAAAAGGATCGCGCGTGAGCCTGGGGACCGTCTACTGCTACCACATGCCTCCCACCGACCCGTGCGCTCTCACAGAGGGACTCCTCAGGGTGCCATCCGCCAAACAATGTCGGCTGGTGGCCCCAGGACGGGCCTTCTCTGTGGGGGCCCCCACTCTGGAACGAACTCCCCGGGCTTCGCCAGATATCTGACCTTCGGACATTCCGTCGCGAACTGAAAACATATCTTTTTATTCGCGCGGGGCTGGCTTGAATGAAATTTTAAACTTAAATTTTTAGCAATTTTAATGGGGTTATTGGTTTTATGGTAAATTTCTTAAATTTTTCAGGCTCATTTAATAAGTTTTTAACTGATTTTAATTTTGTATATTGTATATTGTTCTTTGTTGGTTTTATTCTGCCGGTACACCGCCCTGAGTCCTTCGGGAGAAGGGCGGTATAAAAATCAAATAAAAAAAAAAAAAAAAAAACTAAACGAACTGTTGTAAATCGAGGAGAACATGAAATTCAACAGCGAAAAAAGTAAGGTTCTACATTTAGGCAAAAAAACCCAAAATGCACCGGTACCGTATATGTGGTACCTTGCTCAATAGTAGTACCTGTGAGAGGGATCTTGGAGTCCTAGTGGATAACCATTTAGATATGAGCCAGCCGTGTGCAGCAGCTGCCAAAAAAGCCAACACAGTTCTGGGCTGCATCAACAGAGGGATAGAATCAAGATCACGTGAAGTGTTAATACCACTTTATAATGCCTTGGTAAGGCCACACTTGGAATATTGCATCCAGTTTTGGTCGCCACGATGTAAAAAAGATGTTGAGACTCTAGAAAGAGTGCAGAGAAGAGCAACAAAGATGATTAGGGGACTGGAGGCTAAAACATATAAAGAACGGTTTCTGGAATTGTGTATATCTCATTTAATAAAAAGAAGGACTAGGGGAGACATGATAGCTGTGTTCCAATATCTCAGGGGTTGCCACAAAGAAGAGGGAGTCAAGCTATTCTCCAAAGCACCTGAGGGTAGAACAAGAAGCAATGGGTGGAAACTAATCAAGGAGAGAAGCAACTTAGAACTAAGGAGGAATTTCCTGACCGTGAGAACAATTAATCAGTGGAACGACTTGCCTGCAGAAGTTGTAAACGCTCCAACACTGGAAATTTTTAAGAAAATGTTGGATAACCATCTGACTGAGATGCTGTAGGGCTTCCTGCCTGGGCAGGGGGTTGGACTAGAAGGCCTCCAAGGTCCCTTCCAACTCTGATGTTATGTTATGTTATGTATTGCTGCTGGATGACATGGGCTTAGCCATGTTTGCAATTTTGTAAAAAAAAAAAGTATATGCATTTATTTATCACACTAATTCAATTATACAGCCTCCTATTTGGTGGTTCTCAAAATCGGTGATTAAGGCAAAAGGCGTTTTTTTCCAGCAGAGGGCGCTACACACCAGGACACACACATTTTTTGTCGCTTTTTTTGTGAGCCCAGAAAGCAGCTTTAAGCTCCGCGGAAGGGCTGCCGAAATACAGGCGGTCCTCGACGTACGACCACAGTTGAGCCCAACAATTTCTGTTGTTAAGTGAGACAGCGGTTAAGTGAGTTTTTGCCCCCTCCCTTTTATGACCTTCCTTGCCTCAGTCGTTAAGCGAATCGCGGCAGTTGATAAGTTAGCCAGACGGGTCGTTAAGCGAATCCGGCTTCCCCATCGACTTTGCAAAAGGTCGCAAAAGGGGATCGCGTGAGCCTGGGGACCGTCATAAATATGAGACACATCCCAAGCGTCTGAACTCCGATCACGTGACCGTGGGGATGCTGGGAAGGTCGCAACTGTGAAAAACGGTCGTAAGTCACTTCTTCCCGTGTCGTTGTAACTTTGGTCAGTAAACGAACCGTTGTAAGTCGAGGACTGGCTCTACTTGCTTGTCCCAAGCAAAGACTCAGTGTAAACATTGGCCATCAGGTAGTCCTCAACATAACGACCACAAATGCCACCAGAAATTCCATTAAAGCGATTTTGCACCTGATTTTACAGGTAGTCCTCGACTTACAACAGCTTGTGAAGTGACTGTTTTCTCAACGGAGGGAAAGGGATATGACCTCATCCATCTCCAGTCTACAACAGCAGTTCCAGGAAGGCTCCACACCCTAAGCAGGGACCACTAAATTCATAATTTTAAATCCCATAGACAACTAATATGATCTGCCTAATGACCAGCTTTGTGGGCGTGGCTAGGTGGGCATGTGACTGGGTGGGGTGTGGCCAACTGGGTGGGCGTGGCCAGGAAGCAACGGGTGGAAACTAATCAAGGAAAGAAGCAACTTAGAATTAAGGAGGAATTTCCTGACAGTGAGAACAATCAATAAGTGGAACAACTTGCCTGCAGAAGTTGTAAACGCTCCAACACTGGAAATTTTTAAGAAAATGTTGGATAACCATTTGTCTGAGATGGTGTAGGGTTTCCTGCCTGGGCAGGGGGTTGGACTAGAAGGCCTCCAAGGTCCCTTCCAACTCTGATGTTATGTTATGTTATGTTATGTTATGTTATGTTATGTTATGTTATGTTATGTTATGTTATGTTATGTTATGTTATGTTATGTTATGTTATGTTATGTTATGTTAACTCAATGTCACTCACGTCAAGGGGTGCCTTGCGGCCCCTATTCACCCCTCCCCTGCCAGCCACTCCTCGCCTGCCCACCCAGGCTCCTTAGGGCCCCAACAGGAAGCAGTTGTTGGAGCTAAGCAGCCACCATGAGAAAGAGTTCAAATTGGATCTGACCGAGAAGGAGGCTCAGCAGAAGCACCTCACTGAGGACTAGGAGCATAGGCTTTCCAAGCAGAGGGAAGACCTGCGGGAATGCAAGGCCAGGTACCGGCGCCTGGGGGCTCAGCGGGCTGAGGTGGTCAGCCAGTTCCAGGCCATGATGCAGTCCCACTGGAACGAGGCCCTCCAGCTCTTTGCCACCAGCAGCATTTCCCTCCAGCCTTTGTCCAAAGCCCCACACCAGGAGGCGGAAGCAGACCCCAAGTCGGAATTTTTGCCCCCCCCCCGACCCACACAAGAAGACCCCGAAGGGGGAGACTCTCTGCAGCAACACAAACCTTCATTGCACATATCCAGCCCAGGGGCCGTAGTTTGAGGACCCCTGATTTAGTGCAATATAAAAAATGCAAATAATTTTTCTGCGGACCACCAAAATTTTCTCATGGACCACCAGTTGGTGACCGCTGACCCTGAGGACACAGATAAACCTCAGGTGACTTTAACAACTCCCCAAAGGGATGCAAATGACCAGCTGTCTGCAAGGAACATAAATCCTTCCATTCCCCACCATCCAGTCAGAGCTGAAGAAGCTTCTCGGATAAGAAGCGAAATATCTTCAAAGAAAATCCAGAAAGTCTAGTTGCCTTTTGAAAAAGCACCTTTAGAACAACCATCACCTGGATGACGGAGAATCTCCATAGACATATACATTTAGGCAAGAAAAACAAAATGCCCAGGTACAGTATATGTGGTACCTGGCTCAATAGTAGTACCTGTGAGAGGGATCTTGGAGTCCTAGTGGATAACCATTTAGATAGGAGCCAGCCGTGTGCAGCAGCTGCCAAAAAACCAACACAGTTCTGGGCTGCATAAACAGAGGGAGAGAATCAAGATCACGTGAAGTGTTAGTGCCACTTTATAAGGCCTCGGTAAGGCCACATTTGGAATATTGCATCCAGTTTTGGTCGCCACGATGTAAAAAAGATGTTGAGACTCTAAAGAGTGCAGAGAAGACCAACCAAGATAATTAGGGGACTGGAGGCTAAAACATATGAAGAACGGTTGCAGGAACTGGGTATGCCTAGTTTAACAAAAAGAAGGACTAGGGGAGACATGATAGCTGTCTTCCAATATCTCAGGGGCTGCCACAAAGAAGAGGGAGTCAAGCTATTCTCCAAAGCACCTGAGGGTAGAACAAGAAGCAATGGGTGGAAACTAATCAAGGAGAGAAGCAACTTAGAACTATTTTCTAACAGTGAGAACAATTAATCAGTGGAAGGCTGCCCTCTAGAACCTGTGGCTGCTCCAACACTGGAAGTTTTTAAGACGAGATTGGACAACCATTTGTCTGAAATGGTGTAGGGTTTTTCACCTGCCTGGGCAGGGGGCTGGACTAGAAGACCTCCGAGGTCCTTTGCAACCATGATCTGGATGAGAGTTTCCCCATATGACCATCTCTTAAACTGCATCTTAAAAGCCAGTTTGGCAACCAGTGTCAGGTTTGAAAAACGGGTGCTTTGCGATCTAACATCTGGAGCCCCAAAGGATGTGGTCTCAGTGGGTCAGAATAAGGATAGCCCCAGGCAAAGCAGGTGAGGACGAGGCCGTGTGAGTGATCAAGAGCCAAGGCCTCCTGTTGCAGGTGAGCTCACCTGGATGGCGGGCGTTGCAGTCCAGTAATATTGTGTAAGCCTGTAAGGGCTCCATCTCGGCCCCGAGAACATTTTTTTCGAACTCAAATTTGAAATCTACCAAGGCTGTTTTCAACAGGGCTTGATGGGCTACTTATTGGCTAATGACCGTGCAGTGCCGGAGAGTTCAAAAAAATACCACCGTGGTGGGGCAAGATTAATGGGTCTGGGGTCTTCAGTTGTGGTTGCGAGACTGTGCTGCCCCGGGGGAGATTGTAAAAGTTTTTAAAAACCCTCCATTATTTCACAGCTCACCGAGTCGTAATAAATTGAGCGCCTGCCTTTATCATTAAAGAAAGAAAGAGAGATCATTTCTTTTAAAAAAGCAAAATTACTTTATTAGTTCAGTAATAATTTTAGTCCTTTTCTAGATAAGGAGGTGCTTCGGGGAGAGTTTCATTTCCTGGCTGTTCTCTTATCAGAGAAAAGTTACGCCTGGCGTGTCTGAAGTTGGGGTATTTATAACTGAACTCTAATATTAAAGTCCGGCACACCTGCCTCGGTCGAGCTGATGGTATATCAGATAGAAAACTTCCCTTCCCTTTTAAAAAATATCACTCTGCGTATTTCATTAAGGTGTTCCTAACAGCTTAGTTGTGTGAAGAGGCAGCTGTTTCCCTTTCTGTTTTTCAAGTGCAGGTAGTCCTCGACTTAGGACCACAATTGAGTCCCATGTTTCTGTTGCTAACCGAGACAGTTTTTAAGTGAGTTTCCAACCTTTCCTAACGTGGTTGTTAAGTGAATCACTGCCATTGTTATGTTACTAACTCCCAGAATTCCCCAGCAAGCCTGCTTTAAGACGAATGGACTTCAATCCCCCAGAATTCCCCACACAGCCTGCTTTAAGAGGGAAGGACTTCCACTCCCAGAATTCCCCAGCCAGCATGCTTTAAGAGGGAAGGACTTCCACTCCCAGAATTCCCCAGCCAGCAATGCTTTAAGAGGGGAGGACTTCCATTCCCAGAATCCCCCAGCCTGCATGCTTTAAGAGGGAAGGACTTCAACTCCCAGAATTCCCTAGCCAGTGTACTTTAAGAGGGGAGGACTTCCACTCCCAGAATTACCCAGCCAGCAGGCTTCAAGAGGGGAGGACTTCCACTCCCAGAATGCCCCAGCCAGCCTGCTTTAAGAGGGGAGGACTTCCACTCCCAGAATTCCCCAGCCAGCAATGCTTTAAGAGGGGAGGACTTCCACTCCCAGAATTACCCAGCCAGCCTGCTTTAAGAGGGAAGGACTTCAACTCCCAGAATTACCCAGCCAGCCTGCTTTAAGAGGGAAGGACTTCAACTCCCAGAATTCCCTAGCCAGTGTACTTTAAGAGGGGAGGACTTCCACTCCCAGAATTCCCCAGCCAGCCTGCTTTAAGAGGGGAGGACTTCCACTCCCAGAATTCCCCAGCCAGCTTATTTTAAGAGGGGTGGATTTCCACTCCCAGAATTCCCCAGCCAGCTTATTTTAAGAGGGGAGGACTTCCACTCCCAGAATTCCCCAGCCAGCTTATTTTAAGAGGGGTGGATTTCCACTCCCAGAATTCCCCAGCCAGCTTATTTTAAGAGGGGTGGATTTCCACTCCCAGAATCCCCCAGCCAGCTTATTTTAAGAGGGGTGGATTTCCACTCCCAGAATTCCCCAGCCAGCCTGCTTTAAGAGGGGAGAACTTCCACTCCCAGAATCCCCCAGCCAGCCTGCTTTAAGAGGGGTGGACTTCCACTCCCAGAATTCCCCAGCCAGCCTGCTTTAAGAGGGGTGGACTTCCGCTCCCAGAATCCCCCAGCCAGCATGCTTTAAGATGGGTGGACTTCCACTCCCAGAATCCCCCAGCCAGCCTGCTTTAAGATGGGAGGACTTCCACTCCCAGAATTCCCCAGCCAGCCTGCTTTAAGAGGGGTGGACTTCCACTCCCAGAATTCCCCAGCCAGCCATGCTTTAAGAGGGGTGGACTTCCACTCCCAGAATTCCCCAGCCAGCCTGCTTTAAGATGGGTAGACTTGAACTCCCAGAATTCCAGAGCCAATCTGGGTATTCTGGGAGTTGAAGTCCACCTATCTTCACATGGACAAGATTGGGAAAAAAACCTGGGTAGAAGGATTAACCAAGTTTCAGGAGGTGGGGTGTGTGTGGGGTGGGGGAACCTGTCCCCGAAGAGTTGGTGGTTTCTCCACCTCTGAAATTTTTTCAAAGCCGGCTGGAGAGCCATCCTTACCTCTTGGGGAGGGTTGAATTGGCTTTTTTTTGTATGCGGTACACAGATCGCCCCCCACCCCCTACCCAACCCCACGGCTCTGGGATTCCTGCTGAGGAAGCTCTTTTCAACTCACTAGGAAGAACCAGAAGGGTCAGAATAACAGGAGGAACCTTGGAGGTCTTCTAGTCCAACCCCCTCACCAAGCAGGAGACCCTATATCATTTCAGACAAATGGCTGTCCAGTCTCTCCTTGAGCAGGAGGCTGGACTAGAAGACCTCCAAGGTCCCTTCCAGCTCTGTTCCAATTCTGATTCTTCTATAAAAGCCTCCGGTGTTGCAGCACCCACAACTTCTGGTGGCCAGCTGTTCCACAAGTTAATTGTCTTCACTGTTAGGAAGGTTCTCCTTAATTCCAGGTTGCTCCTCTCCTTCAGTTGTTTCCATCCATTGTTTCTTGTCTTGCCTTCTGGGGCTTTGGAGGATAGATTACAGATAACAGAGGTGGACGGGACCTTGGAGGTCATCTAGACCAGGGGTCTCCAGCCTTGGCCACTTTAAGACTCGTGGACTTCAACTTCCAGAATTTCTCAGCCAGCAAAGCTGGCTGACAAATTCTGGGAGTTGAAGTCCACGAGTCTTAAAGTTGCCAAGGTTGGAGACCCCTGATCTAGTCCAACCCCCCGCCCAAGCAGGAGACCCTACTCCATTTCTGGCAGATGGCAGTCCAGTCTCTCCTTGAAAGCCTCCAGTGATGAAACTCCCACAACTTCCGAAGGCAACTTCTCTTCCATGGGTTCTGACTGCCAGAAAATTCCTCCTTATCTCTCCTTGGTCAGTTTCCATCCATTATTCTTCGTCTGGCCTTCAGGTGCTTTGGAAAACAGCTTGACCCCCTCTCCTCTCTGTGGCAACCCCTCAAATATTGGAAGATGCTATCATGCCTCCTCTGGTCCTTCTCTTTATTAAACTACAGATTAACAGAATTGGAAGGGACCTTGTAGGTCATCTAGTCCAACCCCTCACCCACCCACCCATCCACCCAAGCAGGAAACCCTACACCTACATCATTTCTAACAAATGGCCATTGGTTGATTGTTCTCACTGTCAGAAAAATCTCTCCTTGGTCAGTTCCCATCCATTATTCCTTCTCTGGCCTTCAGGTGCTTTGGAGAATAGCTGGACCCCCTTCCTTCTCTCTGTGGCAGCCCCTCAAATATTGGAAGATGCTCTCCTGTCTCCCCTGGTCCTTCTCTTCCCTAGACTAGCCATGATGCCCAGTTCCTGCAACCGTCCATCGTATGTTTTAGCCTCCAATCATCCCCTCATCATCCTGGTTGCTCTTCTCTGCACTTTTTCCACAGTCTCAACATTTTTATATCGTGGCGACCAAAACTTTATTTTTTTATTTGCATTTATATCCCGCCCTCCTCCGAAGACTCAGGGCGGCTTACACTATGTCAAGCAATAGTCTTCATCCATTTGTATAGTATATACAAAGTCAACTTTTATTGCCCGCAACAATCTGGGTCCTCATTTTCCCTACCTTACAAAGGATGGAAGGCTGAGTCGACCTTGGGCCTGGTGGGACTTGAACCTGCAGTAATTGCAAGCAGCTGCTGTTAATAACAGACTGCATAGCAGCCTGAGCCACAGTGGTCCCTGGACCCCATACTCCAAAGGTGGCCTCACCAAGTTCTCCCTTCTTGACCCCCAACATCTCAAGTCACCCAAGTTGCAAACACCACGTCCTGCCTGGCTCCAGCATCCCAGCCCTTTCTTCTCAAAAGTGTTGACTTGAGGCTGGAAGGACACCAAGACGCCCGCGTGGAACGGGTCAGGGAACACCTTCCAGATCTCCGTGTCCCTTTCGCTGAAGGTCAGCGTGGCCGTGAGGCACGGTGTGGGGTGTGGATAAGTCGTTCCCGGCCCTTCGGTTAGAGTTGCGATGATGGTGAGTCACCGTGCTTAAATTGGACACCTGAGGCCAAACACCCCCCTCCCACCCACCCCCGAGCAGCTGCTAAGGTTAGGAAGCGGTGGTGACCCCATCCTCCTTGGGGCTCCTATGAAGTCCTGGCCTTCGGCATGAGTCAGAGGAGGACTGGAAAACTCCTCTGGCTGCCAAAATGAGGGTTGGTTTTTTTTTTTTTTAAATCCATTTTTCACATGGCAAGAGGTGTTGAAAAAGAGGATTTTGCTCACTCGGGGACACGTTGAGCGATGATGGGCTTTGCAGCTGCGTTTGCTCAACCCGCCAGGACCTTTATAGGTTCATCTACATGCAGGTGGAACATGCCGAAAAGATCCGATGTTGTGTGTGGGGGCGGGTGGGAATCGATGCTCTTCAGAAGGCAGTTGCCATTGTTCGGCCTTAAAAACAATCCGTGGAACGACTTGCCACCAGAAGTTGTGGGTTCTCCATCACGGGAGGTTTTTAAGAAGAGGCTGGAGAACTGTTTGTCTGAAATGTTATAAGGCAGGAGTCTCCAACCTTGGTCCCTTTAAGGCTTGTGGACTTCAGCTCCCAGAGTTCCTCAGCCAGCTTTGCTGGCTGAGGGACTCTGGGAGTTGAAGTCCACAAGCCTTAAAGGGACCAAGGTTGGAGACCCCTGGTATGAGGCCATGATGGCGAACCTATGGTACAGGGGCTGGAAGTGGCACTCAGAGCTGCACATGCGCCCCAGCGTCTGGTGTGCAAGCGTGCAATTCAGGGGACCCAGCTGGTCTTCGGAGCTCTCCTGCGCATGTGTTGTGTCTGCGCCCCCCCCCCCAGCTGGTCCCCCTGCCAGAAAGTGACTTGGAAAGTGAGGGGGAAGGGCCATCAGGACTTACCTTGGGAGCACCGGCTTCCCTGGCTCAGCTCCAGGAGCCAGAGGCAGGCCAGGTGGAAGAGATAACAAGGCCTCCATCCCCTGTCTCTTTCCCCCCCCAGGCCACACCTTCAGACCCGGCTGATGGCAATCAGGCCTGGCTGGACCCTAGGTTTCGTAGGCAGGAGAGGCGGGAACAACAGAAGCAGGGGTGGGGCAGGCCTAGGAAGTGCTGAGTCATGGAGCCACACCCCACAGGATATAAAAGCAGCAAGGGCTGCTATTCCACTTCGTGGCAAGCAAATCAACTGTTTAACTAGAGCTGAAGTACTGTTCCTGGTTGACTCATCAAGAGAGATAACAGAGACACTTGGCAGGCGCTCGCTAGTTTGCTGCCAGAGCTGATAGTACCGGCTAATTAAGCCATCGCTCAGACGGAGGCGAAGGGGGACAGAACAGCATGCATGTTTGCGCATGTGCATGAGATGACTGGTATGCAGGGCGTGCCTGCACAGGCAGCCTTCGTGGGCGCGCATTGCATGCGTGAAAACCATGCGCCTGTGTGCAGATCTTGAGATTGCACGCGCAGGGACGCATGCATGAAAGCTGTGCAAATGCGCAGATGGCGTGGTTGCGTGCGCAGCGCATGGTGGCGGTGCGTGCAAAAGCTGTGCGCGTGCGATGATGGTGCGGTTGTGCGCTCAGCGCATGGGGAGGAGCCGCCCGTTAGCAAGGATGGCACACGAGGGCCCCGCAGCACATGAAGCGCGTTCCTGTTTGGCACTCGGTAAATAAAAGGTTCGCCACCACTGGTGAAAGGTCACTTGCTTGAGCAGGGGGTTGGACTAGAAGACCTCCAAGGTCCCTTCCAATTCTGTTTTTCTGTTGTTTGTGTCCTAAAGTGGTATTTTTTTTCACACCAAATCACAGTCCTTCATGCCATGCGCTCACCGTTACAGGCAGTCAAGGACCGCAATTGTGCCCCAAACTCCTGTTGCTAAGTGAGGCATTTGTTAAATCAGTTTCGCCCCATTTTACGACCTTTCTTGCCACTGTTGTTAAGTGAATCGCTGCAGTTGTTAAGTTATTAAGATGGTTGTTAAGGGAATCTGGCTTTCCCATGGACTTTGCTCGTCGCAAAAAGGGATCATTTGATCCCGGGACGTTGCAAGCGTCATAAGTATGAGTCAGTTGCCAAGCGTCTGAATTTTGATCACGCGACCATTGGGAGGCTGCAGTGGTCGTAAGTGCGAAGAACGGTCCTAAGTCTTGCCTTTTTTCAGCGCTGTCGCAATTTCAAATCGTCAAAAATGAGCTATTGTTAAGTCGAGGACTATTGTAAGTCCTCGACTTAAGACCGCAGCTGGGACCGGTGCCATTTTCAGTGCCATTGTGACTTCATTCAGCAAATGGTTGTAAGTTGAGGACTACCTGCAGCAGGTTTCCGAGTATTGGAATGCCCTGTTTTGAATATTATAAGATTCCCGCTGCTTGTGCAGCCATAACACTTAATGAGTTGTCCCAAAAGATGCTTTTTCCAACTGGACTTCCTTGTTTTTTCTTTTGAAGATGTTTTGCTTCTCATCTAAGGAGCTTCTTCAGCTCCGACTGGATGGTGGGGAAGGGAAGGATTTATGCTCCTTGCAGACTAGCTGGTCATTTGCATCCTTTTAGAGGGTCCTTGAGGCAACTTGGAGGTTTATCTGTGTCCTCAGGGTCCCCTGAGTGGTGCTAATGGTTCCTGTAGTCTGTAATTTTTCCTCTGAAAATCCATTCCTATGGATTAAATTTCCAGAGGATTCAGGAGTGGGAGCAGGAATGGATTCCCAGACAAAAAAATTGCAGGCTACAGGAACCATTTATTAACAGCAGCTGCCTGCAATTACTGCAGGTTCAAATCCCACCAGGCCCAAGGTCGACTCAGCCTTCCATCCTTTATAAGGTAGGTAAAATGAGGACCCAGGTTGTTGGGGGTGCAATAAGTTGACTTTGTATATAGATATACAAATAGGATGAAGACTATTGCTTAACATAGTGTAAGCCGCCCTGAGTCTTCGGAGAAGGGCGGGATATAAATGCAAATAAAATAAAATAAAAAAAATAAAAAAAACATTTGCACCACTCAGGTGACCCTGAAGACAAAGATAAACCTCCAAGTGGCCTCAAGGACCCTCTAATACAGGGGTCTCCAACCTTGGTCCCTTTAAGACTTGTGGACTTCAACTCCCAGAGACCCTCAGCCAGCTTTGCTGGCTGAGGGACTCTGGGAGTTGAAGTCCACAAGTCTTAAAGGGACCAAGGTTGGAGACCCCTGCTCAAAAAGGATGCAACTGACCAGCTGTCTGCAAGGAATATCAATCCTTCCCTTCCCCACCATCCAGTCAGAGCCGAAGAAGCTCCTTGGATGAGAAGCGAAACGTCTTCAAAAGAAAAAAAAACAGAAAGTCCAGTTGCCTCCTGAAAAAAAGCCCCTTTGGCGCCTTATAATGAGTTATTAACTCACCTTAATTTTCTTTCCCGACAGTCGTCGATCAGCGAGAGCCTCCAGAAGGAAGCGGTGAAAAAACAAGCCATGAAACAAGTAAGTTGACGCGGTATTTGTGCTTCCGGTGCCCCCCGTGCCTGTATAACGACGGTCCTCGGCTTTACGACCGCAGTCGGGACTGGATCGTCCGTTGCTAAGCGAAAGAAGGATGTTTAAGGGAGTCGTGCCCAATTGCTAAGATGACTTTTTTGTTGTTGCGGAGATTGTTGGGCGAATCGCCATGGTCGTTAAATGAATCACGCGGTCGTTAAGTGAATGCAACTTGAATCTGCCTGTGGGAAGGTCGCATGTATAAATACATGCCGGCTGCCAAGCAGTTTAATTTTATTCGCACTTCGTTCAGCACGGTCTTCAAGCAGTCACTAAATGGACGGTTATAAGTCGAGGACTAGGCATATCCCTTCTGTTTTACTGTACAGTCGGGGTGAGACCCAAAGCCGGCTTGGTTCAGCATTTCCTTCTCGCAGGGCAGGGTCAAAAAAGTCAAGATGGCCGCCTTCGACTTTTGGGGATTTTCCTTCCTTTGTGGATACTCCTGAGCTGGTTCTCTTTCCAGCAGGAGACATCTGCCTTGAATCCTGTCCCTCATGAGGACTAGTAACCCTTCCGAAGGTAGTCCTCAACTCACGGCCATAATTCGAGGCCCAAAATTTCTGTCACTAACGGAGACCGTTGTGAAGTGATTTTTTTTTGGGGGGGGTGTTACAACCAATCTTGCCACTGCTGTTAAGTGAATCGCTTGATGTCGTTAAGTTAGTAACCCGGTCGTTAAAGTGAATCTAGCCTCCGCATCGACTTTCCTTGTCAGAAGGTTCCCGGAGGGGACCTCCTGACCCCAGGACTCTCACTGCGACCGTCATAAATACGAGTCCGTTGCCAAGAAGACACTGAATTTTGGTCACGTGACCCGCGGGGATGCTGCAGCGGTCGTAAGTGTGAAAAAGGGTCCAGTCACTTTTTTTCCCCAGTGCCGCTGTAAGTTCAAATGGTCGCTAAACGAGACTTACGGTTGTAAGTCGAGGACCCCCTGTGCTCTGATTTTCATATAGCTGGACTGCAAGAGCAGATGATTTTCTGACAGAGCGATCAACCAAATTATTTCAACTTTTGAAATAATTTAATTTTTGAATTTTAATTTTTGAAAGCCTGGTTTCAACATTGTTTCATGCACGGCTGGCTGGGGAATTTATATTTTATCCTCCAGTCCCCAAATCCTCTTGGTTGCTCTTCTCTGCACTTTTTCTAGATCAGGGGTCCGCAACCTTTCGGACCTCAGGGACCACTAAATTCATAATTTTAAATCCCTTGGACCATTAATACGATCTGCTTAATGACCAGCTGGGTGGGTGTGGCTAGGTGGCCATGTGACTGGAGCATGACCAACTTGATGTCACTCACATTGAGTGGTGCTTCGCCGGCCTCTACTCGCCCCTCCCCTCCTACCCACTCCTCCCCTGCCTTCCCGGGCTCCTTAGGGCCCCAACAGGAAGCAGTTGTTGGAGCTAAGCAGCCACCACGAGAAAGAGTTCAGATTGGATCTGACCGAGAAGGAGGCTCAGCAGAAGCACCTCACTGAGGACTAGGAGCATAGGCTTTCCAAGCAGAAGGAAGACCTGCAGGAATGCAAGGCCAGGTACCAGCGCCTGGAGGCTCAGCCGGCTGAGATGGTCAGCCAGTTCCAGGCCATGATGCAGTCCCACTGGAACGAGGCCCTCCGGCTCTTCGCCACCAGCAGCATTTCCCTCCAGCCTTCGTCCAGAGCCCGCCATCAGGAGGCTGAAGCAGACCCCAAGTCGGAATTTTTGGCCCCCCCCCGACCCACACAAGAAGACCCCGAAGGGGGAGACTCTCTGCAGCAACACAAACCTTCATTGCACGTATCCGGCCCAGGGGCCGTAGTTTGAGAACCCCTGATTTAGTGCAATATAAAAAAAATGCAGTTAATTTTTCTGCGGACCACCACAATTTTCTCGCAGACCACCAGTGGTCCATGGACTACCGGTTGGTGACTGCTGTTCTAGAGTCTCAACATCTTTCTTATAGTGTGGTGAGCAAAACTGAATGCAGTACTCTAGATGTGTCCTTACTAAGGCTTTATAGAGTGGTATTAGTACCTCCCTTGATCTTGACTGTATCCCTCTGTTCATGCAATTTAGGATTGCGTTGGCTTTTTTGGCTGCCGCTGCACACAGCTGGCTCGTATTTAGCTGGTTGTCCACTAAGACTCCAGGATCCCTCTCACAGTGACTGCTATTAAGCCTGGTTTCTCCCAATCTATATGTGTGTTTTTGGTTTCTCTTGCTTAAGTGCAAGATTTTTCTTTCCTCTACGTTGAATTTCATTTTGTTACAAAAGTGACCAAAATTGTGAAAACCTTTTGGGGAAAGTGTATTTTTGAGGTTTGATGGTTAATAACACCACTTTTTTTTTTGGAGTTTCAAGAGAATCCTATTCCACTGCTGGAATAGCCTGGGAATAGAATAGAATAGAATAGAATTTTTATTGGCCAAGTGTGATTGGACACACAAGGAATTTGTCTTGGTGCATATGCTCTCAGTGTACATAAAAGAAAAGATACGTTCATCAAGGTACAACATTTACAACACAATTGATGGTCAATATATCAATATAAATCATAAGGATTGCCAGCAACAAGTTATAGTTATAACTCAGATTGTCACCCAATTGAAAATCTATGGACTTTCCGACTATTTATTTATTTATTTATTTATTTATTTATTTATTTATTTATTTATTTATTTACATTTATACCCTGCCCTTCTCCGAAGACTCAGGGCGGCTTACACTATGTTAAGCAAGTCTTCATCCTATTTGTATATTATATACAAAGTCAACTTATTGCCCCCAACAATCTAGGTCCTCATTTTACCTACCTTATAAAGGATGGAAGGCTGAGTCAACCTTGGGCCTGGTGGGACTTGAACCTGCAATAATTGCAAGCAGCTGTTGTTAATAACAGGCTGTTTAGCAGCCTGCGCCACTCTGGACCCTTAAGAAACTAAAGAAACTTATTAGTCAGAAGCAACCCAGCAATAAAACCCAGTTAATAGAAGCGATCTTTCAATCTTGATTTCACATGAGAACAGCTGCAAAACTAAAAAAAACTTGGTTCACTCCATGGGAAGACGTTGTAAGGCTGTCATTCGTGCGAAAGGTTACCCAACTAAGGATTAACAGATGTGATAATTTTTGTATCTCTCGTTTTTTCCATGGTGATAATTTTTTGTATATCTCACGTTTCACTTTTCTTCTTCCTACCGCAACTGCTAGTCTCATAGCAAATCCTTCATAAAAATTATTGCACTACATTCATGATTAAGTGATCTTTCCACTGATATATAATTTTATGGTGTTACTCCAAAAAAAAAAAAAAAAGTGGTTTTCTTAGCTAGTTTTAGAAAATACACTTTCCCCAAAAGGTTTCCAGAATTTTGGCCACTACTGTAGCTAGGGCCCAGGGTTCAGGTCTGTCAAGATCCCTCGGGGAATTCTGGGAGTTGAAGTCCACAGGTCTTGAGGTCACCAAGGTTGGACCCCATTAGTTTAAAGTAAACTAATGTTTAAAGATTAATGCGAGAGTGCGTTTACTCCTATTTCCCCTTTCATCAGAGCTCCTTTTATGACTTAACAACTTATCAGTCAGCCAAATGTGTAAATAGACAGGCTTAGATGTGAATTCATTATCGGACTATTCCACATGATTTATGTCCAAGGTTTTACACAATTGTTCTTCTTGGCATCCGATCTGGAACTGGCTGTCTTTAACTCCGTTAAAAAAAAAAAAATAAGAATACATTTTTAGTTTCCATGACTTTATTTGTTTGACGGATGGTTCTACTTTTATACAAGTCTGTTTTTCCCCTTGGTTTCTTTTGGCAGCGCCCAAGTTGTTACGGGAGAAATAAGCTTTGGCAAGTTGCGGATTGCCATGGATCCTCCTCGTAGTTTACACCACATTGCAAAAGGCAGAGACTTAATTTAGCAGCCGGCTCAAGAGAGGAAAAATACTTTCTAGGATAGCCAGTCTCTTTCCCTGCCTGAATTTCCTGGTGCAAAATCCAATATGGAAAAAAGACAGGGATGCTAAAAATGCTGGAAGTCCTCGGCTTACGACCCAAAATTTCCATCGCTAAGTGAGACACGTATTAAGTGAGTTTTGCCCCGTTTTAGAATCTTTCTTGCCCCGGTTGTTAAGTGAATCACTGCAGCTGTTAAGTCAGTCACACGGTTGTTAAGTGACTCCAGCTTCCCGCATGGACTTGGCGTGTCAGAAGGTCGCAAAACGGGATCACGTGACACACACACACACCCCTTACACTGCGACCCTCATAAATCGAACTTTTGATCGGCATGGGGTTGCTGCAACGGTCGTTAAGTGTGAAAACCAGTCGTAAGTCTCTTTTTTTCAGTGCCATGCTAACTTTCAATGGTCACTAAATGGACTGTTGTAAGTCGAGGACTACCTGTATTGGAATGCTGAAAATATAGGAAAACGCTTTAAAAAATGGCGTTCACTTGCAGCTAAATTACTCAGTACAGTACAGTCCTCGCCTTACAACCGGAATCGGGACCAGAAGTTCCAGTTGTTAAGTGAGTCATGTCCGATGTTACGATCTTTTTCCCATGGTTGTTAAGCAAATCATTGCACTTATTAAGTGAAGCATACAGTCCTTAAGTGAATCCGGCTATATTGTGCCATATGTGGCAATTCCATTTTTTCCCCCAGGGAAAACATGGGGAGAATAAGCAACTAATTTTTTTTTTATTTGCATTTATATAGAATAGAATAGAATAGAATTCTTTATTGGCCAAGTGTGATTGGACACACAAGGAATTTGTCTTGGTGCATATGCTCTCAGTGTACATAAAAGAAAAGATACGTTCATCAGGGTACAACACTTACAACACAATTGATGGTCAATATATCAATATAAATCATAAGGATTGCCAGCAATATCCCGCCCTTCTCCGAAGACTCAGGGCAGCTTACACTGTGTCAAGCAATAGTCTTCATCCATTTGTATATTATATACAAAGTCAACTTTTATTGCCCCCCCCAACAATCTGGGTCCTCATTTTACCTACCTTATAAAGGATGGAAGGCTGAGTCAACCTTGGGCCTGGTGGGGCTTGAACCTGCAGTAATTGCAAGCAGCTGCTGTTAATAACAGACTGCATTAGCAGCCTGAGCCACAGAGGCTCAATTCAGGCAGGAGTCTGTTTGCAATTTGAGGAGCAGAGGGTGGGCTCCCCAACCCATAATGCTTTGCAAGATTGCTCCGGGTCTTATAAAAGGCTGCGGCTTCAATGTCTGAGATCATATTTATTTACTTATTCAGTTGATTACATTATATGCCACCCATCTCACCTTATAAAACGCTGCATTTTCACTGCCTGAGATCATACTTGTATTTTTTTTAATTTATTTCGTTAAATTTATACGCCACCCATCTCACCTTAAAAATGCTGTTTTCAGTATCTGAGATTATATTTATTTACTTGTTTAATTGATTACATTATATGCCACATATCTCACCTTATAAAATGCTGGGTGATTAAATGTTTTTAATGTCTGAGATTATATTTGATCGTAACATCGGACATGACTCACTTAACAACTGGAACTTCCGGTCCCGATTCTGGTTGTAAAGCGAGGACTGTACTGTACTGTCTCTCTATATATCTGTCTCTGTATCTATCTATCATCTATCTCTATCTATCTATCTATCTATCTATCTATCTACCGTATCTCTCTTTCTCTCTCTCTCTCTCTCTCTAAAAATAATTGCTACCAACCTGCCTTCCATTGAGGACCTGTATACTGCACGAATCAAGAAGAGGGCCGTGAAAATATTTGGAGATCCTTCGCATCCTGGACATAAACTGTTTCAACTCCTACCCTCAAAACGACGCTATAGAGCACTGCACACCAGAACAACTAGACACAAGAACAGTTTTTTCCCGAACGCCATCACTCTGCTAAACAAATAATTCCCTCAACACTGTCAGACTATTTACTAAATCTACACTACTATTAATCTTCTCATCGTTTCCATCACCCATCTCTTTCCACTTATGACTGTAACTTTTTGTTGCTATCATTAAGGGTTAAATTGCAACCTGTGACCATCATTTGTGTTGTAAATGTTGTACTTTGATGTATTTTTTTCTTTTTTCTTTTTTCTTTTTTTTTCTCTTTTTCTTTTATGTACACTGAGAGCTTAGGCACCAAAACAAATTCCTTGTGTGTCCAATCACACTTGGCCAATAAAATTCTATTCTATTCTATCTACCGTATCTCTCTCTCTCTCTATCTATCTATCTACCGTATCTCTCTCTCTCTCTCTCTCTCTCTACCTACCTACCTATCTACCTACCTATCTCTCTCTCTCTATATATATATCTATCTATCTATCTATCTACCGTATCTCTCTCTCTCTCTCTCTCTCTCTCTCCCTCCCTATCTATCTATCTATCTATCTATCTATCTATCTATCTATCTATCTATCTATCTATCTATCTATCTATCTATCTATCTATCTATCTACCATATCTCTCTCTCTCTCTCTCTACCTACCTACCTACCTACCTACCTACCTACCTACCTATCTCTCTCTCTCCCTCCCTCCCTATCTATCTATCTACCGTATCTATCTCTCTCTCTCCCTCCCTATCTATCTATCTATCTATCTATCTATCTATCTATCTATCTATCTACCGTATCTCTCTCTCTCTCTCTCCCTATCTATCTATCTATCTATCTATCTATCTATCTACTGTATCTTTCTCTCTCTCTCTCTCTCCCTACCTACCTACCTACCTATCTATCTATCTATCTATCTATCTATCTATCTATCTATCTATCTATCTACCGTATCTCTCTCTCTCTCTCTCCCTATCTATCTATCTATCTATCTATCTATCTGTCATCTATCTATCTATCTATGTCATTCATCTCCCCTTATAAATTGCTGCTTTTTCAATGTCTTGAGCTCATATTTATTTATTTTCTTCTCCATTAAATTTATTAAACTGACATGCTCCCCCCACCCGCCACCTCCCTATCAAGCGACCCCGGCCGGCTGTATTTTAGACTTGCCTGCTAAAAGACGCTAACGACCCCCCCACCCCCACCCTCACCCCCCTCTTCTCCTCCCCTGCTTTGCTCCAAAGACCAAGCTGGAGATCCAGAGGGCCCTGGCCGAAGACTCCTCCGTCTACGAATACGACACCATTTACGAGGACATCCAGCAGAAGAAGGCGGAGAGCCAGGCCAGCTCCCTTGCGGGGAAAGCCGAGAAAAAGGTCCGTAATTGGCCAGGGGGACGGGACCCCTGCCCGGTCTTGGTCCCTCTGGGCCAGCAGTGGTTGGGGAGCGGAGAGCCACATCTGGGGAGAAAGCAGAGGGGGGGCAGAAAAGGGGGTACGGGCGGTCCGCGACTTATGACCATAATTGAGCTCAAAATTTCTGCTGCTAATTTTTGTTAAGTGAACTGTGCCCCATTTTACGATATTCCTTGCCGTATTTGTTAAGCGAATCACTGCAACCGTCATAAATGTGAGTCAGTTACCAAGCACCCAAATTTTTTTCACATGAGTTTCTAGTCCCGCTTTAGCCATGAAGAGCAGCTGGGTGGCTCTGGGCCAATCACAAGGAGAGGGTGAGTTCTAGTCCTGCCTTAGCCATGAAAAGCGGCTGGGTGGCTCTGGGCCAATCACCAGGAGAGGGTGAGTTCTAATCCCGCCTTAGCCGTGAAAAGCGGCTGGGTGACTCTGGGCCAATCACCAGGAGAGGGTGAGTTCTAGTCCCACCTTAGCCGTGAAAACTGGCTGGGTGGCTCTGGGCCAATCACCAGGAGAGGGTGAGTTCTAGTCCCGCCTTAGCTGTGAAAAGCGGCTGGATGACTCTGGGCCAATCACCAGGAGAGAGTGAGTTCTAGTCCCGCCTTAGCCGTGAATAGCAGCTGGGTGATTTGAGCCAGTCCCTCTTTCCCATCCTAACCCACCTCACAGGGTTGTGGTTGTTGTTGTGGGGGAAAAGAGGAAGGTGTGTCGGATATGTTCACCTCCTTCGGTTCCTCGTCCGAATAACCCACCCTAAACAGTGAACCCCCCTTTGGCCCCCTGCCTCTTCCTCCCGGCAGCCCAAGTACATCCAGAACATCCTGCAGGCGGCTGAGCTGCGCAAGAAGGAGCAGGAGCGTCGGACGGAGAAGAAGATCCAGAAGGAGCGCGAGGCGGAAGGAGAGGCCTTCCAGGACAAAGAGGCCTTCGTGACCTCGGCCTACAAGAAGAAGCTGCAGGAGAGAGCCGAAGAGGAGGAGAGGGAGAGGAAGGAGGCCGCCATTGAAGGTGAGCGGGGAGGGGAAGGGGGGGGCTCTCCCATCGGGGTGGGGTGTCCAGCTGCAGACCCTCCAGGTGGGCGGGCCAAAGCAAGAATCATCTTGCAGGACATGGCAGCTGTTCAAATGCCTGGTTTACCGGCAGTCCTCGAGTTACGACCATGATCAAGCCTGGCAGTTAGTCCTCAACTTACAACCACCGTCGAGTTACGACCATAATAGACTAATCACTGGAAGGCCTCGAGTTACGACTGTAATCAAGCCTGTCAATTACCGGTAGTCCTTGACATACGACCATAATCAACACTGCAGTTACTAGAAGTCCTCGACTTATGACCATAATCGAGCCTGGCAATTACTGGTAGTCCTCGACTTATGACCATAATGCAGAGTCCCAACTTGGTGGGATTTTGCACCGTAAGACAGCTAAGAGAGTTTTGCCGTGTTTTACGACCTTTCTTGCCGCCGCCGTTGTTAAGTGAATCACTACAGTTCAGTTAGACACACGGCTGTTAAGTGAATCCGGCTTCCCCCATTGACTGGGCTTGTCGGAAGGGATCCTGGGACACTGCAACCGTCATAAATAGGAGTCAGTTGCCAAGCAATTTTAAATTTTGAATTTGGTTTTAATGGGGTTTTTTATTATTTGTATTGCTATTTTTAATTATTCGGCCTTATATAATAAGTTTTTTAATTGATGTTTTATTTTGTATTTATATGTATATTTTATCTGGCTGTGAACCGCCCTGAGTCCCTAGGGAGATAGGGCAGTATAAAAATGCGAAAAATAAAAAATAAAATAAATAAATAAATAAGCATTTGAATTTTGATCCTAGGGATGCTGCAACTGTCATTAAGTGTGAAAAACGGTCGTAAGTCACTCTTTTTCAGTGCCATTGTAACTTCGAATGGCCGCTGAAGGGATGGTTGTAAGTCGAGAACTAGCTGTATTTTTATACAGCTTTTAATATATTTTTTTAATTCAATTATACAACCAAGTAGAGACGATCAAGACTTCGTAATACATCAAACGGCTCAGCTGGTCTTCCATTCACCCGAGGAATAATAATGATCACGAATCCAGTCCCATTTCTATCCCGAGGTTTTACTTTACATTTTATCATTATTTAATTTGTTAAATTTATTTGCCGTCCATCTTGCTTTAATTCACCATTAGGTAGCATTAGTTAATGGGTCCAACAGATTGACAGAGTTGGAAGGGACCTTGAAGGTCATCTAGTCCAACCTCCTGCCCAAGCAGGAGACCCGACACCATTTCTGACAGAGGGTAGTCCAGTCTCTTCTTGAAAGCCTGCAGTGATGGAGCACCCATGATTTCTGGTGGCAAGCTGTCCCGCTGGTTAATTGTTCTCCCTGTCAGAAAATTCCTCCTTATTTCCAGGTTGAATCTCTCCTTGGTCAGTTTCCATCCATTGTTCCTTGTCTGGCCTTCAGGTGCCTTGGCAAATAGTTTGACCCCCTTCCTCCTCTATGGGGCAGCCTCTCAAATATTGGGAAGATGCTCTCCTGTCTCCCCTGGTCCTTCTCTTCCCTAGACTAGCCAGGCCCAGTTCCTGCAATCGCCCATCGTAGATTTTAGCCTCCGCCCTTGTGGTTTTCCTTCGTTAAGGCGCCCGAGTAAACCTAACATAAAAATGCACCTCTTTCACTCAGCCTCCCTGGATGTCACCAAACAGAAGGACCTGAGTGGTTTCTACCGGCATCTGCTGAACCAAACTGTGGGGGAGGAGAAGATGCCACACTGCAGCCTTCGGGGAGCCGGGTAAGCTTGGGCTGGGTGATGTTGGGAATTCTAGCATCCCCTCAGCCAAGAGGGGCAATTAGGGATCCAGAAGGGTGTCTCCATTGGAAATGCAATCAAAATGAACTTTGGGCAAGACGGACAACTAAGTTATGGCAGCATTTTTGGGGTGGGGTCCTTTGCGCCCTCTGAGCTGGTTGAGTGGTTTTCTCGCAGACGTTTCATGACCCAACTAGGTAACATCATCAGTGCTAGAAGTGAGCAGATGAAGAGGAGGAGGGCAGGGGTGAAATCCAGTAAGTTCTGACAGGTTCTGGAGAACCGGGAGCGGAAATTTTGAGTAGTTCGGAGAACCGGCAAATGCCTCCTTTGACTGGCCTTACCCCCATCTGTCCTCTGCCTCCCGATTCCCAGGTGATCGGGAGGGAATGGAGATTTTGCAGTATCCTTCCCCTGGAGTGGAGTGGGAATGGAGGTTTTACCTGCCACGCCCACCAAGCCACACTCACAGAACTGGTACTTGTTAAGGGTAATCTGGGTTCACAACCAAGGTTGTGGCCTGTTGAGCAGAGCACCCTACACAGGAAAACGACTGAGACTGGTTGTATACAATAATAGTCACTTGCAGACAAACTGGGGTTTGATATTCCTTTACTTTTAGGGAAAAGGCAAAGTCGCAGTCCAAAAACAATTCCAGGTCATACACGTATAAATTCAGTCAGTCAGTCTTCTTACCAACGTAGACTTGCACAACAAACAAGGTCTTCTTTCAGTTCAACAAAACACAGTTCTATTCACAAGATTTAGTATCTTGAGGAATCAGTAACTAGCCATGATCAAGCAACGATCATAAAACTCAAATACACAGTTGCAGCATGTCTTCACTACAATGCTGTAGCGTCCCTGTAGATTCCCCACAAGCCATAATTTAGGAGTCCTTTTTATACATTGGCTACAGAGCTCAACCAATCAGGATGCTTGCAATGATGCAGCACAGCCTTAAACCAATATCATGCCTTTCTACAAACATACATAGTTAGTTTATATATTGCCTGGCCAACTAGTTAGGCAAATAACAATTTTCCTGACAGTAGTAAAAAAAATTTGGATTTCACCGTTGGAGGAGGGGCATGAGGAGGAGAAGGAAGGAAGAGGAAGAGGAGAAGGAAGGAAGTAGTGAAGGGGTCCTTGGTGCTTTCTGAGCTGGGTGGTTTTCTTGCAGACGTTTCATGACCCAACTTGGTAACGTCATCAATGCTAGGAGGAGGACTGTGAGGGGCCTTGGTGTTTTCTGAGTTTGTTTGTTTTTCTTCCAAACATTTTATCACCCAACTAGATAACATTATCAGTGCTAGAAGTAGGGAGCAGAAGGAAGACTGGGGGGGTCCTTTGAGTTCTCTGAGCTCGGTTCGTTTCTTGTAGACATTTCATGACCCAACTAGGTAACCGCATCAGTGCTAAAAGGCGATGGGGTTTGCTCACTTTTTTTTTCCTCTGCCTGAAACAAGAAAGAGTTCTTTCTTCCACGGAAGGATGTCTTGGTTGCCAGGTATATTTTGGGGGAACTGAATGGCGTAAGCATCTCAGCCAAGAATTCGGGTTCAGTAATTTCCGTTTCTCTGCAGTGGCGTCGAATTTTGGAGCGTTACCAAGGAACCTCCCAGGTTTAGCTTTGGAGAAACTGGTCCTGTATCCATAACATTATCATTATCAATTACAATTACATCAGTACTTGTCAAATTACAGCCATAAAAGAACCTGTCCATCCACGACTTTGTTCCGTATTTCAAATCACAGCTTGTCAGCCTTGTTGGTTCCCCTCTGCAGTCCTTTTTTTTTTTCTTGCTCTCCGGCTGGCTGCTGGATGTTGCTTTTGATCGAGCCTTCAGGAGAAAGGAAGAACAAAACGCCCCCCCTTCCCCCCCCGGCTGATGGAAGTTGGCTCTGCTTCCCCGTGGCAGGCGCCACTCACTCCGCTGACGCGTGACCCAAGACGTGGTGCTTGCCGTGGGATTCGATGTCATGCAGAGAAGAGCGACCCAGACGGTTAGGGGAATGGAGGCTAAAACATACCAAGAACGGTTGCAGGAATTGGAGATAATACAGATTAACGGAGTCGGAAGGGACCTTGTAGGTCATCTAGTCCAACCCCCCCCCCCCGCCCAAACAGATCCTTTTTTTTTAAATTTGCATTTATATCTCACCCTTCTCCGAAGACTCAGGGCGGCTTACACTGTGTTAGCAATAGTCTTTATTATTTATTTATTTATTTATTTATTTAAATTTTTATACCGCCCTTCTCCCAAAGGACTCAGGGCGGTGTACAGCCAAAGTTAAAACAATTAAATATACAAAATTAAAATATCTATTAAAATACATATTCAATAATGGCCAAATTAAAACCGTCAATTGACCCAACCTAAAATACCCCATATAAAATTACAAAAAATTAAAATTTGAAATCTTCATCCTATTTGTATATTTATATACAAAGTCAACTTTTATTGCCCCCAACAATCTGGGTCCTCGTTTTACCTACCTTACAAAGGATGGAAGGCTGAGTCAACCTTGGGCCTGGTGGGACTTGAGCCTGCAGTAATTGCAAGCAGCTGCTGTTAATAACAGACTGCATTAGTCTGTTGAGCCACAGAGGCCCCGTTTTTGACAAATGGCAGTCCAGTCTCTTCTTGAAAACTTCCAATGATGAAGAATTCCGGAGCTTTGGAAAATAGCTTGACCCTCTTCCTCCTCTCTGTGGCAGCCCCTCAAATATTGGAAGATGCTCTCCTGTCTCCCCTGGTCCTTCTCTTCCCTAGACTAGCCATGCCCAGTTCCTGCAACCGTTCTTCATATGTTTTAGCCTCCAGTCCCCTCATCATCTTGGTTGCTCTTCTCTGCGCTCTTTCTAGGATCTCAACATCTTTTTTACACTCTGGCGACCAAAACTGGATGCAGTACTCTAGGTGTGTCCTTACTAAGGCTTTACAGAGTGGTATTAGTACCTCCCTTGATCTTGATTGTATCCCTCTGTTAATGCAGTTTAGGATTGCATTGGCTTTTCTGGCTGCTGCCGCACACTGCTGGCTCCTATTTAGCTGGTTGTCCACTAAGACTCTACTTTAAAGTAGATGTCTAGTTTAATGAAAAGAAGGACTAGGGGAGACATGATCCAATATTTTGAGGGGCTGCCCCAAAGAAGAGGGAGTCAATCTATCCTCCAAAGCCCCTGAAGGCAGGAGAAGAAGCAACGGATGGAAACTAATCAAGGAGAGAAGCAACCAGGAATTAAGGAGACATTTCCTGACAGTGGGTGCCACGATATAAAGAAGATGTGGAGACTCTAGAAAGAGTAGAGAGAAGAGCAACGAAGATGATTAGGGGACTAAAGGCTAAAAACGAAGAACGGTTGCTGAAATTGGGTATGTCTAGTTTAGGAGTCTGCAACCTTAAACACTCAAAAGAGCCATTTGGATCCGTTTCCTACAGAAAAGAAAACACCGGGAGCCACAAAACCTGGCCAACTCAAGGTTACTCCCACCCAGTCACATAAAAGCCCCTCCCCAGTCATGCCTACCCAGGTTTTATGGGTTGTTACGTTTTCTGTGGGCAATGAATCTCTCTCTCTCCCTCTCTCTTCCCCCCTCCCTCCCTCCTCCTCTCCCTCTCCTTCTGACCCATTTCTATTTTTCTCTTTTTCCTCTCCCTCTTTCTTTCTTTCTTTCTTTCTTTCTTTCTTTCTTTCTTTCTTTCTTTCTTTCATTCCTTCCTTCCTTCCTTCCTTCCTTTCTCTCTCTCTCTCTCTCTCTCTCCCCCTTCTCCCTCTCATTTGTTTCCCTCTCTTTTCAATCTCTCTCATTCTCTCCCTCCATCATTTTCTCATTTCTCTCTTTCTCCCCTTTTCTTTCTCTCTCTCTCTCTCTTTCTCTCTCTCTCTCTCTCACACACACACACACAGAAGCAGGAATACCCTCCTCAAGCGAGCAGAGCGGTGCTGCCAGTGACGTTTATTGAAAAGCATCCCCAGGCGGCTTTAAATCTCACACAGGACTTTTGCCACTTTTCAATGAAAGCCACCAGCGGCACCTCTTAGCTGGAGGAGTAAAGGGGGCTGGGCCCCCCCGAACCTCGCACGCCCATCCCAAAGATCAGGCTCAGAGAAAGCCAGAACACTCTCGCCAAAGACGCTCACCCATCAGCCAGTCAACCCACCCGCTCTGCGCGCCTTCCCTGCACTTTAGCCAAGCCCGGCCGCTCGCTTGAGGAGGATATCCTCGCTTGTGCGCGCCCTCCCGGCCCCGCAACAGCCAGCCAGGGGGTCGCATGAGGAGGAGGGTCATCTTCGGGGAAGCTGCCACAGTGGATCACGTTCGCTTCTCAGCTACGGGCCTGTCCATCATACCGTCCTCCTGGATCCCGTTCCCACCCCGCCATCCCTCGTCTTAGCGGGGTTGGTGTCGGCCACGGCCGGGTTGGGCCACTGTCTTGGGGCAGAGAGCAGTTCGCGCGACTGGGTCGGCAGGGAGCTGTAGGAGAGGGGTCAAAGAGCCATATGCAGCTCTGGAGCCACCGGTTGCCAACCCCCGGTCTAGTTTAATTAATTAATTTATTTATTTATTTATTTATTTATTTATTTATTTATTTATTTTGTCACAACAATATATGTAGGTATCATACAAAAAGATTATATAGTATATAAACACATATATGAGTAAATATAAGGAGGTATAAGCATATATATAGGAAGAAGAAAAGAAAAAAAACAATAGGACAGGAACGGTAGGCACGTTTGTGCGCTTATGCACGCCCCTTATGGTCCTCTTAGGAATGGGGTGAGGTCAATAGTAGAAAGTTTTTGGATAAAACTTTTAGGATTATGGGAAGAGACCACAGAGTCAGGTAAAGTATTCCAAGCACTGATGATTCTGTTACAGAAGTCATATTTTCTGCAATCTAGATTAAAGCGGTTGACATTAAGTTTAAATCTATTAGTTGCTCTAGTATTATTGCAATTAAAGCTGAAGTAGTCTTTGACAGGAAGGACATTGCAATAGATGATTCTGTGAGTTAAACTTAGGTCTTGTCGTAGGCGACGGAGTTCCAAGTTTTCCAAGCCTAGGATTTCAAGTCTGGTAGGATAAGGTATTTTGTTGTTTTCAGAGGAATGGAGAACTCTTCTTGTAAAATATTTCTGGACACGTTCAATTGTATTGATGTCAGAGATGTGGTGAGGGTTCCAAACAGGTGAGCTGTATTCTAGAATTGGTCTAGCAAATGTTTTATATGCTCTGGTTAGTAGTGTAGTGTTTTTGGAAAAGAAGCTACGCAAAATTAGGTTTACAACTCTTAGAGCTTTTTTTGCTATGTAGAGGGACGAAGGGTGACACGATAGCAGTGTTCTAATATTTGAGGGACTGCCCCAAAGAAGATGGGCGGGGGGAGTCAAGCTATTTTCCAGATCAACTGAAGGCAGGACCAGAAACTAACCAAGGAGAGATAAATAACTTCATCAATGCAGGAAGGGAATGGAGTTTGCTCTCTGCTTACATACAGGAGCTACAGCAAACAAGCAACCACCAAGGAGGAAACGACAAGCCACTTGTATAAAAAGAGAAAGCAAACCCCACACTCCCTTCTAGCACTGATGATGTTACCTAGTTGGGTCTAACAGATCTTGCAAGAAAGGTCATGATATAGGGTGAACCTCATTTAACAACTGTCTCGCTTAGCAGCAGGAATTTTGGGCTCAGTTATGGTTGTACGCGTAGAGCGTGTGAAAGCTTTGCAAATTGACCCAGAGGATTACCTGTATCCCAGCTATTGTTTAAAACGTGATGCCTGCAACAGGATACATGTACTTTCATGGGTATTCTCGACTTATGACCCCAGTTGAGCCCAACGTTTCTGTTGCTAAGTGTGACATTCATGAAGTGGGTTTTGGCCCCCTTTTGCGAACTTTCTTGCCACTCTCGTTAAGTGAATCCTAACTGTTGTTGGCCTAATACACTACGATTTTTAATTGGGTTTTGATCATTTCTTATTATAGTTTTAAATGGGGTTGGCCAAATTGAAGTAAGATTTTTAAGATTTTTTAATTCTATTTATAAAATGGTTTTATGTTGGCTGTAAACCGCCCTGAGTCCTTTGGGAGAAGGGCGGTATAAAAATCAAATCAAATCAATAAATAATAAATAAATAAGTGAATCTGGCTTGCCCATGGACTGCATCGGTCAGAAGGTCGCAAAAGGGGACCTTCACGTGACCCGACACGGCAAGCGTCATAAATGTGAGTCAGCTGCCAAATTTTGATCACGTGACCATAGATATACAGCAAAGGAGGTAAGTGGGGAAAAAAGGTTGTACCTCTGGTCACTAAGCAAACTGTTGTAAACTGAGGACTACTTGTATTTATAGAGAATTAATGTGTGCAGTTGATTTTGTCTCCAAAACGACATTTAGGTTCAAAGGAGAAGACCCCTCCGAGAAGCCAACAGGCTCCCATCAAAGTCTGGAAAACAAAACGGGAACTCATGTTCCCGGGAAGGGAGAAGAGAACCTGGATTCAGACAGTGACTCGCGATCCGATACCAGCGACGGCGAAGAGGTGGTAGCCGAGGGAGTCCCAGAGAGACACGGTGAGCGGAAGGCTTCCGGGGCAAGTGATGGGGACCTTCGTGGTCGCCAATCGAAGCAAAACCCGAGGGACTCCAGATCTCCCAGTGAGGAAAGACCTCCGCGCTCCCCTCCGGCGGAGAAGCGAGACCGCCGAAGGGACGAAGCTCACCAGCGCGATGAAAGGAATAGCCAGAGAAGACATGGAAAGGACGAGCGAAGCCGGACCGAGGGCCATCATAGGAGGCGAGAAGACCGAGAGGACCGGCACAGGAGGAAGGACTGGGAGGAGGAAGAGGAGGAGGAAGAGAAGCGAGACCAGAGGAGAGGAAGAGACAAGAAGGAACATCGGGCCAGAGAGAAAGACCGAGATGGAGACAGGGAAAAAGGACGGGGAAGGGATGCAGACCGAGACGAGAAAACGAAACACGCGAGGAAACGCAGCTCGGGGTCCATGGCCCAAGAAGACCCCCAAACTCAAGGGGGGAGCCCAGAGAAATCCCCCGAATTGACCCACAAGGCTTCTGAAGACAGCAAAGAGACCCTGGAGAAGCCGGCCGAGAAACTCAACAAATTTGCGAAACGCAGCAACCAGGAGACCGTTTTGTCCGCCCGGGACCGTTACCTCTCCCGGCAAATGGCTCGTGTGGGCCCCAAACCCTATGTGGAAAAAGAGGAAGATTAGGTGGGGCTACACCAGTGGGATCGCAGGAGGGACTTTGGTTGGGAATCTCAGGGCCGCCTTTCGAGCGGAGGGAAGGAACGGGCTATTTATTTCAAAAGGTTCTGGATGCGAGAAGCAACAGAACGGATCTCGGAGGGAGCAGAGTCTCGTTTTAACCGGGACTCTGCTGGGCTGGAGAGCCTTTTGAGGCTCGGCCTGGGCCGAAAGTCCTTCCGAGACATTTCCTCAAGATCCACTAATTTGAGGAAGGAAAGCATGCAGATGTTACAAGATCAGGGATAATCTTGTTTTTGTTTTTGTTTTTTGTTTTTGTTTTAAATGCAGTTGTAAAGATTAGGCGTTTCCGTCCAGCGTTTTCTGACTTCTAGAGCCAGCAAAATAAAGTGAAAAACAAAAGAAAATAATTATTTTAGGCTCCAGTTTTGTTTTGTTTTGTTTTTTTATCCGTGCTAAATCTTAATTCAACTTTGTCATTTCTGATCCTAAAGTGTGAATTTGAGGAAATCCCCCATCCCTTTCAGCACTGGTTTGGTAATGAAATCTTCACCATCTTCATTTAATGACCCCATAATCCCTTGCGAGGTGGAGTCTGGGCAACTAAATGGAGGTAGCAGAGTGCTTTAATGGCCGGATGCCCTTCCTGTCGCCAATGCGGAGTTTTGTTCAGCAGATATATCCTCATTGTGGCCCAAGAGAGAAATATCTGCCCCTATCTAGGATCGAACTCACAACTTCCCAATTGTGAGGCGAGAGCTCCACCTCTAGGCCACCGCACCACTCCCTAGTTTGGTAATGAAATGTGTGCAAGAAAACAACCAAGCTCAGAGAACACCAAGGAAGTCTCCCCCTCCTCCTCCTCCTCCCCCTCCTCTTTCTCTTTGCAAACACTCCTCCCTTCTAGCCCTGATGATGTTACCTAGTTGGGTCATGAAACGTCTGCAAGAAAACCACTATGCTCAAGAACCAAGTTCAACCTTGAACTCCGAATACTCCCTTCTGTTGGCCAAGTGTGAACAGTCAGCAAATACATTTTCGAGCCAAATCAAAAATGCGGGCCATAAAATAGGGAATTTCCTGCTGCGTATCAGCTTCTCTGGACCAGATCTGGTGCCAAGAGTTTATAAACCTGCCATAAGAGGATCCTGCTATCTCCGTCTTATCAAGAGAAACTTGGCAGTGTCCATGTTTTTATAACGCACTTCCAGCCAAACTCCATTCCTTTCCCGGCTCACTTTCTCACAACCTTTTCTGAAAGGCTTGCATGAACACTGCTACTTTTGAAAAAAAACACCACACGTTTCCCAAAGAAAATGCCAAGTTGTAGTTTGTTAAAAACTCTTTTTTGGAACACTCTGTTTCATTAAACCAAGAATCCACAACCGTGGCCCCTTATGATTTACATTGATATATTGATCATCAATTGTGTTGTAAATGTTGTACCTTGATGAACGTATCTTTTCTTTTATGTACACTGAGAGCATATGCACCAAAGACAAATTCCTTGTGTGTCCAATCACACTTGGCCAATAAAAACTCTATTCTATTCTATTCTTTAAGATGCACGGACTTCAACTCCCAGAATTCTGCAGCCAGCATAGCTGGGGGATTCTGGGAGCTGAAGTCCATGCATCTTAAAGGGGCCACGGTTGGAAAACACTGCATTAAACCCCTCCTGTCCTCAATCCGCAGCGAGTTCGCTTTTGACTCGCCGTCTGACGTTGGAAAATACCCTCGACGTAGGATATTGCATTTATCTTCCTGAATGAAGTTGAAATTTCTTAAGAGATCTTTTTGTTGGTGTGAAACGTCTCTCGTGTTTACATCCTGTGTCCTGGAAAGCCATTCAGAGGGGGCCGTTGTATTTTCTGGTCGCTATGGAGACAGCGGGGACCATTTTTATATATATATATATTGCAAACTCCCAAAATAGATGCTTTCCTGTCACTTTGCACATGGTGTGGGCGAACTTATTAAAAGAGAATTTTTAGGGGATTTCTCTCCCTTGCAATTGGTGGAAATTCCCCTCGCCAGATTTCTAAAGTCTTAAACCCCATGAGGGTTTTCCTGAATCTTCTACTAAAGCTTCATTTGGTGTTTAAACAAAAACATAAAAGCGAGCAGAAATTGTAGGTACCCAGTTTCCCGAAAAATAAGACATTCCCTGATAATAAGCCCAGTCGGGCTTCTGAGTGCATGCGCTAAAATAAGCCTCTCCCTGAAAATATTTAAACACAGAGCTGGAAATCTGTGGAGCCCCATCTTGCCCCACACGCCCCAAAATAATAAGACCTCCCCAAAAATAAGGCCAAGCGCTTATTTCGGGGTTCAAAAAAATATAAGACAGGGTCTTATTTTCGGGGAAACACAGTCCTTGTCTTACGGCCGCAATAAAACGTCTGGTTAAGCGAGTACTATCAGTGCTAGAAAGGAGTGGGGTTTATGGAGAGGAGGAGGAGGAGAACGACTGTGGGGTTCCTTGGTGTTCGCTGAACTTGGTGGTTTTCTTGCAGACATTTCGTGACCCAACTAGGGAACGTCATCAGCCACAGAAGGGAGCAGGTTTTATGGAGGAGAAAGAGGAGGAGGAGGAGGAGGACTGTGGGGCCCTTGATGCTCTCTGAGCTTGGTGGTTTTCTGGCAGAAGTTTCATGACCCAACTAGGGAACCTCATCAGTGTTAGAAGTGACCAGCTGAATCCTGCACTACGAATATTCTCTTCTACCGATTAGCAAGTGCCAGGTAGAAACCTTCTCTCCCACCCCCACCTATGCAGCCCATGAAACTAGGGAGGGTCCCTTCTGAGCTTGAATGGATCTTCCACAACTGTTAAGGCACCCACTTAACCCTGGGGGTTCGGAGGAACCCATTGCGTGCACAATCCGTCTTTCTCCAGCGACATCGTGCAGTGGAGCGATCCGGGGAGAATCCGATTGGCTGCTTTTCGAATTGTGTGCCTCGCCCGAATGTTGCTACGGTAGCTCTGAAAATGTGGTTTCCGCAGCGTACAGGCAGTCCTTGACTTATATACATTCATTTAATGACCATTTGAAGTTACAATGGCGCTGGGCAAAGGTGACTTACGACCGTTTTTCATCTTTACCGGCATCTCTCCGGTCACATGATCGAAATTGCTTAGAAACTGGCATGTACCTACGACGGTTGCAATGCTCCTGGGTCACGTGATTATCCTTTGCTGCCTGACAAGCAACTTCAGTGGGGAAGACAGATTCATTTAAGAACCATGTTACTAATTTTTAACGACTGCAGTGACTCGCGTAAGAACTGTGGCAAGAAACGTAAGATGAGGCAAAACTCAACCGTCTCACTGAGCGACCAAAATTTTGGGCTCAACTTTGGTCGTAAGTCGAGGACTACCTGTAGTCTCTCTTCGCTCTTTATCGTTTTTGTTTAAACATTGGATAAAGCGATTATACATTTTTTAAAAAAGTGTTTCCAATATTTAAAACGATTAAAACGCGTTAAGCAACCAGCTTGTTCTCCTAAATTCTAAAATGAATTTTAATCAATCATTTGTCACCAGAAAGGCAGAAGGGGTACAACTTCCATTTTATTGTCACACACTTAACTTTTATTACAACACTTGACTTTGCGAAACACAAAACAAAACAACACACTCCACGTGGCACAGTCCAGAAAAGCAGCAACCTAAAGATCACAAGATAAGGTGGTCTATTCCAGGGGTCTCCAACCTTGGCAACTTTTAAGCTTGGTGGACTTCAACTCCCAGAATGCCCCAGCCAGCAAAGGAAGTTGAAGTCCTCCAAGCTTAAAAGTTGCCAAGGTTGGAGACTCCTGGTCTATTCTGTAAAAGAAAACTCCAGTTTTTTTAAAATTTCTCTATACAAAAAAAAAAAAAAAACGACAACGCACAAGTTCCAGGTTTGTACGGAATGGGGAGCTTTGGCTTTGAGAAGGGCGTAAACCAGGTTTGTCCAATCTTGGCCGCTTTTAAGACCTGTGGACTTTAACTGTGGAGTTAAAGTCCACAGGTCTTAAAAGCGCCAAGATTGGACAAACCTAACCTAAACTTTTTCTGCAGTGATCCACTGACCCAGAAGCAGCAAATTCTCCTTCCGGATCAACAGATCGATTTGCAGGCTATTTTCTTGGAGACGTTGAAGGATCCCACAGGTGAGCATGTTCAAAAACATCATAAATCACGCTTGTCCGGTGGTTTTCGTCTAGTCCAGGTGACGGAGCGGTTCCCCCACTTTGTTTTGCAGAATTATTTTATACACACACACACACCTTACACGTGGTTCCATCAGTTTATAGTTTAACCCTCATTTTTTTTTTTTTTAAAAAAGGCACCTCATTTGATCAAGAGGAGACTTTTCGCGCCAGCCTGCAAAGGGGATATTTCACAGCAGGCACAACGAGAGTTGGATGGATCGTGAAAGCTCCTAGTAGAAACCCACACCCACTTTGCACATGGGGAAAGAAGGGCACACTTGTCCTTTCCTCTGGTACGGCTTCCCTGCAGGGAAAGAGGCCTCTAGCAAGAAGAGGCTGGCTCGGGGCCTGGATCATCCATGTAGTATACCGATAGTAGAGACCGTTAGTAGCTCAGGGACGAACTGTGGGGTCCTTGGGTGGTTTTCTTGCAGATGTTTCATGACCCTACTAGGTATCATCATCAATGCTAAAAAGAGGGGTGTTCTGTCTCCTTCCCCACTTCAGACCCACGAACTGGCTTTCAGCCAGTGGATTCACGGCTCTCATCAGTCCTGGCAGAGAAATCGCAGCTGCCTGCCGAAGTTCAAACAAATGACTCACGTAGCAAGACTTTCAGCTCTTTTTGAAATGGTTCAGCTAAACTTTTGCTTCCCGTGGAGTGAGAGCAGTCCCAAAGCTCCTTATATATCCTGTGGGGTGCGGCTCCTGCCCCACCCTTCCTTTTGATGACGCAGCCTCTCTAATCTTCTGAAGCGCGGGTCAAGCCAAGCTTGATTATTATTATTATCAGCTGGGTCTGAAGGCGTAGCCTAGGGAAGGGAGGAATCAGGGGATGACGGCCTCATTACGTCCTCCGACTGGTCTGGTTCTGGCTCCTGGAGCCGAGCCAAAGGAATCGGTGCTCCCGAGGTAAGCCTTATTGGCCCTTCCCCCTCACTCTCGGAGTCACTTTCCGGCATGGGGCCAGGTTCGGGGGCTGGAGTCACAACAAGGGGTTTGTGGAGAGGAGAAGAAGGAAGAGGAAGAGAATGACTGTGGGGTCCTTGGTGCTCTCGGAGCTTGGTGGTTTTCTGGCAGACGTTTCATGACCCAACCAGGGAACATCATCAGTGCTAGAAGGGTGTGGGGTTTGTGGACAGGAGGAGGAGGAGGAGGCCTGTGGGGTCCTTTGTGTTCCCTGAGCTTGTTTCCTTGCAGACATCTCATTACCGAACTAGGTAACATCATCAGTGTGCTCTTTGCAAGGCTTAGAGTGAGCAATGCCCCACTCTCTTCTAAGCACTGATGATCTTTCCCAGTATGGTGATGAAACGCCTGCAAGAAAACCGCTGACCTCAGAGCACACCAAGGACCCCGAAGTACATATATAATTTCAGGGGTCTACTGGAGCCTGCGTTTTGTGGGCAGAGGGAACTAGATCCAGCTGGGGAGAGAACATCTGGCTACTGTTCATTGAGCACTTCCTACCTCCTCACCTTCTTCAGATGTGGGGGGGGACACACACGGAGTGGGAGATGTGAGCCTGCAATTCAATTACAACCAACTCTTCAACATAAAAAGTCTAGAATAAGGAGGATTCCATAATAAGAATAGAATTAACAAGAGTTGGAAGGGACCTTGGAGGTCTTCTAGTCCAACCCCCTACTTAGGCTCTCCTGAGCCAGCCTAGCTTAGACTGGACCGCTTTCAGATGTGGGATCCACACACCCCTTCGGTTCAGGAAAACCACACCAAGCCACGCATACATACAAACACACACATATACACACACACACACACATGGTTTTCTCAAGGAGGGCTTGTCTCTTTGGAGCTCCATGCAATGCTAGTTTTCCAGCTGCGGGGATTTTAATCCCCCCCCCACACCTTCATTTTCCAGAAGTTTTGGCCAGGTGGCCTTTTTAAACTCAGCCTGCCCTAAGCTCTCTCGTGTAGGGTTCGAGCTGGCCTTTGGCTAGGATTAAGCTAAGATCACGATGAACAAACCTGGATGGACCGTTTCCTGCTTTCTGTTTTGTTTTTGGGGGTCGGTTTTTCCCCCCCACCTAGGTGGTGGGGGGGAAAAAACCCTGAGATTTCTTTGCAACCACACAACAGAGGGTTTATCACAAAAGGGGACTCACACAACGGACGAGGTTTGCACAGAGATGGCTCTTAAAGTAGACACTCTTAACTTGCACAGAGGCCCGACGAAGGCCGGAGGGAAAAACCACACATGCATTCAGACAACTCCGAGTCCAGGGGACGCGTATTTTCACTTGCACTCAAGTGTTCAAAAAAGAAAGTCACGGCCATTCGGAAGAGCCCGGGGACCAAACGCGGGCTCCCCCCTGCCTGCCCGTGTGTGTGTGTTTTCTCTGGAATCGCTCGTAGCTCTTCCTTGGTCCTCCTGGACATTCCCGTCTTTGGAATAGAGCTTTGGAAAGCAAACGGGAGGCAGGATTCGGCCCCTTTACCTCGCCTCTCCTTTTCTCCCCCTCCATCCAAAATGTGGGCGGGGGGGGGGGAGCAGCCTAAGCCGCATTCATGTGGATCCCGTCGAAGGGAACCTCCGTGGACGTTTCGGGGGTGATGCTCTTCAGGAGACGCTGCGGAGGAGACAAACACAACGGCAGTGAGAGAGACAGAGAGAGAGAGAAAGTGACCATCACTGGCCTCAAAGGGACCCCAGAGGTGGACAGGAGCCCCCCCCAAGTTCCTCCCCATGGAGGCATGGGAGGGGGCTTCAGACACTGGGGGATTCTGGGAGTGGAAGTCCTCCCCTCTTAAAGCAGGCTGGCTGGGGGATTCTGGGAGTGGAAGTCCATCCCTCTTAAAGCAGGCTGGTTGGGGGATTCTGGGAGTGGAAGTCCTTCCCCCTTAAAGCAGGCTGGTTGGGGGATTCTGGGAGTGGAAGCCCACCCCTCTTAAAGCATGGATGGCTGGGGGATTCTGGGAGTGGAAGTCCACTCCTCTTAAAGCAGGCTGGCTGGGGGATTCTGGGAGTGGAAGTCCTCCCCTCTTAAAGCATTGCTGGCTGGGGGATTCTGGGAGTGGAAGTCCACCCCTCTTAAAGCAGGCTGGCTGGGGGATTCTGGGAGTGGAAGCCCACCCCTCTTAAAGCAGACTGGCTGGGGGATTCTGGGAGTGGAAGCCCACCCCTCTTAAAGCAGACTGGGGGATTCTGGGAGTGGAAGCCCACCCCTCTTAAAGCAGGCTGGCTGGGGGATTCTGGGAGTGGAAGCCCACCCCTCTTAAAGCAGACTGGCTGGGGGATTCTGGGAGTGGAAGTCCTCCCCTCTTAAAGCATGGTGGCTGGGGGATTCTGGGAGAGGAAGTCCACCCCTCTTCAATTTGCCCAGATGGAGAAGTACCAGAATGGAGTATTCCATCTCAGGTAGCTTCCTCTGTTGATGGACAAGCTCAGCCTTTGTCTTCCTCCTGCAATTCCTTCACCTGCCCCCTCCCCCACAGGCCCAGCCTACCTCTTTCAACGTCCCGGGAGTCCTTGCCAACCGATAAATCATGTAGGCAGGGATGCAGATGAAGGAGGAAGTCCCAATGCAATAGCCCAGCACCATGGTCCAGTAGGGGTAACTGTAGTCAAAGAGGCGGATCTCCGGAGGGCTGGCTACGAAGCTGCAGAGGATGAACTGGAAAAGACCCCAATTTCTTAGCTGGTGGGGCAGGACCCGAAGGCTGAAGGTCCAGACTCACCACCACTGGTCAGTCTGGACCTCCCAGACCTGGTCAGTGGAGCAGAACCCAAAGACCGAAGGTCCAGACTCACCACCAGTGGTCAGTCTAGACCTCTCAGACCTGGTCAGTGGAGCAGAACCCAAAGACCGAAGGTCCAGACTCACCACCAGTGGTCAGTCTGGACCTCTCAGACCTGGTCAGTGGGGTAGAGACCTCAGGGCCCACAAGAAGAGACTGAGGAGCACCAGCCCAGCCCTCCAGTTGGATGGTGGGATCTCAGCCAGGGGGCATCAGGGCCGCAGGTCCAGAAGAAGAAGACCACAAATGGGACTTTTTTTCCGCCAACCTCTCGGCGTGTTTAGATAGGCTTGAGTGATGCCATCTTCAGGAAGCCCCTTCCTGTAGCTCCATCCCAACTTTTATTCTCACGGTTGGCTTCCTACGGCTGTCTGATCTTCACCAAACCCATCCTCAACTCCAGACTCCATCCAGCGGCGGAACACTACAGAGATCCTGCAAACTGGTGGCTCAACAGACTAAGACAGTCTGTTATTAACACAGCTGCTTGCAATTACTGCAGGTTCAAGCCCCACCAGGCCCAAGGTCGACTCAGCCTTCCATCCTTTATCAGGTAGGTAAAATGAGGACCCAGATTGTTGGGGGCAATAAAAGTTGACTTTGTATATAATATACAAATGGATGAAGACTATTGCTTAACATAATGTAAGCCGCCCTGAGTCTTCGGAGAAGGGCGGGATATAAATGCAAATAATAATAAAAAAAAAAACCTGGCCCCTATGGAATCCCCTTCCCGCTCCTTGCAAACCCCATTCGCTTTGAAAAAGCACCTTCCTTTCCTATTTTTTTTAAAAAAACATTCTCTTTGCCGGCAAGGCTGTGGATTTTTAGCCCTTGTGGTTGTTTGCCTCTTAAAACTAAAAAAAAAAAAAAAAAGCCAGCACTCAAAAGTATTCGGTATTTACAAGACCGAAAGTATCCTCGTAAATTGGAGGAGTAAATAACCTCCCACCTTCCCTTCGCTATCTTCGTCAGTAAAAGGAAAAACAAACAGCTGAAACGGCAGGCGAGACTGTCTCACTCCTGACTCAACTGCCCAGAAATTAAAAATTAGTTTGTGACCTCCATGGCAACACACACACACACATACACACAAAAGCCCCTCTTGTGTTCCTATTTGCACTGTCCTCAACAACCAAGCAATCGCAGTTTGCCAGATTATTGCTTTTTATTTCATTTCCCCCCCCCCAGGCTCATAAAAAGCTCGCCGGGGAGGGTGAGCAAGTGTGTGTGTGTGTTTGTGTGTGTGTGTGTGTGTGTGTGTTACTAGCTGGAGGGCCTGACGTGATCCCACCTGATCGTGTAGCCCTTTTATTCTTAGCCATAAAGTTTTTAGCTTTGCTAAACAGACAATCCATCATGCCAGCAAAGGTTGTTTTCTCCTGGGCAGACCTAGGAAATGTTGGCCGTCCATAACCCTTACAACTTTCTGGTGTCCCGTGCCTAATGTTGACGGCACTTTAAAAAAAAAAAGCTAATTTTGGAACAGGGAGTTAAGCCTTTGTTTAGCGAGGATGGAAACGGCTCTGTCAAAGCAACCCAAAGGATGTGAAATAGAAGAATAATGTACGGCTGGAAAGAGAGAGCGAGAGAGGGAGGGAGGGAGGGAGAGAAGAAAAATATGCCTGTGGATGTCTGCAGGATGGGCTCAGAACAGGAGGGTGATCCTAGCAGTGGGATGGGGGCTCCAACCGGTTGGGGGCATTTCAGATAAAAACAGAGGGAGCTCCCATCAACACCTTTGTGGAGACCACCTTGATTTACATGGAAGAGGAGGTTTTTCCCCATCTATACTTTATGGTTTGCAGTGTGTTTTTCCTATTCCAATAAAAGAGAATATTTGTAGCTCAGGGTTGAACCTTGTGGTCCTTGATACTCTCTGAGCTTGGTGGTTTTCTTGCAGACGTTTCGTGATCCAGCTAGGTAGCATCATCAGTGCTGGAAGGAAGGAAGGAAGGAAGGGGAGGAGGAGGAGAAGGGAGGCTGACTGTGAGGTCCTTGATACTCTCTGAGCTTGGTGGTTTTCTTGCAGACGTTTCGTGATCCAGCTAGGTAGCATCATCAGTGCTAGAAGGAAGGAAGGAAAGAAGGAAGGAAGGAAGGAAGGAAGGAAGGAAGGAAGGAAGGAAGGAAGGAAGGAAGGAAGGAAGGAAGGAAGGAAGGAAGGGGAGGAGGAGGAGAAGGGGGGCTGACTGTGAGGTCCTTGATACTCTCTGAGCTTGGTGGTTTTCTTGCAGACGTTTCGTGATCCAGCTAGGTAGCATCATCAGTGCTAGAAGGAAGGAAGGAAGGAAGGAAGGAAGGAAGGAAGGAAGGAAGGAAGGAAGGAAGGAAGGGGAGGAGGAGGAGGAGAAGGGGGGCTGACTGTGAGGTCCTGGGTGCTCTCTGAGGTTGGTGGTTTTCTTGCAGATGTTTCATGACCCAGCTAGGTAGCATCATCAGTGCTAGAAGGAAGGAAGGAAGGAAGGAAGGAAGGAAGGAAGGAAGGAAGGAAGGAAGGAAGGAAGGAAGGAAGGAAGGAAGGAAGGAAGGGGAGGAGGAGGAGGAGGAGAAGGGGGGCTGACTGTGAGGTCCTGGGTGCTCTCTGAGGTTGGTGGTTTTCTTGTAGATGTTTCATGACCCAGCTAGGTAGCATCATCAGTGCTGGAAGGAAGGAAGGAAGGAAGGAGGAGGAAGGAAGGAAGGAAGGAAGGAAGGAAGGGAGGAGGAGGAGAAGGGGGCTGACTGTGAGGTCCTGGGTGCTCTCTGAGGTTGGTGGTTTTCTGCAGATGTTTCATGACCCAGCTAGGTAGCATCATCAGTGCTAGAAGGAAGGAAGGAAGGAAGGAAGGAAAGAAGGAAGGAAGGAAGGAAGAAAGGAAGGAAGGAAGGAAGGAAGGAAGGGGAGGAGGAGGAGAAGGGGGGCTGACTGTGAGGTCCTGGGTGCTCTCTGAGGTTGGTGGTTTTCTTGCAGATGTTTCATGACCCAGCTAGGTAGCATCATCAGTGCTGGAAGGAAGGAAGGAAGGAAGGAAAGAAGGAAGGAAGGAAGGAAGGAAGGAAGGAAGGAAGGAAGGAAGGAAGGAAGGAGGGAAGGAAGTGGAGGAGGAGGAGAAGGGGGGCTGACTGTGAGGTCCTGGGTGCTCTCTGAGGTTGGTGGTTTTCTTGCAGATGTTTCATGACCCAGCTAGGTAGCATCATCAGTGCTAGAAGGAAGGAAGGAAGGAAGGAAGGAAAGAAGGAAGGAAGGAAGGAAGGAAGGAAGGGGAGGAGGAGGAGAAGGGGGGCTGACTGTGAGGTCCTGGGTGCTCTCTGAGGTTGGTGGTTTTCTTGCAGATGTTTCATGACCCAGCTAGGTAGCATCATCAGTGCTAGAAGGAAGGAAGGAAGGAAGGAAGGAAGGAAAGAAGGAAGGAAGGAAGGAAGGAAGGAAGGAAGGAAGGAAGGAAGGAAGGAAGGGGAGGAGGAGGAGAAGGGGGGCTGACTGTGAGGTCCTGGGTGCTCTCTGAGCTTTGTGGTTTTCTTACAGACGTTTCATGACCCAGCTAGGTAGCATCATCAGTGCTAGAAGGAAGGAAGGAAGGAAGGAAGGAAGGAAGGAAGGAAGGAAGGAAGGAAGGAAGGAAGGAAGGAAGGAAGGAAGGGGAGGAGGAGGAGAAGGGGGGCTGACTGTGAGGTCCTGGGTGCTCTCTGAGCTTTGTGGTTTTCTTACAGACATTTCATGACCCAACTAGGAAACATCATCAGTGCTAGAAGGGGAGTTGTGGAGAGGAGGAGGAAAAGGAGCAAGAGGAGGAGGAGGAGGAGGAGGAGGAGGGAGAGGACTGTGGGTCCTTGATGCTCTCTGAGCCAGGTGACTTTCTGGATCCTACTCACCAGGATGAAAGCAGGGCTGATGACCACCCAACAGATCCTCCAGAACCAGCCAGGGGCGAAGCCCAGCATCTCCTTCACTTCGCTGCAAAACTGGGTGACTCCTGCAGAGGGACACAAGGGAAGGAATGACGGCCGACGCCACCCGGCCGAAGCGCATGCAAAGGACAGCTTTTGGGTCAGGCCAGTTCAACCCCCCGAGGAGCCAAGGAACATCGCAGCTCCCGTGTCCTTCCTTCTCCTTGGGCCTCCCAAGGTATTTGCAACCTGAAACTCCGGGGGGTGGGGAGGGGGAGGGAGGAATTGCAATGAAGTCGGGTGTGTGTGTTTGTGTGTGTGTGTGTGTGAGAGAGAGAGAGAGAGAGAAAACTCAACCCTAAGGCCTGCATGAGCAGTGAGAAGAAGCCGGCTTCCAAATTTATTTATTTTATTTTATTTTTGTCAGTCATATATAAGATAACAGGTAAAAGTATAAACGTAATTTGGATACATGAAAAGAGTAAGTAAAAAAGGAATATTAGGACAGGGACGGTAGGCACGCAGGTGTACTTATGCACGCCCCTTACAGACCTCTTAGGAATGAGGTGAGGTCAGCCGTGGACAGTTTAAGCTCAAATTTTTGGGGGTTTGGGGAAGTAACCACAGAGTCAAGTAGAGCATTCCAGGCATTGACCCCTCTGTTGCTGAAGTCGTAGTTTCTGCAATCGAGTTTGGAGCGGTTGACCTTGAGTTTGTATCTATTGTGTGCTCGTGTATTGTTGTGGTTGAAGCTGAAGTAGTCATTGACAGGTAGATAATTTTATGGGCTATGCTTAGGTCAGATTGAAGTCGGTGTACTTCTAAATTGTCTAAGCCCAAAATGTGGAGTCTGGTGGCAAATTGCAGGGATCTCCTGAGTTCCTTGTCCTTATGGAAGCCCACCACATCTAGACCTTCATCGGGTCCTTCACCTTCTGGGTGGTGAGAGGTGTGGTGGGGGGGGGGGCGCGCCAGGGCCCTGCCACCCATTGGTTGCTCCCCAAGGAAGAAGCCATCCTTCCCAACCCATCGTCCCCCACCACGACGCGCAGATGGGAGCTCACCATAGAACCAAGCCACGGCGATGGATTCCAGAAACACCACAGCTATCACAGCCGGCCCCGTGGCGTATTCTTCGAAGAGCTTCACCACGTAGGCCCCACCCTGGGAGGAAGGAAGGAAGGAAGGAAGGAAGAAGCGCATTGGGAGAAGGGAAGGGGTCTCAGAAGCCCTCCTGGGTGGGGGGTGCAGCTCATTCAAGCTCCAAAAGAAAGAAATGCCCCACATGCGTGAAGACAAAATTAGATCGGAAAATTAGCACCTTCTGTATTTATCTATTAATCTGTCAAATTTATTTGCCGCCCATCCGGCAGTTGAGGCTACCCTGATATAATAATATTTATTATTATTTATTGGGTGGCAGTCCTTGGGGCTCTCTGAGCTGGGTGGAAAGGAGGAGGAGGAGGAGGAGGAGGAGGAGGAGGAGGAGGAGGAGGAGGAGGAGGAGGAGGAGGAGGAGGAGGAGGAAGAGAGGAGGAAGAGAGGAGGAAGAGAGGAGGAAGAGAGAAGGAAGGGAGGAAAAGATTGAGATAAAGAGGAAGAGAAGGAAGAAAGAAAATGAGGTGGAAGAAGGGAGGAAAGGAAAGAAGGGAGGAGAAGAAGAGAAGGAAGAAAAATGGACAAGAAAAAGGAGGGAGGAGAAGGGGGAGGAGGAGGAGAAGAAGAAGAAGAAGAAGAAGAAGAAGAAGAAGAAGAAGAAGAAGAAGAAGAAGAAGAAGAAGAAGAAGAAGAAGAAGAAGAAGAAGAAGAAGAAGAAGAAGAAGAAGAAGAAGAAGAAAAGAAGAAGAGAGGAGGAAAGGAAGGGAGGAAAAGATTGAGATAAAGAGGAAGAGAAGGAAGAAAGAAAATGAGGTGGAAGAAGGGAGGAAAGGAAAGAAGGGAGGAGAAGAAGAGAAGGAAGAAAAATGGACAAGAAAAAAAGAGGGGAGGAGAAGGAGGAGAAGAAGAAGAAGAAGAAGAAGAAGAGAGGAGGAAAGGAAGGGAGGAAAAGATTGAGATAAAGAGGAAGAGAAGGAAGAAAGAAAATGAGGTGGGAGAAGGGAGGAAAGGAAAGAAGGGAGGAGAAGAAGAGAAGGAAGAAAAATGGACAAGGAAAAAAGGAGGGGATGAGGAAGAAGAGGAGGAGGGGGGGGACTGTGGGCTCCTTGGAGCTGCCTGAGCTTGTGTTTTTTTCCTTACAGACATTTATTACCCAACTAGGTAACATCATCAGTGTCTCAGCATACAACAATAAATAGTAAACCTTATTTATTTAGCGCATGGTTTACGTCTCACCACCTCCGCTACCCATCTTCCAACCAATTCCGGCCATCTCCCAAGCTCCTTCCTGAATCCCATCCTTGTCAATCTCAATTCGTAGCTCAGAGCGATATGAGGACACCCCACCCACCAGCCCCCGCAATTCTGCTTCGGGATAGATCTATTCCCCCCACCCACCATTCACGAGGGGCTGCAGATCGGCTCCCCTCCCCCTCCTCCCCGGTCCCCTCCCCCCCCCCCAGGGCCCAGAGGAGCTACTTACAAAAGTCAGCGTGGACAAAGAGCCCATGAAGCAGGTCACGATCAAGATGAGCACAAACCATTCCCGTTGTTTGCCCCAGATGTGGGGGAATTCATCCAGCACGCCGGTAATGACCCCTTCCAGGCCTGCAAACTGGGGGGGTGGGGGGAAACACCGGGAGAAAGTCAAGGAAAGTCAAGGAATATTTTACAAGAAGAGTTCTCCGCTCCTCTGAAAACAACAAAATACCCTATCCCACCAGACTTGAAATCCTAGGCTTAGAAAACTTGGAACTCCGTCGCCTTCGACAAGACCTAAGTTTAACTCATAGAATCATCTATTGTAATGTCCTTCCTGTTAAAGACTACTTCAGCTTTAATTGCAATAATACTAGAGCAACTAATAGATTTAAACTTAATGTCAACCGCTTTAATCTAGATTGCAGAAAATATGACTTCTGTAACAGAATCATCAGTGCTTGGAATACTTTACCTGACTCTGTGGTCTCTTCCCATAATCCCAAAAGCTTTAACCAAAAACTTTCTACTATTGACCTCACCCCATTCCTAAGAGGACCATAAGGGGCGTGCATAAGCGCACAAACGTGCCTACCGTTCCTGTCCTATTGTTTTTCTTTTCTTCTTCCTATATATATGCTTATACCTCCTTATATTTACTCATATATGTGTTTATTTACTATATAATCTTTTTGTATGATACCTACATATATTGTTGTGACAAAATAAAATAAAATAAAATAAAATAAATAAATAAATAAATAAATAAATAAATGAATGAATGAATGAATGAATGAATGAATGAATGAATGAATGAATGAATGAATGAAGAAGGACCACATGGCAAGATTACCTCCAGAACTTGTGGGCACTCCATCACAGGAGGTTTTCAAAAAGAGACTGGACAACCATTCATCCAGAACGGTGTGAGGTCTCCCGTTTGAGCCTGATGGTGGTGGTGGTGGTGGTTGGACTAGATGACCTTCAGGGTCCCTTCCAGCCCTTCGAGTCTAAGATTATATGATTCTCGATTGATCTCAGAATTCAATCGCCATCCCCAAGGTTAACGTTGATCCCTTTTATGGGGCAACGAATCAAGGAGAGAAGCAACCTAGGACTCGGGAGGAATTTCCTGGCAGTGGGGACAATTAACCCATGGAACGGCTGGCCACTGGAAGTTGTGGGCGCTCCATCACTGGAGGTTTTCAAGAAGAGACTAGATAGCCACTTGTCTGAAATGGTCTAAGGTCTCCTGCTTGAGTAAGGGGTTGGACTAGGAGACCTCCGAGGTCCCTTCCAAAGTTATTCTGTTATTCTTTGGGAAGGAAGGAAGGAAGGAAGGAAGGAAGGAAGGAAGGAAGGAAGGAAGGAAGGAAGGAAGGAAGGAAGGAAGGAAGGAAGGAAGGAAGGAAGGAAGGAAGGAAGGAAGGAAGGGCAACGGATGGAAACTCATCAAGGAGAGAAGCAACCTTGAACTAAGGAGGAATTTCTTGACAGTGAGAACAATTAACCAGTGGAATTACTTGCCTCCAGAAGTTGTGGTTGCTCCATCAATGGAGGTTTTCAAGAAGAGACTGGGCAGCCGTTTGTCTGAAACGTTATGAGATCTCCTGCTTGAGCAGTGGGTTGGACTAGATGACCTCTGAGGTCCCTTCCAATTCTATTATTCTATCTTCAGAAGGCCTGCAAACTGTTAGTTGTGCCGTTCCTGGAATTCGAATCCCTAGGATAGGGAGGGGGGGATCCCTTGGAGGTCATCTAGTCCCACCTCCTGCTCAGTGGAGAAGTCGAAATGTCAACGTTGCCGAGATCGTCTGCACGAACCCATCCGGGAAGGAGAATTTTTCCAGTTCTCATTCTTGGTCTCTTACCTTCGCTCCCCTGTCACTGCCTAAATCCATTTATTCGAACGTTCCTCAACGTTGGCCATTTTAAGCTATGTGGACTACAATTCCCAGAATTCCTCAGCCGGCTAGGGAATTCTGGGAATTGAAGTCCACACACCTTAACGTTGCCAACGTTGAGAAATATTGGGTTAACCCGTGTCTTGAGAGTTTCCCAGAATCCTTCTTAAAAATTAGTGTCATCCACTAGATAAAGACCAATCCCCCCCCATGGATCCCCCCAACCCACTTGAGTGGAACCATTAACACCCCCCCAAACTTGGATATCCCACCCCCCTTCTGTTATCACCCTTCAGAAACCCCATCTAATCCTTCCAAGTGGCCACCAGAGTTTGCAGACCGATGCAACCTCTCGATTTTTTTTTTAATTTGCATTTATATCCCGCCCTTCTCCGAAGACTCAGGGCAGCTTACACTATGTTAGCAATAGTCTTCATTCTATTTGTATATTTATATACAAAGTCAACTTATTGCCCCCCCAACAATCTGGGTCCTCATTTTACCTACCTTATAAAGGATGGAAGGCTGAGTCAACCTTGGGCCTGGTGGGACTAGAACCTGCAGTAATTGCAGGCAGCTGCTGTTAATAACAGACTGCATTAGCAGCCTGAGCCACAGAGGCCCCTGTGAATAGCTTTTGCAAAAAAAGAGAGAGGGGGAGATCATTTCCACAGGGCCACAAGGAATCTAGACCTTGCAATCTGTCCCTTTGACTCACGTTTACCCTGATCGGCAGCCTCTGGATCAAAGCAACCAACTGCACGAGAAGACTGGAACTGCTTTCATTAATATTGGCTGCAATAGGGGAGTCACAGAATCTTGCAAGGTTCACTGTGCCGCCCCCCCACTTATGCTCAGGTGAATTAGGAAGGTGTCTGTCTGAACTTTCTGCCTGATTTGGACTTATAATAATATAATATAATATAACAACAGAGTTGGAAGGGACCTTGGAGGTCTTCTAGTCCAACCCCCTGCCCAGGCAGGAAACCCTACACCATCTCAGACAAATGGTTATCTAACATTTTCTTAAAAATTTCCAGTGTTTGAGCTTTCCCAACTTCTGCAGGCAAGTCGTTTCACTTATTAATTGTTCTCACTGTCAGGAAATTTCTCCTTAGTTCTAAGTTGCTTCTCTCCTTGATTAGTTTTCCACCCATTGCTTCTTGTCCTGCCCTCGGGTGCTTTGGAGAATAGCTTGACTCCCTCTTCTTTGGGGCAGCCCCTGAGATATTGCAACCCTGCTATCATGTCTCCCCCAGTCCTTCTTTTCATTAAACTAGACATACCCAGTTCCTGCAACCGTTCTTCATATGTTTTATCCTCCAGTCCCCTAATCATCTTTGTTGCTCTTCTCTGCACTCTTTCTGGAGTCTCAACATCTTTTTTACATCGTGGCGACCAAAACTGGATGCAATATTCCAAGTGTGGCCTTACCAAGGCATTATAAAGTGGAGCTAACACTTCACGTGATCTAGATTCTTGTGACATGTTTTCCCCCCCCCCGGAGAGTGTCCCTCTCGGACTCTCTCTGTCCTGCCAAGGCCGGCCACTCTGGAAACGGGACCCTCCTCTGCTCACCGTGCTGTCCAGTCCGAGGGTGATCAACATCAGGAAGAAAATGATGGCGAAGAAAGTGGACGCAGGCATGTTGGCGATGGCCTCGGCGTAGGTGATGAAGAGGAGGCTGGGTCCTGTTTGATAAGCAAAGAGAGAAAGGAGTCAGGCCGAGGTTTCTCTGGTCTTTGAGTAAGCCCCCTCCTCTCCCCTTTTCCTCCTCCCCCTCCTCCATCTTCCCCCCCTCCTCTTCTTCTTCCTCCTGTCTTGTTTCTGTCTTGTTCTTCCAACGAAGAACCAGATGTTCAAGATTTTTATTTTATTTTATTTTGTCACGCAGTATATATAAGATAATGAGGAAAGAAGGAGGGAGGGAGGGAGGGAGGGTGGGAGGAGAGGACAGCAGGAAGAAGAAGAAGAAGGAAAAACATGGAAAACAAAGGAAAAGAGAAGAACAAATAATACAAGATGGAAAAAGGAAGGAAGGAAAGGAGGGAGGGAGGGAGGGAAAGGGTAGAAGAAAGGAAGGAAGAAGAAAAGAAGGGAAAAGGAAAAATATGGGAAGGAAGGAAAGAAGGGAAAGGAGAAAAGATGGGAAGGAAGGAAGGAAGGAAGGAAGGAAGGAAGGAAGGAAGGAAGGAAGGAAGGAAGGAAGGAGAGGACAACAAAAGAAGAAGGAAGAAAAAGAAGAACAAATAATACAGAATGGAAAGAGGGAGGGAGGGAGGGAGGGAGGGAGGAACAAATGAACGAAATGGTGATCCATTTTACAACTGGTAACCTTCATCCTGGCCAGGAAAAGTTTTGCCATAAGAAACTCTTGTGCAAATAACCTGACTTCAATTTCTTTCCTCCTTTACAAATAAAAAGCGGCATTTTTCATTGTTCTCGGGGCTAATCAGGCTCTAGCCCAGCAGCCACCGCAATGCCTATTCCTCCATTTTTATTAGTATTATTTTTAGTTTATTTTAAGCAGAGGGGCCCCACCCTCGACCCAATTCCCAGGATGGGTGACGTCATCCAGCTACAATCAACAATAAAAGACAATAAAAATCAAAAAATTGGCTGGGCTTGAAAGCCCAACTGACGCATTTCGGAACCAGCTGAAGTTTCCAAGCGTTTTGCGATGCCAACCCCGTTTCGAGAACACGTCGGTCTGGTCCAGCAGTTATGACCAGTGATGGTGGCCAGTGTGCTCAGGGGTTGCACAGTTGCCAATTCATACATGCTGCTAGCCAAGACGTCTGGTGGGTGGGGGGGAGCCCATGCGGGCGCCTTCAAGGAGGTAGTGACCGCAGCCAACCTTGGCTCTTGTGAACCTCGGTGAAGGCTGGCTTCAATCAACGGATCAGAATAGAGCTGGAAGGGACCTTGGAGGTCTTCTAGTCCAGCCCTCTGCTTCAAGCAGGAGATGCTACCATTTTAAACAAGTGGTTGTCCAGTCTCTTCTTTAAAAGCCTTCAATGTTGACTTCTGGTGGCCAGCTGTTCCACTGGTTAATTGTCCTCGCTGTTAGGAAATGTCTCCTTAATTCCAGGTTGCTTCTCTCCTTGATTAGTCTCCATCCATTGTTTCTTGTCCTGCCTTCTGATGCTTTGGAGAATAAATTGACCCCCCTCCTCTTTGGGGCAGCCCCTCAAATACTGGAATGCTGCTATCATGTCCCCCCCTAGTCCTTCTCTTCTCTAGACTGGCCAAACCCAAATCCTCCAACTGGTCTTCCTATGTTTTAGTCTCCAGGCATTTAATCATCTGAGTTGCTCTTCTCTGCACCTTTTCCCCCCCAAACTCAACAGACCATCCTGTCACAAAACCGCAACCAATTTTGGTCACCACACTACAAAAAAGATGTTGAGACTTTGGAAAAAGTTCAGAGAAGAGCAAGTAGGATGATTAAAGGCCTGGAAACAAAACATATGAAGGAGGGTTGCAGGATTTGGGATTGACCAGTCTAGAGAAAAAAAGAATTAGGGGCGATATGATCGGATTCCAGTATTTGAGGGGCTGCCCCAAAGAGGAGGGAGGGAGTCAATTGATTTTCCAAAGCACCGGAGGGCAGGACACAAGAAACAATGGATTTAGGCGAATTAAGGAGTGAAGCAGTCTGGAATTAAGGATAAACTTTCTAACAGTGAGGACAATTAACCAGTGGAACAGCTGGCCACCAGAACTTGTGGGTGCTTCATCACTGGAGGTTTTGAAGAAGAGTCTAGACACAATCACTTATCTGAAATGGTATAGGTTCTCCTGCTTGAGCAGGGGGCTGGACTAGAAGACCTCCAAAGTCCCTTCCAGTTCATTCTATTTTATTCTATCCTGGAAAACTCAGCAAGGATATAAACCAGGACTGTCCAATCTTGGCCACTCAAAGACCTGTGGACTTCAACTCCCAGCCAGCTCTGGGAAGGAAGGAAGGAAGGAAGGAGGGAGGGGGGGAGGGAGAGACGGAGGGAAGGACGGAAGGAAGGAAAGAAGGAGAGAGGGAGGGAAGGAAGGAGGGAAGGAAAAAAGGATGGAAGGAAGGAAGAAAGGAGGGAGGGAAGGAAGGAAGGAGGGAGGGAGAGAGGGAGGGAGGGAAGGAAGGAAGGAAGAAAGGAGGGAGGGAGGGAAGGAAGGAAGGAGGAGGGGGGAGGAAGGAAGGAAGGAAGGAGGGAGGGAGGAGGAGGAGGAGGAAGGAAGGAAGGAGGAGGAGGAAGAAGGAGGAGGAGGAAGGAAGGAGGAAGGACGGAGGGAGGAGGAGGGAGGGAAGGAAGGAAGGACGGAAGAAGGAGGAGGAAGGAAGGAAGGAGGAAGGGAGGGAAGGAAGGAGGGAGGGAGGGAAGGGAAGGAAGGACGGAAGAAGGAGGGAGGGAAGGAAGGAGAGAGGGAAGGACGGAGGGAGGGAGGGAGGGAGGGAAGGGAAGGAAGGAAGGAAGGGAGGGAAGGAAGGACAGAAGGAGGGAGGGAGGGAAGGAAGGGAAGGATGGAGGAAGGGAGGGAGGGAAGGACGGAGGGAGGGAAGGGAAGGAAGAAGGGAGGGAGAGAGGGAAGGAAGGAAGGAGGGAGGGAGGGAATTCTGGGAGTTGAAGTCCACAAGTCTTCCAGTTGGCCAAAGTTGGAGACTCCTGAGGTATACGGAACCTGGACCTTACCTGTATCTTTCGCGACTTCGGAGACCGGCAGCTTCCTCATCTCCGCCATGTAGCCCAGGACCGTGAAGATGACGAATCCTGCGAGGAAACTCGTGAGGCAGTTGATGGCGCTGGTGACGAGGGCATCTCTGCAACGAGAAACCCAAAACCCGCTCAGCATCGGGGGGGCGGGAGAACCGGTGGCTTCTGCCCCACGGCCTCCTCCAACCCCAGGAGCAGCAGAAGGGACATCGGAGGGGGCCAGACTAGCCGGGGTTGTGAAATTGAGGCTATCACGCTGGGGATGAATGAAGGACAGAATAACAGAGTTGGAAGGGACCTTGTAGGTCATCTAGTCCAACCCCCTCCTCCCGCCCTACACCATTTCTGACAGATGAAGAGAAGGACCTTTAGTAAAATCGCCCTCGACGTACAAGCGTTCATTTAGAGACCCTTTGAAGCGACAACGGCGCTGAAAAAAATGACTTGGGATCGGTCCTCGCATTTACGACCGTTGCAGCATTCCCCCACCGTCACCGTGATCAAAATTTGGACGCTTGGCGACAGGCGTCTCTTTATGACGATCCGGAGGGGGGAGACGTGTCACGTGATGGCCGTTTGTGACCTTCCCAGCCAGCCTCCGACAAGCGGAGTGAATGGGGGAAGCCGGGTTCACTTAATGACCGCATGATTCATTTAACAGCGGTGGTGAAACAGGTCGTAGAAATTGGCCGTCATGCATTTAGCCAGCATGTTGCTTAGCCGTGGTTCCAATTCTGGTTCCAATGGTGGTTATAAGTCAAGGACTAGCTGAACACGGGGTCGAAGGTGGAAGTAAGTTACCTGTCTCTGAGTTAACTTTAGTACTTGCTTGTTCAGCAGTCAGAGGATGATTACAATAGTGGCCAAAATTGTGGAAACCTTTTGGGGAAAGTGTCTTTTTGAGGTTTGATGGCTAATAACACCCCTTTTTTGGGAGGGAGTTTCAAGAGAATCCTATTCCACTGCTGGAATGGCCTGGGAATAGCCCAGACCTTCACCCATTGAAAATCTAGGGAGCCAACTAAAGAAACTTGTTAGTCAGAACTTGTGAAAAACCCAGTTAATAGAAGCCATCATTCCATCTTGGTTTCACATGAGAACAGCTGCAGAACTCAAAGATTTGGTTCACTCCATGGGAGGATGTTGTTAGGCCGTCATTCGTGCGAAAGGTGACCCAACTAAGGATTAACAGATGTGATAATTTTTGTATCTCTCGTTTTTTCCATGGTGATAATTTTTGTATATCTCACGTTTTACTTTTCTTCTTTCTACTGCAACTGCTATTCTCACAGCAAATCCTTCCTAAAAGTTATTGCATTACATTCTTGATTCAATTATCTTTCCATTGATATATAATTTTATGGTACTACTAACAAAAAAAGTGGTGTTATTAGCTAGTTTTAGAAAATACACTTTTCCCAAAAGGTTTCCACAATTTGGGCCACTACTGTACATGAAGACTATAACGTTCTCCCCACCCCCACTCAATTCTGGGAGGAAAATAAGATTATTCCTATATTTCTCCTCCAGGGAAGTGTAAAGTAGTACATTCAATGTCCTAAAAGAACAAGTCTGGCCTAGCAGTTAAGGCGCCAGGCTAGAAACTGGGGGACGTGAGTTCTAGTCCCTGCTTAGACAAGACGCCTGGGTGGGTGGTTTTTTAGGGCGAGTCACCAGGAGAAATTGAGTTTTAGTGCCACCTTGCATATGAGGCTGAGTGACTTTGGGCCAATCACCAGGTGCCTGGGAGTTCTAGTCCCGTCTTAGACGTGAAAGATAGGTGACTTTGAGCCACCCACTCTCTCTCTCAGCCCAGCCCACCTCACAGGGTTGTTGTTATGAAGGGGGAAAGGACGAGAAAGATGGATTGCATATGTTCACCACCTTGACTTGTTTATAAAAATAATGGAGGGAGGGAGGGAAGGAAGGAAGAGAGAGAGAGAGAGAGAAAGAAAGAAAAAGAAAGAAAGAAAGAAAGAAAGGGAAGAGGGAAAGGAAGGAAGAAGTAAAGAGGGAGAGTGAAAGAGGGTAAAAGAAAGAGAGAAAAGGAAAGGAAGGAAGGAAGGAAGGAAGGAAGGAAGGAAAGGAGGGAAGGAAGGAAGGAAAGGAAGGAAGGAAGGAAGGAAGGAAGGAAGGAAGGAAAGGAGGGAAGAGGGAAAGGAAAGAAGAAGTAAAGAAGGAGAGTGAAAGAGGGTAAAAGAATGAAAGAGAGAAAAGGAAAGCGAAAGAAAGAAAGGAAAGAAAAGAGAAAAGAAGAAAGGAGGAAAGAAGTAAAGAGAGAGAAAGAGAGAGGGAGAAAAAGAAAGAAAAGGAGGGAAGAGGGAAAGGAAGGAAGAAGTAAAGAAGGAGAGTGAAAGAGAGTAAAAGAATGAAAACAAACAGGAGAGAAAGAAAGAAAGAAAGAAAGAAAGAAAGAAAGAAAGAAAAAGAAAGACAGACAGACAAAGAAACCTCTGGCCCTTCTGAAGAAGTTTTTCTGGTCTCTCCATCCCATCTTCTCCCCCGAAGGCCTTTATTTCCTTCTCCCGCCCAGGACTTACTGATAGCAGTTGTTGTGGAACTTGTTGTAGCTCGCAAAAGCCAGGAGGACCCCGAATCCGGGCCCGAGGGAGAAGAAGATCTGGGCCGCTGCGTCCACCCACACCTAAAGACACAAACCGACAAAGCTGAGCCACACCAACAGGCTGTGAAAAGAGCTGGAATCGTGGAACCTAATCCTCCTAGAACTGATGATGCTACCTAGAAGGGTCATGAAACGTCTACAAGGAAACCGGCAAGCACAGAGAACATCAAAGACCCCACAATACTTTTCTTCTTCCTCCTCCTCTTTCCTCCTCCCCCTCCCTTCTAGCACTGGTGAAGTTATTAAAGCAACTCTAGAACATCAAAAAAAAACTCCAAATTCCCAATATCGCTGAAGGCTGAATACTCCAATAGTCTCCATGGACATTCTTGAAGGAACTCCTCAAATTTTGCTTTTCCAGACCCAGCCTGCCTCTTTCCTTTTCCCTCTTCCCTGGAGAGAGCCAGAGGCTGCCCGGGTGCAAATAGGAGGAATTTCCTGACCGTGAGAACAATTCACCAGTGGAACAGCTTGCCACCAGAAGTCGTGGGTGCTCGATCCCTGGAGGCTTTCAAGAAGAGACTAGACAGCCAGAATGGTAACAGCGATCAACTTTGGGAACGTTAAGACTTGTGGACTTCAACTCCCAGAATGGCCAGCTGGGGAATTCTGGGAGTTGAAGTCCACAAGTCTTAAAAGTTCCTAAAATTAGATACCCCTAGTGTAAGGTCAAGCAGGGGGGGTTGGACTAGAAGACCTCCAAGGTCCCTTCCAATTCTGTTATCCTGCTATTCTGTACCTCGGCTGATCCAGGAGCACACGGGGACTTCGCGGCCAGACTGCGATCGACCGATTACGATCTGCTCCTTCCTCACTTCAGAGATAGCCAGCACAATAACCAAGATTTTTTTTTTTATTACTTTTAGGGTGTCACTTGGGCCTTATTTGCAGCCGCGCTTTTGATCAAATAACAGCCTGTTTTCATTTCCTCTTGAACTCCCCCTATCAAGCCATCCGGCTGGCGAATATTAGAATATCTAATCTTGCTAGTGCCTGAATTTATTACTTAAAGTGAGTGCCTGGATCTTCCCTCCGTGCGACATTTTTATAACTCGGCGTAGGGAAGGGCACATTAAACCTCAGAGATTTTTGTGGTTTTATTTATTTATTGGGCAGGTAGAGGCACCGATAATTCGGATTTTGCCGCAACTCATGTGCCGACTGATTTTACCAAAGGAACAGTGGTTTCTTAACCGATAAATTGTACGGGATTTTTATTTTTATTTTATGGAGCCGAATAAAGAAACTGGTTAGTCAGAAGCGACCCAGCAATAAAACCCAGTTAATAGAAGCCATCATTCAATCTTGGTTTCACATGAGAACAGCTGCAGAACTCAAAAACTTGGCTCACTTCATGGGAAGACGTAAGACCGTCATTCACGCTAAAGGTTACCCAACGAAGGATTAACAGATGTGATAATTTTTGTATCTCTTGTTTTTTCTACGTGTTTCACTTTTCTTCTTCATACCGTAACTGCTATTCTAACAGCAAATCCTTCCTAAAAGTTATTGCATTACATTCTTGATTAAATTATCTTTCCATTAATATATAATTTTGTGGCACTGCTCCAAAAAACAAAAAGTGGTGTTATTAGCTAGTTTTAGAAAATACACATTTCCCAAAAGGTTTCCACAATTTTGGCCACTACTATAGACTGATCGCCCCAAGTAAGAACTGCATTGACATACTAATAAAGGAGTGAATATTATACAGGTGGTCTTCCATACAAAGATTCATTTAATGACTTTTCAAAGTGAAAAAAGTGATCGAGGACCGTTGTAGCATCCCGTGGGCTGGGGATGGGGTCACACAATCCCCCTTTTTCTTGTTTCTCATTTAACGACGGCAGTGATTCACTTAACAACTGTGGCAAGAAAGGTCGTAAAACGGGGCCAAAACCATACAACTGTTTCTCTAAGCAACGCTTAGAAATTTTGGGCTCGATTGTGGTCATAAGTCCAGAACTACCTATAAGTTTTCTTTACTTGAAAAGGGGGCTTCTGATTGGCTGATTTCAGAATGGTTGAGAATTCCCATTGCAATTCCTGACAGACTGGAACCCTGGGTGCCATCTAACAAAACGAAATTCATCGGTGAAAAAAAGGAAGGTTTTTTTTACATTAAGGCAGAAAAACCAAAATGCACAGGGACAGTATAGATGGTACCTTGCTCAATAGTAGTAACTGTGAGAGGGATCTTGGAGTCCTAGTGGATAACTATTTAGATATGAGCCAGCCGTGTGCAGCAGCTGCCAATAAAGCCAATGCAATCCTAGGCTGCATAAACAGAGGGATAGAATCAGGATCACGTGAAGTGTTAATACCACTTTATAAGGCCTTGGGAAGGCCACACTTGGAATATTGCATCCAGTTTTGGTCGCCACGATGTAAAAAAGATGTGGAGACTCTAGAAAGAGTGCAGAGAAGAGCAACAAAGATGATTAGGGGACTGGAGCAGTGGTTACCAACTGGTGGTCCGCGAGAAAAATTTGGTGGTCCGCAGAAAAATTATTTGCATTTTTTATGTTGCACTAAATACTATTTATCTTTTTAAAAAAATCATATTAGTGGTCCACGGGGTTTAAAATTATGAATTTAGGGGTCCCTGAGGTCCGAAAGGTTGGTGACCCCTGGATTGGAGGATGAAACATATAAAGAATGGTTCCTGGACTTGGGCATGTCTAGTTTAATGAAAAGCAGAGTTCCAATAACTCAGGGGTTGCCACAAAGAAGAGGGAATCAAGCTATTCTCCAAAGCACCTGAGGGTAGAACAAGAAGCAATGGGTGGAAACTGATCAAGGAGAGAAGCAACCTAGAACTAAGGAGAAATTTCCTGACAGTGAGAACAATTAACCAGTGGAACAACCTCCAGAAGTTGTAAATGCTCCAACACTGCAAGTTTTTAAGAAGATGTTAGATAACCATTTGTCCTTTTAGGGAAGTTTTGAAGCTGAACTTCCTTAGTGAATGTGGCAAAGTTTGAGAGGGTAGCAGCTGATGAGTTGCTCATACGTGACGTGTCTTTCCATCACACACAACCTTCTCTAAACACTTCCTAATCTGGAGGAGGAGAAAACCCTGGGAAATTGGGGTTGAAAGGCCACGAAAGAGCAACCGAAAGGGAACTTGTACAATCATCCTTAGTCACTTCTTCTTCAGCATCTCACTGGAAGCATCTTGGGCTGATGAGAAGGTCAACTGTCGACGAATCCAGAAAAAGAAAATTCCTGGGACATTATTTTTTACAGAATAATAGAATTGGAAGGGACCTTATAGGTCAGGGTTGTGTGTCAAACTCAAGGCTCGGGGGTGAGGCCAGTCAGAATTTTTACTACCGGTTCTCTCGAACTACTCAAAATTTCTGCTACCGGTTCTCCAGAACTGGTCAGAATCTGCTGAGACCTATCTCTGACTCTGTACCATTTCTGATAGCTTTACTGAATAAATCCACGTTGCCACAGAAAAAGCAAAGCCAGCTCTGAGCTTCTCGCGGAAAAGCAAGCGTAGTTAATGCTCCCTTTCCCTACTGGCCACACGTTACATCCACCAATCACTTCTGTTCATTTTGGGGAACCAGCCGGCCGCGCTGTGGAATCTACGCTGGGTGTCCTTGAGTGGGGGGAGCAATGTCTCACGGGAACCGACGATGCTTGGACCGCAGTGGAGCCCAAAATTTCTGTCGCGAAGCAAAACAGTTGTTAAGTGAGCTTTTGCCAAATTTTACGACCTTTCTTGCCACAGTTGTTAAGTGAATCACTGCCATTGTTTAGTTAGTCGCCCGGTTGTTACGTGAATCCAGCCTCCCCCACTGACTTTGCTCGTCAGAAGGTCACAAAAGGGGGTCGCGTGAGCCCGGGAACACTGCAACCGTCATAAATATGAGTCAGTTTATTTTATTTATTTATTTATTTATTCGTATTTTTATACCGCCCTATCTCCCTAAGGACTCAGTTGCCAAGCGTCTGAATTTTGATCACCGTGGGGGTGCCACAACGGTTGTAAGTATGAAAAACAGGTTGTAAGTAACCTTTTTCAGTGCCGTGGTAACTTCACGCAGTCAGTAAATGAATTTTTGTAAGTAGGGGACTATCTGTATTAAAAAAATAAGGCTGGGATTAATGGAACGATTGATTTACGATCACAGTTAAGCTGTTGACCAATGGACTTACGTGAGTCGTGAGAAGTTTCTTCCAATCGGGCTGCAGGTAGTAGAGGACCCCCTTCCAGGCTCCAGGTAAGGTGGCTCCACGGATCAAGAGGATGAGGAGAATGGCGTAAGGGAAGGTGGCCGTCACCCAGACCACCTGCGAGGAGAAGCAGTGGAGAAGACGGAAGAAGGTTGAGAAGGCTGAAGGTGAAGAAGGTTGAGAATCAAGGCTCTCCACCAAGAATGGAAACTCAAGGTCCATCTGTCTGGTGGAGAAACCTCTCTGCTCTTGAAGGAAGTTCCTCATTCTTTACTACCTGTAGGATAGGAGGTGTTCAAACTTGGCCACTTGAAGACCTGTGGACTTCAACTCCCAGCTGTGCTGGCTGGGGAATTCTAGGAGTTGAAGTCCACAGGTCTTCAAGAGGCTGAGGCTGGTAGGAGAAGACCTGCTTCCGGTCCCTTCCACACTTAAGATGCTTGTCCTGAGATGCAGAGACTTTGAAGTAATTTGGGTTGGGGGGGCAAGTGGAATCCAATGACTCACGTCTTGAGGGGTCAGTTTGGTTTTCATGGGGACACATCTCCCACCCCCTCATCATGGCCCTTAGGCTGAAGTATAAGGGGTGGATGTTGTCCATGGATGATTTGGCCTTCAAAGAGTCATCATCCAATTTAAATTGGAGAACCTTTGAGTCTTCAAGGCCAGGAGGGAGGGAGGGGAAGGGAAGGGAAGGGAAGGGGTAAAGAGAGACAGAGGGAGGAAGATTAGAAGGAAGAAAGAGGAGAAGGAAGGAAGAGGAGAAAGGGACAAAGAGGAGAAGGAAGGGAAGGAGGGAGGGAAGAAAGGGCAAAAGAGGGAAGAAGGGAAGGAAAGAAGGAAAGAAAGAAAGGGAAAAAGAAATGGAGGGAGAAAGATTAGAAGGAAGGAAGAGTAGAAGAAAGGAAGATGAGAAAGAGACAAAGGGGGAGGAAAGGGCAAAAGAGGGAAGAAGGGAAGGAAAGAAGGAAAGGAAGGAAGGAAGGAAAGAAAGAAAGAAAGAAAGAAAGAAAGAAAGAAAGAAAGAAAGAGAAAAAGAAATGGAGGGAGGAAGAGTAGCAGGAAGGAAGAGTAGAAGAAAGGAAGATGAGAAAGAGACAAAGAGGGGGAGGAAAGGGCAAAGGAGGGAAGAAGGGAAGGAAAGAATAATTGAAAGGAAGGAAGGTAAAGAAAGAAAGAAAATGGGAAAGGGAAAATAAGAGAAGGAAGGAAGGAAGGAAAAAATGAGAGAGGAAAAAGGGAAGGAGGAAAGGAAGGGAAAGGGAAACGGGAAAGAGAAAAAGAGGAGAAGGAAGGAAGGAAGGAAATGGGATTCTTCCATTTGTGGATAGATATCATATCATACCATAACTGAGACCTGCCCACCTCCCATGGGCCTCATCCCTGTCCCCCTGGGTCAGCCAATCCCTGCCACCCAAAAGGACTCCAAAAACCATCTCCTAATCTTTCTTTTGGGGAGGGACGGGGGGGGGGGTCTTTGTCACATGACCCAGAAGAAGAAAGGGCAGAGGGAGAATCTCTGTTTTTTGGGACCCCAAGGTCCCGTCCTCTGCCTCCATCCATCTCCTCCTCCTCCTCCTCTCTTTCTCCTTCTTCCTCTTCACCTTTCCAGATGTTTTGACCCCTTTCCAGATGCTGAAGTAGACGATGGTGAAGATGAAGAGCAGGCAGAGGGTCAGCTGCCAGCTGATGCCGCCCAGGTCCTCCAGGCCCTTCGCTCGGTGGAGCTGCAGAACGTGGCGGCTGAAAGGGACAGCAGAGACGGGGGGCCGCGTCAGCACCCCCACTATTCAAAGGGGGCAAGGAGGGAGGGAGGGAGGGAAGGAAGGAAGGAAGGAGGGAGAGTAAAGCGAGGGAGGGAGGAGAGAAATGGAAGGAAGGAAGGAGGGAGGGAGGGAGGGAAGGAAGGAAGGAGAGCAAGGTGAGGGAGGGAGGAGAGAAACAGGAGGGAGGGAGGGAGGGAAGGAAGGAAGGAAGGAGGAAGGAAGGAGGAAGGAAAGAAGAGGAGGGAGGGAAGGAAGGAGGGAGGAAGGAAGGAAGGAGGGAGGAAGGAGGAAGGAAGGAAGGAAGGAGAGCAAGGTGAGGGAGGGAGGAAAGAAACAGAAAGAGGGGAGGGAGGAAGGAAGGAAGGAAGAAGGAGGAGGGAAGGAGGAAGGAAGGAGGGAAGAAGTACGGAGGAGGGAAGGAAGGAGGAAGGAAGAAGGAGGAGGGAGGAAGGAAGGAGGGAGGAGGAAGGAAGGAAGGAGGAGGGAGGAAGGAAGAAGGAGGAGGAAGGAAGGAAGGAGGAAAGGAAGGAAGAAAGGAAGAAAGGAGGGAGGGAAGGAAGGAAGAAAGAAAGGAAGGAAGGAGGGAGGGAGAGAAGGAAGGAGGAAAGGAAGGAGGGAAGGAAGGAAGGAGGGAGGGAGGGAAGGAAGGAGGGAAGGAAGGAGGGAAGAAGGAGGAGGAGGGAAGGAAGGAGGAGGAGGGAAGGAAGGAAGGAGGAGGAGGGAAGGAGGAAAGGAACGAAGGAAGGAAGGAAGGAAGAAAGGAAGGAAGGAGGAGGAAGGAAGGAAGGAGGGAGGAAGGAAGAAGGAGGAAGGAAGGAGGGAAGGAAGGAGGGAAGAAGGAGGGAGGAGGAAGGAAGGAGGGAGGAGGAAGGAGGAAAGGAACGAAGGAAGGAAGGAAGGAAGGAAGGAGGGAGGGAAGGAAGGAAGGAGGAAAGGAAGGAAGAAGGGAGGGAGGGAAGGAAGAAAGGAAGGAGGAAAGGAAGGAAGAAAGGAAGAAAGGAGGGAGGGAAGGAAGGAAGGAAGAAAGGAAGGAAGGAGGGAGGGAGGGAAGGAAGGAGGGAAGGAAGGAGGAAAGGAAGGAGGGAAGGAAAGAAGGAGGGAGGGAAGGAAGGAAGGAAGGAAGGAGGAAAGGAAGGGAGGAGGGAGGGAGGGAGGGGGCCCTTGTGCAGGGCTCCCTGCAGCTCTCTGGCAGGGTGAAAGGATCGCTCCCATGATGTTCATTGGCCATAATCATTGGCTGGGGTTTGATGGGAGCTAACGCTGATCCCTAGGAGTGCAAGTCACGATCAGAATAACAGAGTTGGAAGAGACCTCAGAGGTCATCTAGTCCAACCCCTTACTCAGGCAGGGTGGTTTAATCTCTACTTAAAAACCTCCAGTGTTGGAGCAGCCACAACTTCGGAAGGCAAAACTGTTCCCCTGGTTAATTGCTCTCATGGACAGGAAATGTCTCCTTACTTCCACGTTGAATCATCCCTTTGACCCCCTTCCCATTCATTGCCATCCCTCCCTCCCTCCCTCCCTCTCATTCCCATCTCCTTCCCCATTTTCCTTCCCTCCCTCCCTTCCTCTTTCTCTCTCTTTCCTTCCTTCCTTTTTCTGTTCTTCCTTTTCTTTCTTTTTCTATCTCTTTTCCTCTAGTTTCTTCCCTCCCTCCTTCCCTCTCTCCTTTCTTTCTTTTTTATTTTTATTTTCCTCCCTCCCTCCCTCCCTCCTTCCTTCCTCTTTCTCCTTCTTTCCTTCCTTGTAGATTCATAGACTATCAGAGTTGGAAGGGACCTCGGAGGTCTTCTAGTCCAACCCCTTACTCAAGCAGGAGAGACCCTATATACCATGGGTCGGGGGTGTGTGTGTTCAAACTGGCAGCAGGAGTCTGGCTTTCTTTCGTCCCCCAACTGGGGGTATCTAGCCAGGGAACCTGCGCTTTGGGGGGTGTCCAGAAAAACCTTCCAAGAAAGCCAAGGGCTTCCCCACTCCTCTGCCCATCGTCCACGCCTCCTTCCCGTCTTCCCGACCATCCCTCTTTCGACTTACATGCACTTACGTATAGAATTCTTCGGCCGGGGACGAGGAGTTGGCCGTCCAAGCGATGCTCTGGTTGGAGAAGTAACTCATGCAGTTCGGGGTGTTCCAGGCGTTGTCGCAGCTGACCCAGGGCAGGTCGCTGCGGAAGGAGGAGACGAGGTAATACAAAGCCCATGCCATGATGGTGTTGTAGTAGGAGGCCACGTAGAAGGCAATGATGCAGATGGCGTAGCCGATTCCTGGAAAAGGGACGGAAAAGAAGGAAGGACCGGGTGAGGCCCATTCAGAAGCTTTGACGGCCAGGTTGGGATGCCATTTTGAATTATTATTATTTTTTTGACCCAAATCTGGGTCAAACAATCCAGACAAACAATCAAGCAGAATTAGGAATTACAAAGGAGGAGAAAACCACACTGCAACCACACTGACCAGGGCAAGTCACTAGTATATAAAGAGAGAGCAAGCCTCACTCCTTTCTAGCACTGATGAGGTTACCTAGTTGGGTCATGAAATGTTTGTAGGAAAACCACCATTATTATTATTATTATTATTATTATTTATTCAATTTTTATACCGCCCTTCTCCCGAAGGACTCAGGGCGGTGTACAGCCAAGATAAAAAACAAACAGTACAAAATATACAATTTAAAATACTAATTAAAAAACTTATTATAAAAATGGCCATATAAAACTAAAAAACCCATTAAAATTAATAATAAATTTAAAACCAATAAAAATAAAATTTAGGCCAGCCCCGCGCGAATAAATAGATGTGTTTTCAATTCGCGGCGGAAGGTCCGAAGGTCAGGTATTTGGCGTAAACCCGGGGGAAGTTCGTTCCAGAGGGTGGGAGCCCCCACAGAGGGGGCTCAGAGAGGACCAAGGAGACCATAGTTGTTGTTGTCCTCCTCCTCCTCCTCCTCCTTTTCCCCCCCCCTTCTTCACAAACCCCCCTTCCTTCTAGCACTGATGATGCTACCTAGCTGGGTCATGAAATGTCTACAAGAAAACCCAGAAGCTCAGAGAGGGACCCTGCCGTTCAACCTTGAGATACAGATGTTCTCTCCTCTTGGTCTTTCCACTTTACATTCACCCCTGCCCTGCCCCACATCCCATAACACTGTGGTCCACCAGCAGCTGGGGAGGACAATGGGCCAGTCCTGGAGTCAGGGGAGGGCCCAGACGAGGGCTCTGCGTCGGAGGCAGAGATGGGCCAGGGCCATCTGGGAGTGATGCGCGGACTCCGGAGCCTCCAGAGGCGGACAGCAGAGAGGCAGAGGAACAGGAGGAGCCCCTTCCTAATGCACGCATGCGAAGAGCTGCCAGAAGGCAGGAGCAGCTAAAGCAAAAAGGACGACTCCGGAGTAAGGCCAGGAGATGATTGGCCCCTCCCATAAGGCTTAAAAGAGCAGCAACGACTCTTGGGCTCTTTGTAGGAAAGCAACGTTGCTACATTGGTTTCTAGTCGGCGTCTCTTGTTTCTGAACTTCGTGGGGCTTTGCCAAGAAAAGCCTTTGGCAGGGTGCCAAAGAAGACAAAGGTTTGCGATAAGGCCGAAGGACTTTTTCTGAAGGACTTTGTTTTGGAATTAATTTGGACAAAGCTGAGAATGAAGTGATTCTCAGCTGTTCTAAAAATAAAATATGTTTGTTTAGGACTGATAGAATAGAATAGAATAGAATTTTATTGGCCAAGTGTGATTGGACACACAAGGAATTTGTCTTGGTGCATATGCTCTCAATGTACATAAAAGAAAAAGATACGTTCATCAAGGTACAACATTTACAACACAATTGATGATCAATATATCAATATAAATCATAAGAATTGCCAGCAACAAGTTATAGTCATACAGTCATAAGTGGAAAGAGATTGGTGATGGGAACGATGAGAAGATTAATAGTAGTGCAGATTCAGTAAATAGTCTGACAGTGTTGAGGGAATTATTTGTTTAGCAGAGTGATGGCCTTCGGGGAAAAACTGTTCTTGTGTCTAGTTGTTCTGGTGTGCAGTGCTCTATAGCGTCGTTTTGAGGGTAGGAGTTGAAACAGTTTATGTCCAGGATGCGAGGGATCTGCAAATATTGTGTCTGGTAATTGTGATTGTGTCTGGTAATAACTACTTGGGCCTGGGTCACAACAAATACTAACAGCCCGGCTGTCTTGAATTACCTTTGAAGATGGGGCAGATCTTCCTCCAGATGGAGATGCAGCCATGGCGGTGATACTGCCCCAGCGCCAGCTCCATGTAGAAGAGGGGGATTCCTCCAAAGATGGCCATGATTGCGTACGGTATGAGGAAGGCCCCTAGGCGAAAGGATAGGATTAGAAGGGGGTTGGACTAGAAGACCTCCAGGGTCCCCTTCCAACTCTGTTATTCTGTATTGCAAACCCAGGTAGTCCCCCAACTTACAACCGTTCACATACAACGTTGCAACGGCACTGAAAAAAGCGACTTAGGACCGTTTTCCACACTTACGACCTTCGTAGCAGGGTGGTCAAACTCTGTTTCATTGAGGGCCCCATCGGGGTTGTGTTTGATCTCAGAGGGGCCCCCAGGGTGGCTGGAGGTGGGTGTGGTCGTGTTGGGCGTTTGATGCTTTTTTATTTCTAAATTTATTCCCCATTGTTTAATAGGGCTGGGAAGTGGCTCACCAGGCTAATGCAGCCTGTTATTAACACACAGCTGCCTGCAATTACTGCAGGCTCGAGTCCCACCAGGCCCAAGGTTGACTCAGCCTTCCATCATTTATAAGGTAGGTAAAATGAGGGCCCAGATTGTTGGGGGGGCAATAAAAGTTGACAATATACAAATGGATGAAGACTATTGCCTTACACAATGTAAGCCGCCCTGAGTCTTCGGAGAAGGGCGGGATATAAATTCAAATTTTAAAAAAAAATAGTAAATTGCTTTTCCAGGCAGAAAAGCTATTTAGAATAGAATAGAATAGAATAGAATTTTATTGGCCAAGTGTGATTGGACACAACATATATATATATAATACTACTGTATGTTTATTATTCAACTAATAATAAAAATGCAATCGCATAAATAACATGACAATACAAGATCTAGCAGCGGAGGTCAATTTCCCAGGTAGTGAATAGAAATTGCTGTCAATTACAGATTGTTGATTGTAGATTAAGTGGACCTGCAGTATGTAAAATCTGGCATTAAACTGTAATGTTAACTTTTGAGGTTTGATGGCTAATAACACCACTTTTTTTTTTTGGACTTTCAAGATAATCCTATTCCACTGCTGGAATGGCCTGGGAATAGCCCAAACCTTCACCCAATTGAAAATCTAGGGAGCTGACTCAAGCAACTGGTTAGTCAGAAGCGACCCAGCAATAAAACCCAGTTAATAGAAGCCATCATTCCATCTTGGTTTCACATTAGAACAGCTGCAGAACTCAAAGACTTGGTTCACTCCATGGGGAGACGTTGTAAGGCCGTCATTCATGCTAAAGGTTGCCCAACGAAGGATTAACTGACATGGGGATCATTTTTGTATATCTCGTTTTTTTCTACGTGTTTCATTTTTCTTCTTTATCTTGTAACTGCTATTCTCATAGCAAATCCTTCCTAAAAGTTAGTGCATTACATTCTTGATTAAATTATCTTTCCATTGATAATATAATTTTATAATACTACTTTTTTTTTTTTGCATTTATATCCCGCCCTTCTCCGAACACTCAGGGCGGCTTACACTATGTCAAGCAATAGTCTTCATCCATTTGTATATTATATACAAAGTCAACTTTTATTGCCCCCAACAATCTGGGTCCTCATTTTACCTACCTTATAAAGGATGGAAGGCTGAGTCAACCTTGGGCCTGGTGGGACTAGAACAGGGGTGTCCAAACTTGGTCCCTTTAAGACTTGTGGACTTCAATTCCCAGAGTTCCTCAGCCAGCTTTGCTGGCTGAGGGACTCTGGGAGTTGAAGTCCACAAGTCTTAAAGGGACCAAGTTTGGACACCCCTGGACTAGAACCTGCAGTAATTGCAGGCAGCTGTGTTAGTAACAGACTGTCTTAGCAGTCTGAGCCACAGAGGCCCTTTACTAACAAAAAAAAAGTGGTGTTATTAGCTAGTTTTAGAAAATACACTTCTCCCAAAAGGTTTCCACAATTTTGGCCACTACTGTAATTGTAATCCAGTCCACTCCACTCCTCCGGCAGCGCTCTGCCAGCCAAAATCGGGCCACATGGACACCTCCTGGGAGAACTGAGGAAGTTTCTTGGATGAGAAGCGAAACGTCTTCAAAGAAAAACCCGAAAGTCCAGTTGCCTCTTGAAAAAAAGGCACCTTTGGGACAACCAGGACCTGGAGGATGGAGAATTTCTACAGAATCTCAAGGGCTGCCCCAAAGAAGAGTTGGGGGGTCAAGCTATTCTCCTAAGCCCCTGAAGGGTAGGACAAGAAGCAACAGGTGGAAACTAATCAAGGAGAGAAGCAACCTGGAATTTAAAGAGAAACTGCCTCACAGTGAGGACAATTAACCAGTGGAACTGCTTGCCACCAGAAGTTGTGGGTGCTGCCTCACTGGAGGGTTTTAAGAAGAGACTGGACAAACCTTTGTCCGTCATGGTATAGGGCAGTGATGGCCCTCGGTGTCAAAAGCAGGGTGAGCACAGGGGGGGGGGGTTGCGCGTGCCCACTCCCATAATTCAATGAGCCCTACCCCCACACGACCCTGCGCTCCCCCCGCTTTTGGCACACGATGGCCCGGTGGGCCCCGATGGCCCATTTTTCGCCCTCTTCAAGCTCCAGAGCCTTCCTTGGAGCCTGGGGAGGGCAAAAACGGCCCTCCTCCCCCTGAAGACCCTCCGGAGGCTGGAAACAGCTCGTTTCTCAACTTCCAGTGGGCCCGGAAGGCCCAAAAATCAGCTGGCTGGCGCACTGGAGAGCTACGGCAACACTTGCGTGCCCACAGATATGGCTCCGCATGCCTGAACAGAGGGTTAGACTAGAAAACTTCCGAGGTCCCTTCCAACTCTATTATTCTACGTTCAATGTTCTTTGAAGCATTGGAACTCACCTCCACCATTTTGGTAACATATGTATGGAAAGCGCCAAACGTTGCCCAGGTCTACCGCGTAACCGATAACCGAGAGTAGAAAGTCCATTTTTTTACTCCAGGTCTCTCTCTCCCGCTGTTCCGTCAAGGGCGGTTGAGATCCTACCACCCCGAAGATGGCGGTGGTTGGCAGGCCAGGGGAGGGTCCGGAGGGGAGGCCCAGGGTGTCTCCTGCCACCTTGCCCGGACCGAGTGGACTCTGGGCTCCAGAGAAGCCATTGGACACCGGATTGGTGGCCCGATTTTCCCCATGGCTGGCTGGGTTGGGTTTCTGGACCCCATCGGTCAGTTCCAAGGTTGGCTTGGTGGCTTTGTCCAGGAGGTGTCGGTTCTCCGTACAATCGTTTCCATCTTTGCAGTCCGAAGGCCCCTTCGGGGAGGGGAGAGGCTGGGTCTCTTCCTTGGAGACTGTGTCCTCCATCCCACTGGTTAGAAGACCCCTGTCCACTTGTCCATGGGCCACGTGACCTTCTGGCTGCAGATGCTTGGGAGATCTTCCGGGTGACCACAACTTCACACTAGGAGAGGCTGGTAAACACACACCGCCTGTTGCCGTTGTGGAGACAAAACACACAGAGAGAGAGAGAGAGGTTACTACAGCAGTTCTCAACTTGCAACCACAGCCGAACCCCAAATTTCCATGGCTAAGCCATGGAACGTTAAGTGAACCGTTGCAGTTTTTTAAGCTAGTCACCCGCCTGTTAAGTGAAGTGAAGAAAAAGTTTATAGAATGTTGTATGATAAGTTGATTCTATGGGATTATAAATCGTGTATTATATTGGGAGATTGGAATGGAGTAATAGATACACAAAAGGACAAGAGAATTTTTTCTAAGAAGATACCTGCACATGCAAAGCTGCCTAAATCCTTTTTTGACATGATAGAAGATTTTGAGTTGAGAGATGTATGGAGACTGCGGAATTTGGAGGAAAGAGACTATACTTTTTTCTCTGATAGGCATCAATCCTTCTCACGTATTGATTTTATTTTAATTTCTAACGATTTGCTTTCTAGGGTGAAGAAAACTTAAGATATTGCCAAGATGTTTGTCTGATCATAGTCCTGTTTGGATGGAATTGCAATATGGAAAAGAAGGTAGAAGAACATGGAGATTAAATGAAAATTTGTTTAGATATCAGGATAATGTAAATCAATGTAAAAAGCAGATGAAAGAATTTTTTGATTATAATTTGAATAAGGAAACATCGATAGAAATGGTTTGGGACGCCAGTAAAGCTTTTATGAGAGGTGCATTAATATATATTAATAATAGACAAAGAAATAAGCAACAAAGAAGAGGAATCTAGAAGAGGAAATTTATAAGAAACAATTATTAATCGCCGGAGGTTTTCAAGAAGAGACTGGACAGCCATTTGTCTGAAATGATATAGGATCTCCTGCTTGAGCAGGGGGCTGGACTAGAAGACCTTCAAGGCCCCTTTCAGCCCTGTGATTCTATTACAATCAGTGGAATGGCTTTTCTTCAGAAGAAACTGGACAGCCACTTTTCTCAAACCCTATAGGGACTCCTGCTTGAGCAAGGGGCTGGACTAGAAGACCTCCGAGGTCCCTTTTCCAGCTCTATTCTGATGATTCTGAATCTGGCTTCCCAGATGGAGTTTGCTCATCAGGAGGTTGCAATCATGTGACTCCCCTATTCCCCCAGGATACAGCAACCGTCATAACTACGAGTCAGTGGCCCAGCGTTCTGAATCTCAGGGGGGGTGGTGGATGCTGCAACGGTCGTAAGTGTGAAAAACGGTCGTTACGTCCCTTTTTGGAGTGCCGTTGTAGCATTGAACAGTCCAGAAATGAAGCGTTTGTAAGTTGAGGTTGTTAAGTGAATTTGCATTTCTTTTTTTTTTTTCCCCATCATTAATCATTAATTTTTATTTATTACTGATTCAGGCCTGCCCGACTGCCACTTCCTTTCTTCACAACCTCCCTCTACCCTCTACTACTTTCCCATCCTTCATCTCCTTCATTTTACTACTTCCTCTCCTCCTTCTCCACTCCTCCCTTCTTCCACCCTATCTAACCTTCTTATTCCCCTCCTCCTTCTCTACTCTTTCCTACCTACTTTCTTCCCACCTTCTACTCCTCTCTCCTTTTCTTTCTGAAATGGCAGTCAAGCATCCCCAATATCATTTTAAATTTTAATTTCATATCTTCAAAAATTACTGTACATTAATAATCAATCCATGTATCATTTTCTCCCCCCCTCCTCCCCTTCCCCCCAGACTTCCCAGAGCAAATACCGGGTATTATGACCAACAATCACAAACTAAAGTATACAAAATATACATAACCTCCCACCTTTAAAAATTTAAAACTTTAGATCCCCTCACAATAAAAATAAAGAGATAGGAAAGAATAATAAAAAGAAAAAAAGAAAAGAAGCAATACCAACTTCACATATTACTTCTTCTTACAGTCCATTTTTAAAATTAATCCATCTTCTCAAATTCAATTTTTTTTCCCACTTGTATATTCCTTCACATTTCATGTCCATTTCTCAAATTACAGTCCATCTTCTCGAACTCAAATTTTCATCACTTATATATTTCTTCAATTGCCATAACATTTAATGTCCGTTCTTCTTACAGTCCATTTTAAATTTGCATTTCTTGTTGTTTAAGTCAGGGGTCTCCAACCTTGGTCCCTTTAAGACTTGTGGACTTCAACTCCCAGAGTCCCTCAGCCAGCAAAGCTGAAGTCCACAAGTCTTAAAGGGACCAAGGTTGGAGACCCCTGGTTTAAGTCATCTGTTGTTGGAGGAAATGGGTGTTGTGTGTAGTTTCGCATCTAGGTAATCCTCCACTTATGACTACAATTGAACCTGAAACGTGTGTTCTTAAGTGAGACATTTTTAATTTTAAGGGAGCTAGCCTGCGGTGTGATACAGCAGAGGTCAAAGAAGTCAAGATGGCTGCTTCAGCTGGACTGCTGTGGTCATCATTGGGTTTTCATTTTACCCTCCACTGCAGCAGTTCCTGGGGTATCTCAAGTCTTCTGCCAGCTCCCAAAACATGGGAAGGCTTAACTGCGGCTTTGTTTATTTTTTTTAAAAATTGCAATTAAGTCAGCAATTTATTCTCTCTCCACAAATAGAGGAAGACTCAGCCGTGGGGACTTCCCCTTCGATGACTTTATTCGTTTCATCTTTCCTTTCTCTTTATTTTGGAACAGGAACAAAACAGAGCAGAACAGAGGACAATGTGGAAATAGAATAGGAAAAATAGAATAGAAGAATAGAATACAATATGGAATAAAAAATGGTTAGGATAGGATAATAATAATAATAATAATAATAATATTTTAATTTGTATACCGCCCTTCTCCCGAAGGACTCAGGGCGGTGAACAGGCAGATAAAATATAAATACACACAATAATTAAAAACATCCCTTAAAAAACTAATTTAAATGCCCAAAATGTTAAAAAACGTACTCCCCCGTAAAATCACAAAATTTTAAAAACCCATCCAATAAAAATAAAAATCAGGCTAGTCCAGCCATACGAAATAAATAAGTTTTAAGTTCGCGGCGAAAGGAAAGGATGGGATGGGATGGAATGAGCTGGAAGGGACCTTGGAGGTCCTCTAGTCCAGCCCCCTCCTCAAGCAGGAGAACCTGTTTGAGAGGCTACCCAACGTTAACAGGCTCTGCTAACAGGCCTGGCAGCCAGGAACCCAAATATATACAGGTAGTCCTCGACTTACGACCCCTTTTGGAACCTGGAGCTTCCGTTTCTAAGCCAGGCGCCCGTTAAGCGACTCATACCCGATTTTGAATCACCATTCCCGCTGCAAGTCACTAAGCAAATCCGGCTTCCCCCATTGACTTTGCTTGTTGGAAACCAGCCGGGAAGGTTTCCAGCCTGAGCAGGGGGTTGGACTAGATGATCTCAAAGGTCCCAATTCTGTTATTCTGTTATTCTTGCTCAGCAATGAAAATTTCGTTCCCCATGGTGTCCATAAGTCGAGGACTATCTATACAGGGAGTCCTCGACTTACAACAGTCCATTTAGTGACCATTCAGAAACAACAGCGGTACGGGTTGTCAGTCCTCCACTTACGACTGTTCGCTTAGTGACCATTTGAAGTTACGATGGCATTGAAAAAAAGTGACTTAGGACCGTTTTTCACACTTAACGACTGTTGCATTCGGATGCTTGACAATTAACTCACATTTATGACGGCTGCAATTTCCCCGGGCAAGAAAAGTCGTAAAATAGGATAAAACTCACTTAACAAATTTCTCACTTAGCAACGTAAATTTGGGGGGGCTCAATTCTGGTCGTATTTTGAGGACTAGCTGTACTGAAAAAAGTGACTTACCACCACTGTTCACACTTACGACATCCCCACGATCATGTGATTTACATTCAGACGCTTGGCAGTTGATTCACATTTATGACGGTCGCAGTGTCAAGGGGTCACCTGATCCCCTTTTGCGACCTTCAGTGAAGGAAGCCAGATTCAAGCGTAGATAACTTAACAACCGCCGTGATTCACTTAACAAAGGTTGTAAAATGGAGCAAAACTCACTGAACAAAACGTCTCACTGAGCAACATAAATTTTGGACTCAGTTTTGGTCGTAAATCGAGGACTACCTGTATTGCATCCCACCCCAAGGAGTTCCCTGATGCCGAAAGTTGTTTCTTGCGTCTTATCAAACCAATATTTTGGAGTCAAGCAGGACTGGGACGCCCTGTTTCCCCTGCTCCAACGGGCGCCCTCCGCACAATCTTGAGATCTAGCTCCTTAAATTTAAATCCAGCCACCTCCAAGGCACCAAGTTGGCAAAAGACGGCTGGGGACAGGTTGGCGGTTTGCAAAGCTCAAAGCTGGTTATCTCTAGCAGGGAAAAATTCCACCCGTTCGGTCAGCGGCTGAGACTGAAATCTTTTGGCGCCAACTTCTTTTCCTTAAATGTTATTTTTTCCCCTTTTTCTGGCCAGACCGTCAAATGTCAGCTGGATTTAATCTTTCAGCGGCCCATTGTTTTCTGCGTGCATTTGATTATTCTGATTGCATTTTATTTGGGTTGGATGCTTCTCGTCTCCAGAAGGAAACGGCCTCAAAACTCTGTTACCCAAGAGGGTTGAATAAACAACTGCACTCAATGCACACACGAGCTGTGGAACTGCCTGCCACATGATAGCTGGATCAGTGGCACGAAAAGAAAAAAAAAACCATGACAAAGAGGTCAGACTGGAATAGTTGCATTCGACCTAGTCCTCAACGTACATCCAAAATTGAGTCCAAACTTTCCGTTGTTAAGCAAGGCAGTCATTAAGTGAGTTTTGACTCATTTTACAATCTTTTTGCCCACCGTTGTTAAGTGAATCCCTGCCGTTGTTAAGTTAGCCACCCAGTTGTTAAGTGAATCTGGATCCCACAATTGACATTGCTGGTCAAAAGGTTGCACAAGGGGACGACGTGAGCCTGCAACCGTCATAAATATGAGTCATTGCCAATCGTGTGGATTTTGATCATGTGACCCTGAAGATGACGCAACGGTCGTAAGTCTGAAAAACAGTCATAAGTCGCTTTTTCAGTGGTGGTGTAACTTCAAATGGTCACTAAATGAACGGTTTTAAGTTGAGGTCTATCTGTGTGCAAAGAGCCCGATGTAACCAAATCACAACCTCTATAAAACAAAATAGTTTGACTTTTTTGACCTCCCTCCCATGGATAATGCTGATACTGAGAGAGACAGTTTGGTTTTTGTGACTTCTAATCCCACCTTAGGCATGAAACCCAGCTGGGTGTCTTTGGGCAACGGTGAGTTCTAGTACCACCTTAGGCATGAAAGATAAATGGATGTCTTTGGGCCAATCACCAGGAGACGGTGAGTTCTAGTCCTGCTTTAAGGCCTGAAAGCCAATTGGCTGACTTTGGGCCAATCACCAGGCAATGGTGAGTTCTAATCCCACCTTAGCCAAGAAAGCCAGTCTGGTGACTTTGGGCCAATTGCTAGGAGACAGGGAGTTCTAGTCCCACCTTATGCATGAAAGCTGGTATGTGACTTTGGGCCAATCACCAGGAGACGGTGAGTTCTAGTCCTGCTTTAAGGCCTGAAAGCCAATTGGCTGACTTTGGGCCAATCACCAGGCAATGGTGAGTTCTAATCCCACCTTAGCCAAGAAAGCCAGTCTGGTGACTTTGGGCCAATCGCTAGGAGACAGGGAGTTCTAGTCCCACCTTATGCATGAAAGCTGGTATGTGACTTTGGGCCAATCACCTGTTGTGTCTCGTCCGATCTCACCACAGCCGGGGCCTTCTTATCTGCTTCCGAACACGGAGGAATGTCCTAGTATGCCTCCCGGCCCCAGCCCTGGCTCCATGCCCAGACAGGCTGAAGAGGAAGAAATACCTCCAGCCCCCAGCTCTGGCTCCATGCCCAGGCAAAGGGAGCAACTAGACCCCTCCCCCTCCTCCACAGCAGGTGAGCCTGAGGGAGGTCAGTTGCCAACAGCTGCCGACTGGAGTGACCCTCGCGTCAGAAGACTTGATGGACGAGGCAACAGAAGGAAGGGAGGGGCAGGCCTGGATAAGTGCTGAGTCATGGAGCCACACCCCATGGCCTATATAAAGGACCTGCTTTCTGGCATTCTCTGAGTCAGGCAAAGTCTAAACATATCTTGCTGAAGTCACTTTCTGGTCTCCTGCCTGCCCTGAGGACTTTGCTAGGAGTTTGGCACAGCTGCGGAGGCAAGCCTGATTCGGATTTCCCTGACCCGGCCGTCAGCGGAGGAGTGGGACACGACATCACCAGGAGACGGTGAGTTCTAGTCCTGCCTTAAGGCCTGAAAGCCAATTGGCTGACTTTGGGCCAATCACCAGGCAATGGTGAGTTCTAATCCCACCTTAGCCAAGAAAGCCAGTCTGGTGACTTTGGGCCAATCGCTAGGAGACAGGGAGTTCTAGTCCCATCTTATGCATGAAAGCTGGCTATGTGACTTTGGGCCAATCACCAGGAGACGGTGAGTTCTAGTCCTGCCTTAAGGCCTGAAAGCCAATTGGCTGACTTTGGGCCAATCACCAGGCAATGGTGAGTTCTAATCCCACCTTAGCCAAGAAAGCCAGTCTGGTGACTTTGGGCCAATCGCTAGGAGACAGGGAGTTCTAGTCCCACCTTATGCATGAAAGCTGGCTATGTGACTTTGGGCCAATCACCAGGAGATGGTGAGTTCTAGTCCTGCCTTAACGGCCTGAAAGCTTATTGGCTGACTTTGAGCCAATCACCAGGCAATGGTGAGTTCTAGTCCCACCTTAGCCAAGAAAGCCAGTCTGGTGACTTTGGGCCAATCACCAGGAGACGGTGGGTTCTAGTCCCAATTTAGGCATAAAAGCAGACCAGGTGTCTTTGTGTCAGTCCCTCTCTCTCAATCCAGGCCACCTCACAGGGTTGTTGTTATGGGGAAAACAAGACGAAGGTACGTTGGATACGTCCGCTGCCTTGAATTATTCATAAAGAAAGAGCACAAATGAGTAGATACAGATCAATAAAAAGCTAAACAAACAAAATAATAAATACGCCACAACTTGCCTGGCCTCTGCTTGTCTCGCCACGCCTTCTGAACCCAGCCCTGCCTACCCAACGAGGCTGTCGTGAAGACAACAAACCGGGACAAAACAATTCCTCGGTTCAATGGCTAGATCCCCAATTCCCCCTGCCCGCCAGGTGTAAAGAGATGGGAAGTTGGATCCTGTCTTAAATCCGGAGCTCCCAGGAAGAGCCAAGGCCGAAGCTGGCTTGCTAAACCTGTCTCAATGGAATTGGCTAATCATCAACCAACATCTGCCCAAGAAGGGCACTTTTTACAACATAGACCTCTTAGGCACAAATCAGAAACCGATTCGTGCCAGATCTTCAGCCGGCCCTGATTTTTATGCAGCGTGGCGGACTTTACACCTCCGAGCAGGTAGGAGAAAGTGGTGTAAAAATTGACCCACGGGTTGTGCCAAGACGAGCCCTCGACTTGCGCACATCGCCCGCCAAGCGTTCCTCTCCGCTGCTCAGACCCGCCTGGCGGGCCTCTTTCGCACCGTGTTTCCTCTTCCTTCGAGCCTTCGTTTTGGGGGGGGGTGTCTTCCATGGATACTAGACGCCCTGGTGAAAAAAGATCCTCCTTGGGCTGTTATGGTCTACCTGTAGTGCTCTTCTCTGCTCGGGCAGAGGAGCAAATGGAAATCTCAGGGGTCAAGCCAGAGAGAGTTGGGGCTTTCGTAGCTTCCAAGGAAAAACTTGGATCGTTCGCATTGGGTGGAGAATTTGGGGTCAGCCTCCTGGACCTGGATAGGTTTGGCTGAATGCGCCAAAGCTAAGCAGGATCGGGCCTGGTTGGGATGGGAGACCACTCGGAATTCCTAGAGGTGTATTTAAAGTAAAAAAAAAAGAAAAAAGAAATCCCTTCCCAACTGTGTGGCTGTCGTTTCCAAATCTTACCGTTACAGCCAATTACAGCCAATTTTCTCAATTTTGGCAATTTTAAACAAGGTGGACTTCCACTCCCAGAATTCCCCAGTCAGCATTCTGGAATTGCTAGCTGGGGAATTCTCTGAGTGGAAGTCCAGCCCTCTTAATGCATGCTGGCTGGGGGATTCTGGGAGTTGAAGTCCATTCCTCTTAAAGTAGACTGGGTGGGGAATTCTTGGAGTGGGAGTAAACCCCTCTTAAAGTACCCCTGGCTGGGGAGTTCTGTGAGTGGGAGTCCACCCATCTTAAAGAAGACTAGCTGGGGAATTCTGGAAGTCCTCCCCTCTTAAAGCATGCTGGCTGGGGAATTCTGGGGATGGAAGTCCACCCCTCTTAAAGTATGCTGGCTGGGGAATTCTGGGGATGGAAGTCCACCCCTCTTAAAGTAGGCTGGCTGGGGAACTCTGGGAGTGAAAGTCCACCCATCCTAAAGCATGCTGGCTGGGAAATTCTGGGGGTGGATGTCCACCCCTCTTAAAGATACTGGCTGGGGAATTCTGGGAGTGGAAGTCCTCCCCTCTTAAAGCAGGCTGGCTGGGGGATTCTGGGAGTGGAAGTCCTCCCCTCTTAAAGCATTGCTGACTGGGGGATTCTGGGAGTGGAAGTCCTCCCCTCTTAAAGCAGGCTGGCTGGGGGATTCTGGGAGAGGAAGTCCACCCCTCTTAAAGCAGGCTGGCTGGGGGATTCTGGGAGTGGAAGTCCACCCCTCTTAAAGCAGGCTGGCTGGGGAATTCTGGGAGTGGAAGTCCTCCCCACTTAAAGCAAGCTGGCTGGGGGATTCTGGGAGTGGAAGTCCTCCCCTCTTAAAGCAGGCTGGCTGGGGAATTCTGGGAGTGGAAGTCCACCCCTCTTAAAGCAGGCTGGCTGGGGAATTCTGGGAGTGGAAGTCCACCCCTCTTAAAGCAGGCTGGCTGGGGAATTCTGGGAGTGGAAGTCCACCCCTCTTAAAGATACTGGCTGAGGAATTCTGGGAGTGGAAGTCCTCCCCTCTTAAAGATACTGGCTGAGGAATTCTGGGAGTGGAAGTCCTCCCCTCTTAAAGATACTGGCTGGGGAATTCTGGGAGTGGAAGTCCACCCCTCTTAAAGCAGGCTGGCTGGGGAATTCTGGGAGTGGAAGTCCACCCCTCTTAAAGATACTGGCTGAGGAATTCTGGGAGTGGAAGTCCTCCCCTCTTAAAGATACTGGCTGAGGAATTCTGGGAGTGGAAGTCCTCCCCTCTTAAAGATACTGGCTGGGGAATTCTGGGAGTGGAAGTCCACCCCTCTTAAAACAAGCTGGCTGGGGAATTCTGGGAGTGGAAGTCCACCCCTCTTAAAACAAGCTGGCTGGGGAATTCTGGGAGTGGAAGTCCACCCCTCTTAAAGCAGGCTAGCTAGGGGATTCTAGGAGTGGAAGTCCTCCCCACTTAAAGCAAGCTGGCTGGGGGATTCTGGGAGTGGAAGTCCTCCCCTCTTAAAGATACTGGCTGGGGAATTCTGGGAGTGGAAGTCCACCCATCTTAAAGCAGGCTAGCTGGGGAATTCTGGGAGTGGAAATTCACCCCTCTTAAAACAAGCTGGCTGGGGAATTCTGGGAGTGGAAGTCCACCCCTCTTAAAGCAGGCTACCTGGGGGATTCTGGGAGTGGAAGTCCTCCCCACTTAAAGCAAGCTGGCTGGGGGATTCTGGGAGTGGAAGTCCACCCCTCTTAAAGATACTGGCTGAGGAATTCTGGGAGCGGAAGTCCACCCATCTTAAAGAAGGCTAGCTGGGGGATTCTTGGAGTGGAAGTCCTCCCCTCTTAAAGCATGCTGGCTGGGGAATTCTGGGAGCGGAAGTCCTCCCCTCTTAAAGCAGGCTGGCTGGGGGATTCTGGGAGTGGAAGTCCACCCATCTTAAAGAAGGCTAGCTGGGGAATTCTGGGAGTGGAAGTCCACCCCTCTTAAAGCAGGCTAGCTGGGGAATACTAGAAGTCCACCCATCGTAAAGCAGACTGGCTGGGGAATTCTGGGAGTGGAAGTCCAGCCATCTTCAATTGCCAGACTGACAAAGGCTGATATTTTTAGGGATTAATTTATTGAAAAAGAGGCCCATTGCTTTTGTCTCAAAACACCCGCAGAAGCCTCCCTCCTGCGACAAAATCTTTTAACCCCAGCAAAAACCATCTGCCAATCACATCTGCTTATGCTGGGTCCTAGGGAAAGACCTGATAGGTGAACAAAAGGTGCCAAATTCAGTCTCAACATCTGGCTAGCTGACTGAGTGAAAAATGATCCTAAGCTAGGCTGGCTGGGGAATTCTGGGAGTTTGACTTCTTCAAGCCGCCAAGGTTGAGAAAGGCTGCTCCTACATCCTCAAGCTAGTGTCTTAGACAGGGGTCTCCAACCTTGGCCACTTTAAGACTTGTGGACTGAAGTCCAGAAGTCTTAAAGTGGCCAAGGTTGGAGACCCCTGGTCTAAGAGGCTGTATGTTCCCACAACTCCCTCACACCTCTTAGCCAAGGTTTGTTCAAGCACGACCTTCAGTTCTCACAATAACCGAGGCTCAGTTGCGGTGAGCTAAGTTTGCGACTTTCCGCGTTGTGTTCAAGATGAAATCATCCGAATATGCCTTATAAACATTTGCTAATGCCTCTTGTCTCTTTCCTGCCCCAACACAAACACACACACACACACATACAAGCACACTCACTGCAAACGCATAGCAACCGGGGAGCAATTTTTTGCTGAACACCAGCAATACACTGGCGTTAAAGTGTCTTTAACGATTTTTTTTTTCTTTGTAAACTTGGCTCACTTTATGCCTTCGCCACCAATTATTCTTTTTTTTTTCCAAAAAAACAAAAAAAGGCAGGGACTTGCAATTTCTCAGCTTCGAAAACATGCGGTGAAGTTGCTTGTCCCAAAACACACAAACACACAAACCTTCATTCTTTCCCCCCCCCCCCGCCCCCCATGAGCTTTTCCATGAGTTGGCACTACTTATGATAATTCTTGTTTTTTTTCTATTTATCGTGGATTGCATTCTTCTGAGATGGGTGGAAATTCCAGCCCTGTCTGGACAAAACTCTTTCCTGAGGCTCCAACTGGGCTCAGCGCGAGAGAGATATCAGGCCTCCACAATCTCTTTCAGAAATGCAAAAACAAAAAACCAAAAAAAAAGCACTTGTTACAGAATTGGCTGGATCTAATGGTGGGACGCGGTGGCTCAGGGGCTCAGACGTTGAGCTTGTTGATAGAAAGGTTGGCAGCTCGGCGGTTTGAATCCCTAGTGCTGCCGTGTAACGGGGGTGAGCTCCCGTGACTTGTCCCAGCTTCTGCCAACCTAGCAGTTTCGAAAGCACGTAAAAATGCAAGTAGAAAAATAGGGACCACCTTTGGTGGGAAGGGAACAGCCTTCCGTGCACCTTTGGCATTGAGTCATGCCGGCCACATGACCACGGAGACGTCTCCGGATAGCACTGGCTCTTCGGCTTTGAAACGGAGATGAGCACCGCCCCCTAGAGTCAGGAACGACTAGCACGTATGTGCGAGGGGAACCTTTACCTTTACCTTTAATGGTGGGATCCAATTGATCCAATCCTCCAAGGTCCCTTCCAATTCTGTTATTTTATTCTGTTCTGTGCTGTGCTGTGTTCTATTCCTACTCCTATTCCATATATTCTATTCTATTCTATTCTATTCTATTCTATTCTATTCTATTCTATTCTATTCCTGTACTGTACTTTACTGTACTGTTTTGTATTGTCTTTGCTTTGCTTCGCTTCCATCCATTCCATATTTTCTGTTCTGTTCTGTTCTGTTCTGTACTGTTCCGTTCCGTTCCGTTCCGTTCCGTTCCACTCCGTTCAGTTCTATTCTATTCCATTCCTGTATTGTATTGTATTGTATTGTGTTGTGTTGTGTTGTGTTGTGTTGCGTTGCGTTGCGTTGCATTGCATTGCATTCTATTCTGTTCTGTTCTGTTCTATTCTATTCTATTCTATTCTGTTCTTTTCTTTTCTTTTCTGTTCTATTCTATTCTATTCTATTCTATTCTATTCTATTCTATAACAACAACAACAACAACAACAGAGTTGGAAGGGACCTTGGAGGCCTTCTAGTCTAACCCCCTGCCCAGGCAAGAAACCCTACACTATTTCAGACAAATGGCTATCCAACATTTTCTTAAAAATTTCCAGTATTGGAGCATTCACAGCTTCTGCAGGCAAGTTGTTCCACTGATGAATTGTTCTAACCGTCAGTAAATTTCTCCTTAGTTCTAAGTTGCTTCTTTCCTTGATCAGTTTCCATCCGTTGCTTCTTGTTCTACCCTCAGGTGCTTTGGAGAATAGTTTGACTCCCTCTTCTTTGTGGCAACCCCTGAGATAATATATTGGAACACTGTTATCATGTCTCCCCTAGTCCTTCTTTTTATTAAACTAGACATACCGAGTTCCTGCAACCGTTCTTCATATGTTTTAGCCTCCAGTCCCCTAATCATCTTTGTCGCTCTTCTCTGCACTCTTTTTAGAGTCTCAACATCCTTTTTTTGCATGGTGGTGACCAAAACTGAATGCAATATTCCAAGTGTGGCCTTACCAAGGCCTTATAAAGTTGTATTAACACGTCACGTGATCTTGATTCTATCCCTCTGTTGATGCAGCCCAGAACTGTGTTGGCTTTTTTAACAGCTGCTGCACACGGCTGGCTCATATCTAAATGGTTATCCACTAGGACTCCAAGATCCCTCTCACAGTTACTACTATTGAGCAAGGTACCACATATACGGTACCTGTGCATTTTTTTTTGGCCTAAATGTAGAACCTTACTTTTTTCACCGTTGAATTTCATTTTGTTAGATAGCGCCCAATGTTCAAGTCCGTCAAGATCTTTCTGTAACTTGAGCCTATCTTCTGGAGTGTTGGCTATTCCTGCCAGCTTGGTGTCATCTGCAAATTTGATGAGTTCCCCATCTATCCCCTTGTCCAAGTCATTGATGAAGATGTTGAAGAGTACTGGGCCTAAAACAGAGCCTTGGGGTACTCCACTGCATACTTCCCTCCGTGTGGATGTAGTTCCGTTGAGGACTACACGTTGAGTGCGGTTGGTCAGCCAGTTACGGATCCATCTCTATTCTATTCTATTCTATTCTATTCTATTCTATTCTATTCTATTCTATTCTATTCTATTCTATTCTATTCTATGTTAGGAATTCCACCCCTCCGTTCTGCGCAGGAGGAAACTGGCCGGTCAAACAAGCCATTTCTTGAATGAGACGCTGTGATTTAAGATCCATTTCACAACATCTATTTCTAAAGAGATACAGTAGTGTCTACCTTTGCTTGTCTCGTAAAATTCCCTTTTTAGGAGTTATCTGAAAAACCGAAACAGCGGAAGGTTCTTATCTGCCCTCACTGTGTTTTAAGCCAGGTTGCCTCCTGTCCTCTCAAACCATGATAGCTTATTCCAAACATCAAGCCAACTGCAAGAGAAATACCTTCTACAGATAGGACCTTGAAGAGATAAATTAATTTTTGGGTGCGCCAAGAAGCAACGGATGAAAACTACTCAAGGAGAGTTGCAACTTAGAAATAAGGAGAAAGTTCCTAACAGTGAGGACAATTAACCAGTGGAACTGCTTGCCATTAATAGTCGTGGAGATTTTCAAGAAGAGAATGGACAAGCATTTATCTGGAATGGTAGGGTCTCCTGCCTGGGCAGGGGGTTGGACTAGAAGACCTCCAAGGTCCCTTCTAACCCTGTTATTATTCTATGTTCTAACTGCTTTAATTGAAAAAAAAAAAGAACTTATCCTGGTTTTTTTCTACTTGGAAACCAGAAGTGCTTGGAAAGAAACTTCGATTTTTGATGATTCTAATAATTTGTTATATAAATGGCTCATGTTTACAAAATACGTAAAGCAAAAAAGCTGAGATTGTAATTGTATTTTGTATGAATAAAAGGAGAATATTTGTAGCTCAGGGTTGAACTATGGGGTTGTCCTTTGTGCTCTCTCAGCTTGGGGGTTTTCTTGCAGACTTTTCATTACCAAACTAGGTAACATCATCAGGGCTAGTGTATTGTGTACCCTGCAGCACTGGGAAAAGTTGGAAGTCATTGCTATTTTCCCCCCTTTTCCTTCTTTTCCTTCCCTTATTCCCGGATTATCCTTGTTTCTATTTGTATTTTATATTATCAATAAAATTTGGGGGGGGGGAAAGAAAGAAACAACTCACCTATGTCATTTTTCTGGGGTCAGGAGGAACTTTTCCTCCAGTGCAAAATAAACCAGCAGAAACACTGGATTTTTTAAAGAGAATTACACAATGACAGAGTTGGAAGGGACCTTTGAGGTCTTCTAGCCAACCCCCAGCTCAAATAGGGGACCCTATACCATTTCAGAGAAACGGCTATCCAGCCTCTTCTTAAAGACCTTCAGTGATGGAGCACCCCCAACTTCTGGTGGCAAGCTGTTCCACTGGTTAATTGTCCTCACTGTCAGGAAATTCCTCCTTAGTTCTAGGTTGCTTCTCTCCTTGATGAGTTTCCATCCGTTGCTTCTTGTCCTGCCTTCAGGGGCTTTGGAAAATAAATCGACACCCTCCCCTACTCTTCTTTGTGGCAGCCCCTCAAATATTGGAAGACACTATCATGTCTCTCCCCGGTCCTTCTTTCTTTGTGGATTCCCCCGTCCCCAAATCTACACCATTTCCCTTCTTAAATTCAAGTTTTATTCATCAGCTCTCAAGTCACGCCATTCAAAAAAATTCAAGTGAGGGTTGGCAAAGTGGGGAAAAAAAACCAATCTATCTTTACACACCCATCTCAAGTAATTGTGTTCTCTTTGCTGATGATGTCAAACTATTTAACACCACAGGCAATACATCTATCATTCAAAATGACCTTGATCATCTATCCGCTTGGTCTAAAAATTGGCAGCTCCAAATTTCAACCAGCAAATGCTCAGTCTTACATATAGGAAAAAAGAACCCTAAAACTAAGTACATACTAGATGGACATTACCTTACAGATGACCCCCATCCCGTTAAAGACCTTGGAATTTTCATGTCAAATGATCTAAGTGCCAAAGCCCACTGCAAATACATAGCAAAAAAAGCTCTAAGAGTTGTAAACCTAATCTTGCGTAGCTTCTTTTCCAAAAACACCACACTACTAACCAGAGCATATAAAACATTTGCTAGACCAATTCTAGAATACAGCTCGCCTGTTTGGAACCCTCACCACATCTCTGACATCAATACAATTGAACGCGTCCAGAAATATTTTACAAGAAGAGTTCTCCATTCCTCTGTAAACAACAAAATATCCTATCCCACCAGACTTGAAATCCTGGGCTTAGAAAACTTGGAACTCCGTCGCCTTCGACAAGACCTAAATTTAACTCACAGAATCATCTATTGTAATGTCCTTCCTGTTAAAGACTACTTCAGCTTTAATTGCAACAATACTAGAACAACTAATAGATTTAAACTTAATGTCAACCGCTTTAATCTAGATTGCAGAAAATATGACTTCTGTAACAGAATCATCAGTGCTTGGAATACTTTACCTGACTCTGTGGTCTCTTCCCATAATCCTAAAAGCTTTAACCAAAAACTTTCTACTATTGACCTCACCCCATTCCTAAGAATAGAATAGAATAGAATAGAATTTTATTGGCCAAGTGTGATTGGACACACAAGGAATTTGTCTTGGTGCATCTGCTCTCAGTGTACATAAAAGAAAAGATACGTTCATCAAGGTACAACATTTACAACACAATTGATGATCAATATATCAATATAAATCATAAGGATTGCCAGCAACAAGTTATAGTCATACAGTCATAAGTGGAAAGAGATTGGTGATGGGAACTATGAAACGATTAATAGTAGTGCAGATTCAGTAAATAGTCTGACAGTGTTGAGGGAATTATTTGTTTAGCAGAGTGATGGCCTTCGGGAAAAAACTGTTCTTGTGTCTAGTTGTTCTGGTGTGCAGTGCTCTATAGCGTCGTTTTGAGGGTAGGAGTTGAAACAGGACTATAAGGGGTGTACATAAGCGCACAAACGTGCCTACCGTTCCTGTCCTATTGTTTTTCTTTTCTTCTTCCTATATATATGCTTATACCTCCTTATATTTACTCATATATGTGTTTATATACTATGTAATCTTTTTGTATGATACCTACATATATTATTGTGACAAAATAAAATAAATAAATAAAAATAAAGCTCCCTTTAGCATCGCCAAACTCTACTTCTGTTTTGAAAAATATGAACTTCCTTTTCTTGGCGTCTGCTCACTAAGCATCACTCATCTACTAAAGAGGAAAACATGAGTGAGGAGGGCATCTTGCATCAACTGGGTAGGAAATTCACCCTCGTCTCTTGAAGGGAAAAAGGCCAAAATACTGTGGAAGAGAAATTCTCAGTCCGAAAATTGATGTTCTTTTTATGTAGCCCTGATCAAAGGGTGGTTGTGTTACAACCCACACACAAAATACAGACTCCTAGGGCTGGCAGGGACCTTGGAGGTCTTCTAGTCCAGCCCCCCTGTTCAAGCAGGAGAGCCTATATCATTTCAGACAAGTGGCTGTCCAGTCTTTTCTTAAAAACCTCCAGCGATGGAGCAGCGCCCGTAACGTCTGGTAGCCAGCTGTTCCACTGGTTAATTGTTCTTACCGTCAGGAATTTCTCTCCTTAATTCTAGGTTGGAATTCTCTCCTTGATGAGTTTCCATTTTCTTTTTCATTTTATCCTGTTCCTCTTTGCAAACCTCACCCCCTTCTAGCACTGATGATGTTCCCTAGCTGGGTCATGAAACGTCCTCAAGAAAACCATCCAGCTCAGTGAGCGCCAAGAATTAGAATAGAATAGGATTTTTTAATTGGCCAAGTGTGATTGGACACACAAGGAATTTGTCTTGGTGCATACGCTCTCAGTGTACATAAAAGAAAAGATACGTTCATCAAAAATTCTAAGGTACAACACTTAATGATAGTCATAGGGTACAAATAAGCGATCAGGAAACAATATCAATCAATATCAATATCAAATATCAAATATCAAATATCAAAGGACCCCCACGGTTCAACCCTGAACGACAAATATTCTCTTCTTTTGGGTTCACGCTATCCTCGTATTTTCATACATTTTTCACTGGCGCTGTTTTAAGACAAATTACAATTTAGCGGCAGTATTTGCAGTCCAGATGCAACAGAATACAGACTAACACTGATAAGAAATTCCTCCTTAATTCTCGTTTGGATGTCTCCTTGATTAGTTTTCCATTCGTTGCTTCTTGTCCTGCCTTCGGGTGCTTTGGAAAATAAGTGGTCCCCCCCTCTTCTTTGGGGCAGCCCCTCAAATATTGGAAGATGCTATCATGGGCCCCCAAAGCCTTCTCTTTAGCAGGTTAAATACACCTGGCTCCCTCAAACCCTTCATCCTACAATTCAGCCAGATTTTAGTTCCCACTCAAAGCCTCTTCCCTCGCTCCCTTAAAACCCAAATTTTGATCGCAGAGAGCGCTAAATAAATTGTTACACCCTCTTTGCCAAACGTTGTGCAAACACACTCACGGTTCCAATTCTTCACTCTCCAGAACGGAGAAGCGGGAAGCGTGGACGGACCGAGAAAAGGAAGGAAGGAAGGAGAAAAAGCTTTGAAAGAAAGTAGCTCAAAGCCCCAACTCTCTACAAGGGATCTTTGATTTTAATTTTTATTTTGGGGACTGGGGGGGGTGCGGTGCTGGGAGAGGATCTGTCTCCCCGTTGCACAACTAGGAGACACCCTCCGGCCGAATTAAAGCAAGCCTGTGTGTGGTGTAACACACTTGACTTACACACACCCATCCGTGCCTAAGTTAGCAACGGGATAGAAAGCAAAACCTCAGCATGGCATGGAGGGGAGAAAAAAAATCTTTGCCCGATCTCTAGTTGTGCATCCAGGATAATAAAATGGATTTTTTAAAAGAGAGAGAGAGAGAGAGAGAGAAAGAGAGAGAGAAAGAGAAGCTAATTGCATAAAATTAAAAATTACCTGTTTTAGCAAGAGCTTCTTTGCAAAGTCTTGCTGAGTCGGGTTCACCTCAATCTGGACATTTTGCCCACAAGCAGAAGGCAGAAACGATTCTGCCACCGGTTCTCACATGGCCCGGCGTTCAAAAGCTCTCCAAGACTTTGGGCACCTAACTCTTCCTTTCTGGCCTTCTTTCTTTCTTTCTTTCTTTCTTGCCTTCGCCTCCCGTCTTTCCGAGAAAGTTTCGGCTTCCCGCGGGGATCGCAGCTGCGGCTCTCCGCCTGGAGGTGATGAATCCCATTGAAGGAGACACCAGATCTCCAAAGCGCCCGGGAGGGATCAGCTGCCGAGGGTGGGTTGGGCTGGGGCTGGGCTTGATGGGGAGGGGGCGGTCGGGAGGCAAGGAGGAGATCGAGAGGTGGGGGGGAGCTTCTGGCGGAGATTCTAGTCCTCATGGAGAAGAGGGAAACCCTCTTTTTTTGGTGGGGGGGGCTGGGGAGAAGCTGCGAAGTTGGTCTCTTCTGGGTCCCAGCCCCTTTCCCACGACATGTATAGGCAGCCCCCCTTCTCCCCCCTCCCCACTTGCTTTAAGGCAGATGAACGTGGGAAGGGGGAAACACGAGTTTTTTTAAAAAAAAATACCCGAGAGCATATAAATACATACCTGGCTAAGGTGGCTCAGTGGCTAAGATCAGAAAGGTCGACAGTTCGGCGGTTCGAATCCCAAGTATATAGGTCTCTTGCCTGAGCAGGGGGGTTGAACTAGATGACCTCGAAGGTCCCTTCCAACTCTGTTACTGTTACTTTCTCCCCCCCCAACTCATAAAATTTGTCCCAAGTCAGAAACTAAAGCAAGTTTCGTTACATGTCGAGTGGACAAACTGAGGATGGATTTACAGCATACGCTCCTTAATATTATTTTGTATATTATTTGTATAATTCATATTATACAAAATGGGTTTTATACTGGTAGCTCTGGACTTAAGAGCACAATGGAGCCCAACACTGCTAAATGAGACAGTGGCTAGAGATACAGATTCACAGAGCTGGAAGGGACCTTGAAGGTCATCTAGTCCAACCCCCTGCCCAAGCAGGAGACCCTACCCCATTTCTGACCAATGGCAGTCCAGTCTCTTCTTGAAAGCCTCCAGGGATGAAGCTCCCAAAACTTCTGAAGTTAGGTTAGGTGAGTTTCCCCCACCTTTGATGAGTTTTCTTGCCACCGTTGTTAAGTGAATCACCACAGTCGTTAAGTTAGTCACATGGTTGTTAAGTGAATCTGGCTTCCCCGTTGACGTTGCTTGTCTGAAGGTCGCAAAAGGGGATCTTGCGACCGTCATAAATATGAGTCAGTTGCCAAACGGCTGAATTTTGATCTCATGACCGTGGGGACGGCCGTACGTGTGAAAAATGGGCATAAGTCACTTTTTTCAGTGTTCTCGTGACGTTGAACGGTCACTAAATGAACTGTTGTAAGTCGAGGACTACCTATATATGTTTTTTATTATACCAGATTGTATTATACAGGTAGTCCTGTATAAGAATATAACTGAGCCCCAAATTTCTGTTGCTAAGTGAGACAGTCTTTAAGTGAGTTTTGCCCCATCTTACGACCTTTCTTGCCACAGTTGTTAAGTGGAGCACCGCAGTCGTTAAGTTAATCACACGGTTGTTAAGTGAATCCCGTTTCCTCATGGACTTTGTTTGTCAGGTCGTATGAAGGGGATCACATGACCCCGGGACACTCAACCGTCGTAAGTATGAGTCAGTTGCCAAACGTCTGAATTTTAATCGCGTGATCATAGGGATGCAGCAACAGTCTTAAGTGTGAAAAACTTAAGTGTAAAGTCACTTTTTTTCAAGGGTGCCGTAACTTTGAACGGCCATTAAATGAAGGGTCATAAGTCAAGGACTACCGGTAGTTGCTCACCTGGTTGTCCTCATGGTTTTGCAAAAAATGAGGAGGGGCCTTTGTGGCCAATATATTTGATTCAAAAGGAGAGATTTCAGGAGGGAGGGTATATCAGCCCCTCAAGGGAGACCCCCTTAAAGAGGATGGAGGGATATTTAAATTATATTTTGGGGTGCAGTTGCCGTAGTTGCACCTATTACGCCTGCCTTGGGCAGGGGGTTGGACTAGAAGACCTCCAAGGTCCCTTCCAACCCTCTGCTTCTATGAAGCTCGAATCGATGTAATAATTCCCAATAACATGAATATATTGCAATTCAGTTTTGTTCCCTGATTGGAGACCCTTTTAGGGGCTTCCGGGCCGTTTGCAGAAATCTGAAAGCCTCTGGAGACCCCTTTATACGTCCCAATGTTTTTTTTTTTTTAATGAAAAATAAATAAAATATATAAATAAAGTATAAGGCACCGGATTTCGTGAGCTGCAACGAATTATTGGAATAAGTGGTGATCTGAAGGAGGGAGGGGGGAAGGAACCAGAGTCCAGGTTTGTGGCAACCTCAGACCCTCTTCTGGGATATGGGGGGGGGGCTGAGCAGAAACTGCCCCCAGGTGATGGTGACCCCCCAACATTCCCTCCCTTCCCTGCAAGGAGGCAGAAAGGAGACGGCTGAGTTGCAGCCCTGTGGAGGAGGGGCTTGGGCACAAAGACACACTCATGGGGGGGATAGGATTGGCACGTACAAGACCGCTCCCCTTTTGCACACTCATCAGGGGCTTGGGGCCCACAAGACCTTTTGCACACTTGGGGCAGGGTCTTTGGGGCACAGACGACCCCTCCCATTTTGCACACTCATGGGGGGATGGGATTGGGATGTACAAGACTCCTCCCCTTTTGCACACTTGGGGCAGATTCTTTGGGGCACAGACGACCCCTTCCCATTTTGCACACTCATGCGGGGATGGGATTGGGACGTACAAGACTCCTCCCCTTTTGCGCACTCATGGAGGAGGGGCTTGGGGCACACAAGACCCCTCCCCTTTTGCACACTCATGAGGGGCTCGGGGCCCACAAGACCCTTCCCCTTTTGCGCACTCAGGGGGGATTGGCTTGGGGCACAAGACCCTCCCTTTGCACACTCGTGGAGGAGGGTCTTTGGGGCACAGACGACCCCTCCCCTTTTGCACACACGGGGGGGATGGGATTGGGACGTACAAGACTCCTCCCCTTTTGCGCACTCATGGAGGAGGGGCTTGGGGCACACAAGACCCCTCCCCTTTTGCACACTCATGAGGGGCTCGGGGCCCACAAGACCCTTCCCTTTTTGCGCACTCAGGGGGGATTGGCTTGGGGCACACAAGACCCCTCCCCTTTTACACACTCATGGAGGAGGGTCTTTGGGGCACAGACGACCCCTCCCCTTTTGCACACACGGGGGGGATGGGATTGGGACGTACAAGACTCCTCCCCTTTTGCACACTCATGAGGGGCTTGGAGCCCAGAAGACCCTTCCCCTTTTGCGTACTTAGGGTAGGGTCTTGGGGCACAGAAGGACCCCCTTGCACATTCAGGGGGGGATTGGCTTGGGGCACACAAACCTCCCCTTTTACACACTCATGGGGGATGGGATTGGGACATACAAGACCCCTCCTCTTTTGCACACTCATGAGGGTCTTGGGGCACACAAGACCCCTCCCCTTTTGCACACTCATGGAGGACGAGCTTCTGGCCCAGAAACCCCCTGCCCTTAATCGCGGGAATTGAAGGATAGTCGCCTGTGCTGGAGGCAGTTTTCCACCTTCTGCTAGAAGGCCAGAGCCATCTTGGGGGGCCACTCACCAACTGGGCCCCCCCGAAAAGGCTAGAGGATGCAGGGGGTCCTCTTGTGGGAGTGGGCTGCTTTCATTTGCCCCCCCTCCCCCATCAGCCTGGGCTGTTCCTGCACAGGGCCGGCAAGGAGAGGGAGCTGTTGGAAAGAAAGGGAAGGGCCAAGCCAATCCCCCCTCTCTCTCTCAGCCCAGCCCACCTCACAGGGTTGTTGTGAAGAGGAAAGGAAGAGGAAGAAGGAGTATTGTGTGCATTCACCACCTTGGCTTATTTATAACAATGCAGCTAGTCCTCAGGACCAGAACTGAGCCCAAACGTTCCCTTGCGAAGCGAGACAGTGCCTCAGTGAGTTTTGCCCCCTTTTACGACTTTCCCTGCCACTGTCGTTAAGTGAATCACTGCAGCTGTTAAGTCACCCGGTCATTAAGTGAATCCGGCTTCCCCAGGGACTCTTGTCGGAAGGTCTTTCAAAGGGGATCACGTCACTCCGGGACACCGCAACCGTCACAAATACGAGTCAGCTGTCAAGGCTCTGAATTCCGATCACGGGATGATGAGGATGCTGCAACGGTCGTTAAGTGTGAAAAAACGGTCCCAAGTCGCTTTTTTTTTTCACGGTCGCTAAATGAACGGTTGTAAGTCGAGGACTACTTGTAAGAGGGGGAAAGGTGCAGTGGATAGATACACTGCAAAATAATATTTTTAAACAGGGGTCTCCAACCTTGGCCACTTTAAGCCTGGAGGACTTCAACTCCCAGAATCCCCCAGCCAGCAAAGCCTGGAGTTGAAGTCCTCCAGGCTTAAAGTGGCCAAGGTTGGGGACCCCTGTTTTAAAAAGTCCAAAAAAGTAAAAAAAAATAATAATGGAAATAATATTAATGGTGAGGAGGGGGGAATTATCTCCAAGCCCCCCCCCCCAGTTCCATCTCTGACACTTTCACAGCCCCCCCTAAAGGAGCCACTGCTGCCCTCTGTAGGCCACTGTTAGTACTGTGTACAAGTAATCTTCCACTTAAGACAATTGAACCCAATGCTTCCCGTTGGCTAAGTGACCTTTGCTCCGTTTTTACGACCTTTCTGGCTGCGGCTGTTAAGCGAATCCCTGCAGTCATTGAGTGAGTCCCACGGTTGTTGAGCGAATCCAGCTTCCTCCTGGACTTGGCTGGTCAGAAAGGAACCCCGGGGACAAGGCGACCGTTGTAAATGCGAGTCGGCTTGAGCCTCTGAATTTTGATCACGTGACCCATCGGGGATGCTGGAACGGTCGTAAGTGTGAAAAACTAAAACGTGAAGAACGGTTGCAGGATTTGGGTTTGACTAGACAAGAGCAAAGGACTGGGAGATGGGGGGACACATGATAGCATCTTCCATTATTTAAGGGGCTGCCACAAAAAGGAGGAAGGGTCAACTTATTCTCCAAAGCCCCAGAAGGCAGGACAAGAAGCAACGGATGGAAACTCATTAGGGAGAGAAACAACATGGAACTAAGGAGGAATTTCCTAACAGTGAGAACGATTAACCAGCGGAACAACTTGCCACCAGAAGTTGTGGGTGCTCCATCACTGGAGGTTTTTTAAGAGACTGGACTTGTCTGAAATGGTATAAGATCTCCTGCTTGAGTAGGGGGTTGGACTAGAAGACCTCCAAGGTCCCTTCCAACTCTGTTATTCTATTATTTGATCAACGGATGGATGGGTGGGAGGGGAGGAAAAGGAAGGAAGGAAACAAGGAAGGAAGGAAACAAACAAAGAAGGAAGGAAGGAAGGAAGGAAGGAAGGAAGGAAGGAAGGAAGGAAGGAAGGGCAACGGCTGGAAACTAATCAAGGAGAGAAGCAATTTAGAACTAAGGAGGAATTTCCTAACTGAGAACAATTAACCAGTGGAACAACTTGCCTACAGAAGTTGTGAATGTTACAACACTGGAAGTTTTTAAGAAGAGACTGGACAGCCATTTGTTTGAAATGATGTAGGATCTCCTTCTTGAGCAGGGGGTTGGACTAGAAGGCCTCGATGGTCCCTTCCAACTTCCAATTATTCTGTAATATGCACACTTTTTCTATTTGGGGATGGTTAGACTCCTGCTTTTGATTCTGGGGCAAAGAAAAAGAAAAACGCCTGTGAGGCTTGAAGATCAAAGCCGCCGCCGCCGCCTGCAAAACCATCAGGGAAGGAATTAAAAAAATGCCGAGGCTGCAAAACTATTTTATTTATCATATTCTGCCTCTCGTGAAGGCCCCCGGCCCTCTCCTGAACCCTGCAAGATAGGTGGGGCTGAGAGAGAGAGAGAAACAGCGCTCAGCTCAAATCTCCTGGTGGAGCCTGGAGGGTAAATTGGAACTTGGGTCTCCCCGATTCAGAATTTTCTAGTCCCACCTTAGGCATAGAAGCCGGTTGGGTGACTTGTAGCCAATCACCAGGAGACGATTGGTTCTAGCCCCGCCTTAGCCATGAAAGCCAGCTGGGCCATTCTGGGCCAATCGCCAGGAGACCCTGAGTTCTAGTCCTACCTTAGGCATAGAAGCTGGTTGGGTGAATTTCAACCAATTACCAGGAGATTGTGAGTTCTAGTCCTGCCTTAACCATGAAAACCAACTGGGAGGGGGGACTTTGGTCCAATCATGAGACTGCGATTGTTGTTAAGTGAATCCCTCTTCACCCCTTTTGTTGGTCAGAAGGTCGCAAAAGGAGATCACGTGACCCCAGCACACTGTGACCGTCATAAATACGAATCAGTTGCCAAGCGGCCGAACTTTGATCACATGACTATGATCATAAGTGTGAAAAATAGACACAAGTCACTTTTTTTCAGTGCCTATAACTTTGGTCACTAAACGAGTGCTTGTAAGTCAAGGACTACCTGTGATGTGTCCTAAATTGCTGCGCAACCTTTTTATGGCTATTGAGACCAGCAAAAAAAAACCCAACAACAACTGTTTTTTATTCCTTCTAATTAATCCAACCCAATCCCGCTCACGGCCGTTTCCATCTTCCATTTGCAAGGCGCTAGTCCCTAAGATCAAGCCAGGAGACCAAACACGTCATTTCAGGCAAGTGTTTTAATTAAAATACTTCATAGCACCATAAGAGTTGTCGAGGGCATACGAAATGCGGTTTATTTATTTATTATTATTTTTTTCAATGCTTCCCTTTTCGCTGGAGGGTGGGGAGGTGTCCTTCGCCGGCCTGTTTATAACCATTGTTCGCTCTGCTTTCCCCGCCGTGGGGGAGTGGGAGATCCCACCAAAAGGAGATCCCACCAACGGGAATCCCGTTGAGCAAAAGAAGAAGAAAAAAACCACCTTCTTCTCCAACTTGGAGTTTTCGGGTAAGACGCATCAGGGACTGTCCAGTTATTGGTCCGGTAGGTCATTATCAACGCTAGATATATTTTCCTTATGTTATTCTTTTGCTTTGAATAGAATTCAGTAAAGCAGGGGTCTCAACCTTGGCCCCTTTAAGACTTGTGGACTTCAACTCCCAGAGTCCCTCAGCCAGCTTTGCTGGCTGAGGGACTCTGGGAGTTGAAGTCCACAAGTCTTAAAGGGGCCAAGGTTGGAGACCCCTGCAGTAAAGGAAATCGGCCAGCCAGGTTGTAGAAAACCCAGCCTGGAAAAGATGGGATAGGGAGAAATTACAGGATTAAAGGCCCACACATTGCCCCAGATCTTATCCTCCGACAAGGCAGCAGGGCAAGGACCCCCCCCCCCCGAGGGAGACCCATCCCTCCTCCTCCCCCAAACGGCGCATCTCGATTCAATGGTGCTAACCCTCCATTTCCTGGTTTAGAAAGAGTCCTAGTAAAATCTCCGTATTTTTGTGGGTTTTTTTTGTGTGTATACAGCTCGTTCAAAAGAACCCCTTTCCCCGCTTCAAATTGAGTGCATTAGGATGAGTTTAGAAAGCCATTTTTTAAAAAAAAGAAAAGAAAAAAAGAAAGGAAGGTGACACTGTGTTACAATGAAAAACAGAGACCCCCGATGCAAGGACCACCCACCCACCCACCCTGGCCGGACGGCGCCTTCCGAAGGGTGGGGTGGGGGTTATGTGTGAATGTTAGCACCTCTAGCTGGGAACTCGGTCCCCCCCCACCCCGGGCTGCAGACCTCCCCCCCTCCCCCGGGGCTCCCACCGGCTTGGAGTTGACCCAGAAGGAGAAAATGGGGGGGGGTGTCCCCTCCTTGTCAAAACTGCTCAGTGGGCCAGAGCCCCCATGGGATCCCAGGCGGGCAGGCAAAAGGGCTCCTGCTGCAAGACCTCCAGGACCTCCTCTGGGACGTGTTTGCGGTCGATGACCACTTCGTACACAAACTCCGAGAACCAGTCGTCTGTCATTAGCAGGTAACCTGGAAAAGAGAGAGAGAGAGAGAGAGAGAGAGAGAGAGAGGGTCAGCTAGCTCTAACCACTAGGCTGCGACGTAAGACGTTCATGGCGAGGCTGGGCTAAGGCTGCGGCCCAAGAACCAGGGGGTGGTAAGAAAAAGAACTGGTGCCCAGGATGTCCCGTCTCTTAAATTTGGGGAAAGTCGCGAGATTCTCGCCGTGGGCGTGCGTACCTCCGAACTAGACGGTGTTGTGAAGGGGTCTCCAACTTTGTCAACTTTTAAGATTTGTAGACTTCAACTCCCAGAATCCTGGGAGTAGAAGTCCACAAGTCTTAAAAGTTGACCAGATGTCGTCTCCCACTCCCACTCCAACGAACGAGTCAAGGAAGTCCGTAACAAACTTGGCAACGAAGCCTCTGCAGCTTGCCAAGTCCCTTCGAGGTTTATCAGGGCAGGCAGGAGTCCAAGTTGTGACTTCAGCGATAGGGTCCGATATCAGCAAACTAGATAAGACTTTGCTTGACTCAAGGTTGGAATGCCCAAAGCAGGTCCTTTATATAGGCTGTGGGGTGTGGCTCCGTGACTCAGCATTTATCCAGGCCTGCCCCACCCTTCCTTCTGCTGGCATCGCCTCTCAGATCTCCGGAAGCGAGGGTCCTCCCACGCTGAATTATCTTCAGCTGGATCTGCTGTCAGCGTCTGGGAAAGGGAGGGGTCAGAGGGAGTAGGCCTGGGTAATTCCACCACCTGGCTGGCTTCCTGCTATGAAGGCTGAGCCAAAGGAACACACGCTGTATGAGTGAGGTTTATTGGGCTTGTCCTTTCACTCCTGGAATCCTCTCTGGGCATGGGGCCAGGGCCGGGGGCTGGAGTCATGACAGGCTGTTCATCTTCATTATCAGACTCGGAGTCTGATGGAGGGGCCCGGCTGAGGAGAGGAGGGAGGACGAGTCACAACACCAGGTTGGAGACCCCTGATGTAGTGTATATTAGAGGTTGGTGACCCTTTGAGAGCTGTAGGCAACGAAATTTCATTTTTAATGGATGCCGATTAGCGTACATTCAAAGTGACAATAAAGTTATTATTCTATTCCATTCCATTCTATTCTTTCAAATTCGATTCTCTTCCTATTCCATTCTATTCCATTCTGCTTTTTAAATTTTTTAATCTGCGTGGTTTTCATATTTTACGGTATTTTAATTACAGGTAGTCCTCAACTTACAATTGTCCGTTTAGTGATCGTTTGAAGTTACGACGGCACTGAAAAAACACGGATTTAAATGAATCTAAAACAGATCCTGAAACTGGTTGGAGCTAAAATGGAGCTGTTGGAGCTTCGTCTAAGCTACCACCTTTCAAAGGCCAACTGAACTTTTAACCACTTACAGTAACTTGATAAAACACACACACAGCAGGAAGCTGCCAAAGAGCAACACAGTGCAAAGACTGAGAAAAGAGCTACGGGATGGATTACTTCAATTAACCAATTAAATTAAATTAAATAATGGAATGGCTTTTCTCCAGAAGTTGTAGGTGCTCCCTCACTGGAGGATTTCAAGAAGAGATAGTACAACCCTTTGTCTGAAATGGCATAGGGTTTCCTGCCTGAGCGGTGGGTTGGACTAGAGGACCTCTGAGGTCCCTTTCATTATTCTGTTTTCTTTCCCGAATTCTCTTATCTTAAAAAAACATAAAAATCCAAAGCACCTGAGGGCAGGAGAAGAAGCAACGGGTGGAAACTCATCAAGGAGAGAAGCAACCTGGAACTAAGGAGAAATTTCCTGACAGTTAGAACAATTAATCAGTGGAACAACTTGCCTGCAGAAGTTGTGAATGCCCCAACACTGGAAATTTTTAAGAAGAGGTTGGATAACCTTTTGTCTGACGGGGTGTAGGGTTTCCGGCCTAAGCAGGGGGTTGGACTAGAAGACCTCCAAGGTCCCTTCCAACTCTATTATTCTATTCCTATTTCATTTTAGTCTATGAATTGTGCTTCGCTTGGCCTCCCCAGCTCCCTTCCTGGTGGATAAGATTCTGGGAGTGGAAGTCCTCCCCTCTTAAAGCAGGCTGGCCGGGGGAGTCTGGGAGTGGAAGTCCTCCCCTCTTAAAGCAGGCTGGCTGGGGAATTCTTGGAGTGGAAGTCCTCACCTCTTAAAGCAGGCTGGCTGGGGGATTCTGGGAGTGGAAGTCCTCCCCTCTTAAAGCATGCTGGCTGGGGCATTCTGGGAGCGGAAGTCCTCCCCTCTTAAAGCAGGCTGGCTGGGGGATTCTGGGAGTGGAAGTCCTCCCCTCTTAAAGCAGGCTGGCTGGGGGATTCTGGGAGTGGAAGCCCTCCCCTCTTAAAGCATTGCTGGCTGGGGGATTCTGGGAGTGGACTAACCCTCTTAAGGCCAGGCCAGCTGATTGTGTGAGTGCGATTTCAAGGTGTGCTGAGGGCCACGGAAAAGGGGAAACTGAGGATTCAGCCCCACGATGCAAAATCCGGCCTTTGCACTTTCTCTCGCTTGGGGAAGAAAAGAAAAAAAAACCCAGGACAAAATGTACAGGGAACAGGCCGAGTGGTTTTTGGAAACAAAACCCAAGGAAAAGCAGATTTGATAACCTCGGGGCCCGGAGGAAATTCCTGCATATCGGAGGAAGTCCCTTTGCGGTGGGAACAATGCCCTTGGGTGGGTGGGGGGGAAGAGGTCAGGGAGGCCAGAGAGAGCCCCTCCCCACTCTCCGCTTGGGAAAGGTGGGGGGAGGCTTGGCAGGAAATGTGGGGGGAGACCCCAAGAAAGGGGTCTGATTTCCTCCCTAACTTCTCACTCTCCACCTCTCACCCTGTCTGTTATTTTAGGCCAGCCTTAGACCGAGGTTTGACGTCGGTTTCTGAATCCCAGCCAGACTCCACTTCCAAACTGAACTCTCCCTAAATGTAGTCCTCGACTTACGATCACAATTGAGCCCAATATAGGTATGTCCTCAACTTACGACCATACGTGAAACCAGTACAGGTAAGTCCTTGGCGTAGTACCGTAAGCAAGTCCAACACAGGTAAATCCTCAACTTACGACTGTAAGTCAGTCCAATGCAGGTAGTTCTTGACTTACGACCGCAACTGAGCCCAATACAGGTGAGTCCTCAACTTATGACTGTAATTGAGCATAATACAGGTAAGTCCTTGATTTACGACCACCATTGAACACCAAATGTCTATTGCTAAGCGAGACATTTGTTAATAGAATAGAATAAGGAATAGAAGAGAAGAGAATAATTAGAATAGAATAGAATACAATAGAATAAGGAATAGAATAGAATAGAATAGTAGAGTAGAGTAGAGAATAGAATAGAATAGAATAGAACAAGGAATAGAATGGTATAGTATAGTATAGAATAGAATAAGGAATAGAATAGAATAGAATAGTAGAGTAGAGTATAGAACAAGGAATAGTATAGTATAGTATAGTATAGTATAGTATAGTATAGTATAGTATAGTATAGTATAGTATAGTATAGTATAGAATAGAATAGAATAGAATAGAATAGAATAGAACAAGGAATAGAAGAGTAGAGTAGAGTAGAGTAGAGTAGAGAATAGAATAGAATAAGGAATAGTATAGTATAGAATAGAATAGAATAGAATAGAATAGAACAAGGAATAGAAGAGTAGAGTAGAGTAGAGAATAGAATAGAATAAGGAATAGTATAGTATAGAATAGAATAGAATAGAATAGAATAGAATAGAATAGAATAAGGAATAGTATAGTATAGAATAGAATAGAATAGAATAGAATAGAATAGAATAGAACAAGGAATAGTATAGAATAGAATAGAATAAGAAATAGTATAGAATAGAATAGAATAGAATAGAATAAGGAATAGTATAGTATAGTATAGAATAAGGAATAGAATAGAATAGAATTTATTGGCCAAGTGTGATTGGACACACAAGGAATTTGTCTTTGGTGCATACGCTGTCAGTGTACATAAAAGATACCTTCATCAAAGTGCAACACCTACAACACTTGATGATAGTCATATTCTATTCTATTCTATTCTAAGACATTTGTTAAGTGAGTATTGCCCCATTTTATGGCCTTTCTTGCCCCGTTTGTTAAGTGAGTGACTGCAGATGTTAAGTTACTAGCACAGCGGTTAAAATGAATCTGGCTCCCGCACTGACTTTGCTTGTCAGGTCACAAAAGGGGATCATGTGACCCTGCGAGACCCCTGAAACCATCCTAAATGTGAGTCATTTGTGAAGCATTCCGAATGTAAATCACGTGACCGGGGGGGGGGATGCTGCAGCGGTCATAGGGGTGAAAAACGGTCGTTAAGTTGCTTTTTTCAGTGACCTGGCAACTTTGAACAGTTTGAACAAACTGTTGTAAATCGAGGACTGACAACCTGTATACGATTTAATTTCTTCTGTTATTATTTGGGGACTATATTGTCTTATTCTATTCTATTCTATTTTATTCTATTCTTATTCTTATAGGGTTCTATCATATCGCAAGATCTCAAATGGACAGCTAACAACAAAAACATCATTAAAAAAGGACAACAAAGAATGTTCTTTCTGCGCCAACTCAGAAAGCTCAAACTGCCCAAGGAGCTGCTGATCCAGTTCTACAGAGGAATTATTGAGTCTGTCATTTGCACCTCTATAACGGTCTGGTTCGGTTCTGCAACCCAACAAGAAAGACACAGACTTCAGAGGATAATTAGAACTGTAGAAAAAATAATTGCTACCAACCTGCCTTCCATTGAGGACCTGTATACTGCACGAATCAAGAAGAGGGCCGTGAAAATATTTGCAGACCCCTCGCATCCTGGACATAAACTGTTTCAATTCCTACCCTCAAAACAACGCTATAGAGCACTGCACACCAGAACAACTAGACACAAGAACAGTTTTTCCCCGAAGGCCATCACTCTGCTAAACAAATAATTCCATCTACACTGTCAGACTATTTACTGAATCTGCACTACTATTAATCCTCTCATAGTTCCCATCACCAATCTCTTTCCACTTATGACTGTATGACTGTAACTTGTTGCTGGCAATCCTTATGATTTATATTGATATATGGACCATCAATTGTGTTGTAAATGTTGTACCTTGATGAACGTATCTTTTCTTTTATGTACACTGAGAGCATATGCACCAAGACAAATTCCTTGTGTGTCCAATCACACTTGGCCAATAAAAAATTCTATTCTATTCTATTCTATAAGCCTTATTGTGCTTTTGGGTTCCTGAGGATTTTGCAAGCTATAGTAGTGGCCAAAATTGTGGAAACCTTTTGGGAAAATTGTATTTTCTAAAACTAGCTAAGAACACGACTTTTTTGTGGGGAATAGTACCATAACATTATGTATCAATGGAAAGATAATTTAATCAAGAATGTAATGCAATAACTTTTAGGAAGGATTTGCTATTAGAATAGCAGTTGCATTATAAAGAAGAAAAGTGAAACACGTAGAAAAAAATGAGATATACAAAAATGATCCCCATGTCAGTTAATCCTTCTTTGGGTAACCTTTAGCATGAATAGCCTTACAACGTCTTCCCATGGAGTGAACCAAGTCTTTGAGTTCTGCAGCTGTTCTCATGTGAAACCAAGATGGAATGATGGCTTCTATTAACTGGGTTTTATTGCTGGGTCGCTTCTGACTAACCAGTTTCTTGAGTCAGCTCCCTAGATTTTCAATTGGGTGAAAGTCTGGGCTATTTCCAGGCCATTCCAGCAGTGGAATATAATTATCTTGAAACTCCCCCAAAAAAGTGGGGTTATTAGCCATCAAACCTCAAAAAATACACTTTCCCCAAAAGGTTTCCACGATTTTGGCCACGACTGTAAAGAGAGCCTATTTCCCAGCCAAACAGTTCAATTAAACAGCGTCAGCTTTCGTCTTCCACAGCTCCCTTCATCCGATGGAGCTGCAGGTCCCGGCAGCTGGCGCCTTTTCATAAAAAGTAGGTCGTTGTTTAAAAACTGTGCCTTTTGCCAAAGGGGCTTGCAAATTTCTTCTGCAGGAGCAGAGGGATTTTTCCAAAGTAGGTCACTCTAAGCTCCAAGCCTCTGGAGAAGGCAAACCCAGAGGAACGTCTACAAGGGTAGTCCTCGACTTACGACCACAATTGAACCCCCAAATGTCTTATTGTTAAGCAAGACATTTGTTAAGGGAGTATTGCCCCATTTTATGGCCTTTCTTGCCCCAGTTGTTAAGTGAGTCACTGCAGCTGTGAACTCAGTCACGCGGTTGTTAAGTGAATCTGGCTTTCCCCATAGACTTTGCTGGTCAGAAGGTCGCAAAAGGGGATCACGAGACCCCGGGATGGTGCGGCCGTCATGAATATGAATCAGTTGCCAAACGTCTGGATTTTGATCCCCCATGGGGACGCTGCAACGGTCGTAAGTGTGAAAATGGTCGTAAGTCACTTTTTTTCAGTGCCATTGTACCTTTGAATGGTCATTAAACAAATTGTTGTAAATTGAGAACTTTCTATAATCGGAGGGGCTTTGCTGTGTTTAAATCCTGAAAGCTTGAAAGGGCCGCCTATGAAAGAAAGGAATAGAATAGAATAGAATAGAATAGAATAGAATAGAATAGAATAGAATAGAATAGAATAGAATAGAATAGAATTCCAAATAGGATGGGATAGGATAACAGAGTTGGAAGGGACCTTGTAGGTCATCTAGTCCACCCCCCCCGCCCAAGCAGGAGACCCAACACCATTTCTGACCAATGGCAGTCCAGTCTCTTCTTGAAAGCCTCCAGTAATGAAGCTCCCACAACTTCTGAAGGCAACTTCTGTTCCATCGGTTGATTGTCCTCACTGGCAGAAAATTCCTCCTTTTTTCCAGATTGAATCTCTCCCTGGTCAATTTCCATCCATGATTCCTTGTCTGGCCTTCAGGGACTTTGGAGAATAGCTTGCCCCCCTTCCTCCTCTCTGGGGGAGCCCCTCAAATATTGGAAGATCCTCTCCTGTCTCCCCTGGTCTTTCTCTTCACTAAACTAGCCAGGCCCAGTTCCTGCAACCATTCATCGTATCTTTTAGCCTCCAGTCCCCTCATCATCTTGGTTGCTCTTCTCTGCACTCTTTCCAGAGTCTCAGCATCTTTTTTTATAGTGCGGGGACCAAAACTGGATGCAGGACTCTAGGTGTGTCCTTACTAAGGCTAGATAGACAGACAGGCAGATAGAAGATAGAAGATAGGCAAGAGTTGGGCTATTCTCCAAAGCACCTGAGGGTAGAACAAGAAGCAATGGGTGGAAACTGATCAAGGAAAGAAGCAACTTAGAACTAAGGAGAAATTTCCTGACAGTTAGAACAATTAATAAGTGGAACGACTTGCCTGCAGAAGTTGTGAATGCTCCAACACTGGAAATTTTTAAGAAAATGTTGGATAACCATCTGTCTGAAATGGTGTAGGGTTTCCTGCCTGGGCAGGGGGTTGGACTAGAAGGCCTCCAAGGTCCCTTCCAACTCTGTTGTTATTATTATTAAATGAAAGAGAGAGAGAGAGAGAGAGACAGACAGATAGACACTCCTTGCAGTTAATTTGGGGAGTGGGTTAGCACTGAAAGCAGATTTCTTGCATGGGGATGTGTTACCCTCCCCTTGGCTGGAAAGCCCCCCCTCCCTCTTCACCTCCCCTTCACCAGGGACGCCTTACCTTTATTCCCACGGTCTTCACCCCACGAATTCTCCACGCGCCACTTCTCGTAGCCCTCGTCCGGTTCTTCCTAGAAAAGAAAAATCGCAAGCGGTGAGAAAAACCCAGCGGGAACCGCGACTGCAACACCGCTCTTCCTTGGGATTGAAAATGACCGAAAGGGGACAGGTATTCCTCGATTTACGGCCACAATGGAGCTCGAAATTTCTGTTGTTAAGTGAGACGATTTTTTTTGGGTGAATTTTGCCCCGTTTTTATGACCTTTCTTCTCACAGTTGTTAAGTGAATAGCTGCAGTTGATAAGGAGAAGGGCGGTATAAAAATCTAAATAATAAATAAATAAATAAATAAAATAAGTTAGAAAAGGGTTTGCTTGTCAGTAGGTTGCAAAAGTGGAATCACGTGACCCCCTGGGATACTGCGACCGTCATAAATATGAGTCATTTGCCAAGCACCCAAACTTTGGTCCCCATGGAGAGGCTGCAACCGTTGTTAAGTGTGGAAAAAATGGTCATAAGTCGCTTTTTGAAAACGCCGCTGTAACTTTGAACGGTCACTAAACAAACTATTGTAAGTTAAGGACTAGCGGTTTTGACGGAAATATCCCCAAAACGGCAGTTTTAGCAAAATTTCCTGTTTTGTTACTTGGCGTCCCGAAGTCAAGAACGCTTCAGAAATTTGGACAACCGGCTGCTACGACAAACAAGCTCCCCGCCAGCCCAGCATTCCTGGTTTTAATTTGGCTGTCAACGATTGCTTCTCTTCCAATCTCTCTTCATGCCATCCTTTTTTTGCAACTGCAAAACGCTGGGGGGGAATATTTATATATGAGCCGCATTGTTTCAAAACTTATTTAAACAACCGCAACAGGATTGTTGGTCAGGATGAAGCAATGGTGCACAAAGGGGAATTTGGAAATGCTCGAAGGGAAGAGAACTGCTGTGCTTGGTAAGGGGACTAGCCACTAGGCAGTGTTCCCAGGGGTGAGGGGGATGAGACCACGCCCGTTAAATAATTCCCAACATCATTTTTTTAGGCTTGGGGGACAGTTTTGATGCTGCCAGGACGGGGAGGCCCAACCTTGATGACTTGTGGACTTCAACTCCCAGAATTCCTCAGCTAGCTTGTCTTCTACTCTAGGGGTCTCCAACCGTGATATCTTGATGACTTGTGGACTTCAACTCCCAGAATTCCTCAGCTAGCTTGTCTTCTTCTCCAGGGGTCTCCAACCTTCATATCTTGATGGCTTGTGGACTTCAACTCCCAGAATTCCTCAGCTAGCTTGTCTTCTACTCCAAGGGTCTCCAACCTTGATATCTTGATGACTTCTGGACTTCAACTCCCAGAATTCCTCAGCTAGCTTGTCTTCTACTCCAGGGGTCTCCAACCTTGATATCTTGATGACTTGTGGACTTCAACTCCCAGAATTCCTCAGCCAGAATGTCCTCTTCTCCAGGAGTCTCCAATTTTGATTTCTTGACTAAGGAATTCTGGCTGTTGGAAGTCCACAAAGTCATCAAGTTTGGAGACCCCTGGTCTTTTCTTCCTTCTTTTCCACCATAATGGACTTCTCAAAGGATTTAGGTCTTTGATCGACTGATCAACTCATTATGTTGTATCAAGTTTTGACTCTCAGGGACCACCTGGATAGACCTTCTGCATGATGATTTGTCCCATACCTGGTTCTTCAAGACTTCCTATGGTGAACTCATCACCACTTTAACGGATGAACTTAGTTCTAGTGGTGATGGGGACACCATTGGAAAACTAGGTGGGACCCATCTCAACCTGGAGAAGGTCTACCTTTGTGGTCGCCAAACTGACTTAATAGAACAATCAACGCAAAGAGCAGCTCCTTTGAGAAGTCCACCATGGTGGGAACAGTGGAAGGGAAGGCAAGAAGACAACCAGGAGCAAGGGGAATGGACTCAACTACAGTGACGATGGGTCAATAACTGGAAGTCTTGAAGGACCAGGTTTGGGACAGATCACGGAGAAGGTCTATCTAGGTCAGGAGTGGAGAACGATGGCCCTTTTATGACTTGTGGACTTCAACTCCCAAGAATTCCTGAGCCAGCCAACATCTAGCTCAGGGGTCTCCAACCTTGGCAACTTTAAGCCTGGTGGACTTCAACTCCCAGAACCCCCCAGCCAGAAGTCCACCAGGCTTAAAGTTGCCAAGGTTGGAGACCCCTGAGCTAGCTGGTCGCTAAGAGTTGACCAACAACTGGATGACACGTAATGGAGAAGGCCCTATATGTCATCGTTGAGTTGACATCCATTTGATGACCCATAATCAGTCAATCAAACCTTGTGTTGTGTCTGCGCCCCCCGAGCCAGGCCCCCTGCCAGAAAGTGACTTGGAAAGTGAGGGGGAAGGGCCATCAGGACTTACCTTGGGAGCACCGGCTTCCCTGGCTCAGCTCCAGGAGCCAGAGGCAGGCCAGGTGGAGGAGATAACGAGGCCTCTGTCCCCTGACTCTTTCCCCCCCAGGCCACGCCTCCAGACCCGGTTGATGGCAATCAGGCCTGGCTGGACCCTAGATTTCGTAGGCAGGAACAACGGAAGCAGGGGTGGGGCAGGCCTAGGAAGTGCTGAGTCATGGAGCCACACCCCACAGGATATAAAAGCAGCAAGGGCTGCTATATCACTTCGTGGCAAGCAAATCAACTGCTTAGAGGGAGAATTAGAGGTGAAGTACTGTTTGTTCTTGGTTGACTCATCAAGAGAGATAACAGAGACACTTGGCAGATGCTCGCTAGTTTGCTGCCAGAGCTGATAGTGCCGGCTAATTAAGCCATCGCTCAACGGAGGTGAGGGAGGACAGAACATCTTGTCAATCTCTAGGACCAATGAAAATTTAAGGCAGGGAGAACTTACTTTCTTCGTGAAGGCTGTAATGACCATGGCGTGCGTCATCATGGAGTCCCCGAAAATCAGCCGCTCATCTTTCTTCATATTCTTGACTGACACCCCGAACATCAGCTCATGATTGTATCTGCAAAACAGCCGAAAAGGTTTATGAATGAGAGGGTGGGAGGCGGACTGGGGCTGGGACCAACCGCGTGGACTTCAACTCCCACAATACCTTGCTGATTGGGACTGAAGGGAGAAGTCACCCCAAGAACTTGGCCTGCTTTGTCCCCTCTCTTTATAAAAAATGCTGATCTCCTGATAAGCTCAGGATATGATTGAGACAATTTGGTCTGGCTAGAAACTAGGAGACAGGGAGTTCTAGTTCCGTCCTAGGCATGAAAGCCAGCTGGGTGACTTTGGGCCAATGACTAGGAGACAGTGAGTTCTAGTGCCGTTTTAGGCATAAAAGTTGTCTGAGTGACTTTGGGCCAATCAGCAGGAAACTGGGAATTATAGTCCTGCCTTAGGCATGAAAGCCGGCTGCGTGACTTTGGTCCAATCACCAGGAGACTGGGAATTATAGTCCTGCCTTAGGCATGAGAGCCGGCTGGGTGACTTTGGTCCAATCACCAGGAGACAGTGAATTCTAGTCCCGCCTTAGCCATGAGAGCCAGCTGGGTGACTTTGGTCCAATCACCAGGAGATGGTGAGTTCTAGTCCTGCCTTACCCATGAAAGCTGGCTAGGTGACTTTGGGCCAGTCCCTTTCTCTCAGCCCAGCCCACCTCACAGGGTTGTTGGTGGGAAAATAGGAGGAGGAAGATGTATTAGGCACGTTCGCTGCCCTGAGTTGTTCATAGAAACAGGGACACAAGTAAGTAAATAAATAGTCTTTACCAATAAATTTGATGAATAAAACAATACGCACGTAAGAAAATAAATCATGGCCTCCGTGTGCAGACAAGAGCCCCCCCCAATTGAGAGAAACTGGGGGCTCCTGCTTGGAAGCGTTCCCCGTGGTCAGCCCCCACCCCACCCCTCCAAATGGGGCCCCTCTTGCGCCAAACCTTACATCTTCAAATCGTTGATGCCCAGCTTGCTATTAAAACATTTCCCAACGTCGCAGCCAAACCACACGGCCTGCCGGAGAAGAGAGAGAGAAGAGCCAACGGTCAGGATGAGGAAGAAAAGGCAGAAGAGAGTTGGGGGTCAACCACGGGGGGGGGGTGTTTGGGGGGTTGGAGGGAGGCTGACCTCTCCATCCTGAATGGACGCGGCCACCATCTTTTTCAAGAACTCCACCGGCTGGTTGTTGTAAAGGGTCTTCCTGCCTCCCACCATGTTGCCCAGATAATCCACGGTGTAGAGCTGGTTGTATTTGTTCCGGGGCCGAGGATCGTTCACCAGACACACCTGTGAGATGGAGAGGAGATGGGGAGGGGGGGAATGTTAGGGGCAGCCAGGTGCAGGAAAGGGTGACCCTTCTAACTCGGCTGGGATTCCCTACCAGCCAGACGGGACGGGGTTTTTTTTCAAATTTTGATTTGGCCACTTTAAAGACTGGGGGACTTCAATTCCCAGAATTCCCCCAGTCAGCAACTTCCTGCCTTCTGGTGATGGTTTCAAAGTCACCGAGCTGTCTTTCATGTTTAAGGCGGGACTAGAACTCACAAGCTCCTAGGGCAGGGGTCTGCAAACTTGGCTCTTTTAAGACTTGTGGACTTCAATTCCCAGAGTTCCTCAGCCAGCTGGCTGAGGAACTCTGGGAATTGAAGTCCACAAGTCTTAAAAGAGCCAAGTTTGCAGACCCCTGCCCTAGGGATTGGGTCAAAGGTGCCCACTCGGCTTTCATATCTAAGGAGGGACTAGAACTCACTGTCTCCTGGTGACTGAGCCAAAACCACCCAGCTGCCTTTCATGCCTAAAGCAGAAACTAGAATTCACTGTTTCCTGGCGATTGATCCAAAGTCAGCCAGCTGCCTTTCCTGCCTAAGGCACAAACTAGAATTCACTGTCTTCTGGTGATTGGGCCAAAATCACCTAGCTGGCTCTTATGTCTAAGGTGGGACTAGAACTCACAAGCTCCTAGTGATTGGATCAAAGGCCCCCAGACAGCTTTCATGATGAAAGCGGGACTAGAACTCCCCACCTGCTGGTTTCTAACCCAGTACTGTAGGGTGCGGTTTTCAGAAACCATGAAATAAGTGAACAGACCATGGGGTTAAATTTCTCGTGAGATTCATGTATTCCAAGAGAAAGGAGAATTTCAATCAAATCGCCCTTCCTGTTTGAATCCCAAAAGGGAATTCTAGTTTCAGCAAGGAAGGAATGCCGAATATATTGGGGAGGGATGCCACACTGGGAGACACAGCTGGGCTGGACTGGATTTGAGCAAAGAGATTTTAGGTGAGGAATGTGCCCAGATCTCAAAAAAAAAAAAGAGAGAGATTCCAGGATCAGAGAAACAATTGCTTCAGGCTGGTTTGCATCGCGAGATCTCCCTACCTTGCTCTCCATATCAAACAGCGGCTTGACGTGGTCTTGGTAGAACTTCGCGGGGCTGATGGGCCCGATCTTGTGATAGTTCTTCTCCTTGTCGTAATATTCCCAGCAGAAGGTGGTGGGTGGGTTCCCCAGGCAGATGCTGACGACCCGGAACACCTGGAAGAGGACGGGAGAACGTGGTTGTGGAAACCCAGCCACCCCCTGAACGGATGCATGGATAGCTGCGCGAGTTTGAAGCAGTGGGTTGTAAGCGGAGGTTGTAAGAGGAGGTTGCAAGCGGAGGGTTGTAAGCAGAGATTGTAATAGGAGGTTGCAAGCAGTGGGTTGTAAGCGGAGATTGTAAGAGGAGGTTGCAAGCGGTGGGTTGTAAGCAGAGATTGTAATAGGAGGTTGTAAGCAGTGGGTTGTAAGCGGAGGTTGTAGCAGTGGGTTGTAAGCGGAGGTTGTAAGCGGTGGGTTGTAAGTGGAGGTTGTAAACAGTGGGTTGTAAGCGGAGGTGGTAAGCAGAGGTTGCAAGTGGTGGGTTGTAAGCGGAGGTTGTAAGTGGTGAGTTGTAAGCAGAGGTTGTAAGTGGTGTGTTGTAAACAGAGGTTGTAAGCGATGGGTTGTAAGCAGAGGGCAAAGGAAAGCATGGCAGTGCCACAATGGGATTAGCTCCCCCAGTCACCAAGGAAGGAACCTCAAGCTGGAAGATCTGCCAGAGGTTATCTAAAGGGGGCCACAATGATGGAAAGAAAGCCCCTCCTCATTTTTAATGCCTGGGTAAGGCCATGCTTGGAATATTGCATCCAGTTTTGGTCGGCACAATGTTAACAAAGATGTGGAGACTCTAGAAAGAGTGCAGAGAAGAGCAACAAAGATGATGAGGGGACTGGAGGATAAAACATATGAAGAACAGTTGCAGGAACTGGGTATGTCTAGTTTAATGAAAAGAAGGACTAGGGGAGACAGGATAGCAGTGTTCCAATATCTCTGGGGCTGCCCCAAAGATGAAGGGGTCAAGCTATTCTCCAAAGTACCTGAGGGCAGGAGAAGAAGCAATGGGTGGAAACTGATCAAGGAGAGAAGCAACTTAGAACTAAGGAGAAATTTCCTGACAGTTAGAACAATTAACCAGTGGAACTACTTGCCTCCAGAAGTTGTGGGTGCTCTATTATTGGAGGTTTTAGACAAATATCTGTCTGAGATGGTGTAGGGGTTCCTGTTTAAATAAGAGGTTGGACTAGAAGACCTCCAAGGTCCCTTCCAACTCTGTTGTTCTGTTATTTTATGGTAAAGAGAGAGATGGGGCTTAGGTCACACCTGCAATCTTGACGTTTCCAAGCCCTGGATGGAAATCGCTCTTCTGGGCACAAGAAAACCAACTACTTGGTCCCCAACTGAACCACTGTAGTCAGCCTCTTTGCTTGAGCAGGGGGCTGGACTAGAAGACCTCCAAGGTCCCAACCCTATTACAGGTAGTCCTCGACTAACAAGCACAACGGAGACCAACATTTCTGTTGCTAAGGAAAACGTTTTGTTAAGTGAATTTCACCCCATTTTACGACCACTCTTGCCATGGTTGCTAAGTGAATCGCTACGGTTGATAAAGTTAGTAATCCGGTTGCTAAGCGAATCTGGTTTTCCCATTGAGTTTGCTTGTCAGGAGGTCGCAGAAGGGAATCACTTGAACCCAGAACACTGAGACTGTCATAAATACGAGTCAGTTGCCAAGGGTCTGAATTTTGATCATGTGACCCTGGGGGGGGATGCTGAAACCGTCACTAAGTGTGAAAAACGGTCCTAAGTCACTTTTTTCACTGCCGTTGTAACTTCAAACCGTCACTAAACAAATGGCTGCAAGTCAAGGGCTACTTAATAGTAGGTAACTTAACACTTTTTAACCATTTCAGATGCTGGAATTTATAAATAGAATAGAACAGAACAGAACAGAACAGAACAGAACAGAACTGTGGTTTGGGGTGAGTTACCATCTGTATGCTGATGATACGCAGCTGTACTTCTCCACCCCGGGCCACCCCAACGAAGCTGTTGAAGTGCTGTCCCGGTGCCTGGAAGCCGTACGGGTCTGGATGGGGAGAAACAGACTCGAGCTCAATCCCTCCAAGACGGAGTGGCTGTGGATGCCGGCATCCCGGTACAGTCAGCTGCAGCCGCAGCTGGCTGTGGGGGGCGAGTCACTGGCCCCAACAGAGAGGGTACGCAACTTGGGCGTTCTCCTGGATGGACGGCTGTCGTTTGAAGATCATCTGGCGGCCGTCTCCAGGAGAGCCTTTTACCAAGTACGCCTGGTTCGCCAGTTGCGCCCCTTCCTTGACCGGGATGCCTTATGCACGGTCACTCATGCTCTTGTCACTTCCCGTTTGTATTGCAATGCTCTCTACATGGGGCTGCCCTTGAAGTGCACCCGGAGGCTGCAGTTAGTCCAGAATGCAGCTGCGCGAGTAGTAACGGGAGCCACTCGTTGCTCCCATGTAACACCACTCCTGCGCAGTTTGCACTGGCTTCCTGTGGTCTTTCGGGTGCGCTTTAAGATTTTGGTTACCACCTTTAAAGCGCTCCATGGCTTAGGGCCCGGGTACTTACGGGACCGCCTGCTGTTACCCTATGCCTCCCACCGACCCGTACGCTCACACAGAGAGGGACTTCTCAGGATGCCGTCCGCCAAACAATGTCGGCTGGCGGCCCCCAGGGGCAGGGGCTTCTCTGTGGGGGCTCCTACCCTATGGAACGAACTTCCCCCTGGCCTACGCCAAGTGCCTGATCTTCGGACCTTTCGCCGTGAGCTAAAAACATACTTATTTATTCAAGCGGGACTGGCTTAATAGTTTTATTAAATTTTAACTGGGGCTATTTATATTTTAGGGTTTTAAACTGTTTTAAATTTTGGCCATCTTGTAATATGTTTTGTTTTAGTCTTGTTTTAAAGTGTATATTGTGGATTTTTATTTGGCTGTACACCGCCCTGAGTCCTTTGGGAGAAGGGCAGTATAAAAATCGAATAAAATAAATAAATAAGTAAATAAATAAATAAATAAATAAATAAATAAACAAACAGAATAGAATAGAATAGAATTTTTTATTGGCCAAGTGTGATTGGACACACAAGGAATATATATGAGCTTTATTCAATATTTAAACAAAAAGAGCTAAAAAGCTAGCAGAAACTACAGGTTTAAGTTCTCTAGTTGCGATCACAATCGAGCCCAAAATTTCTGTTGCTAAGCGGGAAGTCATTAAGTGAGTTTTCCCCCCTTTTACGACCTTCCTTGTCACCGCTGTTAAGGGAATCACTGCCGTTGCAAACATGGTTGTTAAGTGAATCTGGTTCACTTAACAAACCAGATTGTTAAGGAGGAGGAGGAGGAATGACTGTGGGGTCCTTGGTGCTAATTTATAGATAAATATCAATCGGAATAGAGTTGGAAGGGACCTTAGAGGTCCTCTAGTCCAACCCCCTGCCCAAGCAGGAGAGACCCTGTACTATTTCAGACAGGGTGGCTCTCCAATCTCTTTACCGCTCTCTGAGCTTGGTTGTTTTCTTGATTTAAACGGCCACTAAACAAACTGTCGTAAGTTGAGGACTACTTGTAGTTTTATTTATTTATTTATTTGTTCAAATTTATATACCGCCCTATCTCCCTAGGGACTCAGGGCGGTTAACAGGCCAATAAAAAACATATCAATACAAAAAGTAAAATAGTCATTAAAAAACATATTAAATACAGCCCAGCCAATTAAAAACAATATATAAAACCCATTTAAAATTAAAATTAACCTTTAAAAACCTAGCCCAGCCCTGTGCAGACGAATAAATAAGTTTTGAGCTCGCGGCGGAAGGTTCGTAGGTCCGGGAGCTGACGAAGTCCTGGGGGGAGTTCGTTCCAGAGGGTGGGAGCCCCCACAGAGAAGGCTCTTCCCCTGGGTGTCGCCAGACGACACTGTCTAGCCGATGGCACCCTGAGGAGTTCCTCTCTGTGAGAGCGCATGGGTCGGAGGGAGGTATTCGGTAGCAGCAGGCGGTCCCGTAAGTAACCCGGCCCTATGCCATGGAGCGCTTTAAAGATGGTTACCAACACCTTGAAGCGCACCCGGAAAGCCACAGGTAGCCAGTGCAGTCTGCGCAGGATTGGTGTCATACGGGAGCCACGAGGGGCTCCCTCTATCACCCGCGCAGCCGCATTCTGGACTAACTGGAGCCTCCGGATGCCCTTCAAGGGAAGCCCCATGTAGAGAGCATTGCAATAATCCAGACGAGACGTCACAAGGGCGTGAGTGACCGTGCATAGGGCATCCCGGTCTAGAAAGGGGCGCAACTGGCGGACCAGGCGAACCTGGTAGAAAGCTCTCCTGGAGACGGCCATCAAATGGTCTTCAAAAGACAGCCGTTCATCCAGGAGGACGCCCAAGTTGCGCACCCTCTCCATCGGGGCCAGTGACTCGCCCCCAACAGTCAGCCGAGGACTCAGCTGACTGTACCGGGATGCCGGCATCCACAGCCACTCCGTCTTGGAGGGATTGAGCTTGAGCCTGTTTCTCCCCATCCAGACCCGTACGGCTTCCAAACACCGGGACAGCACTTCGATAGCTTCGTTGGGGTGGCCCGGTGTGGAAAAGTACAGCTGGGTGTCATCCGCGTACAGCTGGTACCTCACACCGAAGCCACTTTTGACGGCTGCACTGTCTTGGGGTCAGGTCATTGCATCTGTGGCCTTCCCTAAAAAAGCAGAGTCAATGGGGGAAAGCTGTACTCGCTTAACGACTGCATGGTTCAGCTGCGGCGACTTACTGAACTATCCTGGTGAAAAAGGTCGTAAAGTGGGAACACAACGGCCTTAACAACCGCCTTGCTTAGCAATGGAAATTCTAAGTTCTGGTCGTAGGTTGAGGACTAGCAGTATGCTGCCTGCTCAGCGGCAGAGAGGATGGCTTATACATTGTCCGCTACTGCCCTCTAGTGTCCACATTTTCAGAACCGTTGGAACTCCAAACGGTCAGTAAACAAACGATTGTTAAGCGGAGGACCACAGGTCGCGCTCGAGTTACAACAGTCCACTTAGTGACGGTTCAAAGTTATGACGGCACCGAAAAAAAGTGACTGGTGAGCATTTTTTCACACTTTTTAAAAAAATTTATTTGCATTTATACCCCGCCCTTCTCCGAAGACTCAGGGCGGCTTACACTATGTCAAGCAATAGTCTTCATCCATTTGTATATTGTATACAAAGTCAACTTATTGCCCCCCCCAACAATCTGGGTCCTCATTTTACCTACCTTATAAAGGATGGAAGGCTGAGTCGACCTTGGGCCTGGTGGGATTCGAGCCTGCAGTAATTGCAGGCTGCTGTGTTTTAATAACAGGCTATCTTACAGCCTGAACCACCACGGCCCTTTACAGCTGTTGCAGCATTTTATTTATTTATTTATTTATTTATTAAATTTTTATACCGCCCTTCTCCCGAAGGACTCAGGGCGGTTTACAGCCATAATAAAAAACAACAGCAAAATACACATAAAAACATGATTAAAAAACTTATTATACAAATAATCATCAACAACAACAAATATACATCAGCTGTACGCTGATGACACCCAGCTGTACTTCTCCACCCCAGGCCACCCCAATGAAGCTGTTGAAGTGCTGTCCCGGTGTTTGGAAGCCGTACGGGTCTGGATGGGGAGAAACAGGCTCAAGCTCAATCCCTCCAAGACGGAGTGGCTGTGGATGCCGGCACCCCGATACAGTCAGCTGCAGCCGCGGCTGTCTGTTGGGGGCGAGTCACTGGCCCCAACGGAAGGGGTGCGCAACTTAGGTGTCCTCCTGGATGAACGGCTGTCGTTTGAAGATCATTTGACGGCCGTCTCCAGGGGCGCCTTCCACCAGGTTCGCCTAGTTCGGCAGTTGCGCCCCTTCCTTGATCGGGATGCCTTGTGCACGGTCACTCATGCACTCGTTACCTCTTGCCTGGATTATTGTAATGCTCTCTACATGGGGCTCCCCTTGAAGTGCACTCGGAGGCTCCAGTTAGTCCAGAATGCAGCTGCGCGGGTGATAGAGGGAGCTCCGCATAGCTCCCATATAACACCGCTCCTGCGCAGACTGCACTGGCTACCCGTGGCCTTCCGGGTGCACTTTAAGGTGCTGGTTACGACCTTTAAAGCGCTCCATGGCTTAGGACCTGGGTACTTACGGGACCGCCTGCTGTTACCGCATGCCTCCCACCGACCCGTACGCTCTCACAGAGAGGGTCTTCTCAGGGTGCCGTCCGCCAAGCAATGTCGGCTGACGGCCCCCAGGGGAAGGTCCTTCTCTGTGGGGGCTCCCACACTCTGGAACGAACTTCCCCCGGGTTTACGCCAAATACCTGACCTTCGGACATTCCGTCGTGAACTGAAGACGCATCTTTTTATTTGCGCGGGGCTGGCTTAAATTGAATTTTATCTTTTATCAATTTTTAAACAGGGTTTTTAGTATGGAAATTTTTAATTTTAGGCTAATTTAAATAAGTTTTTTAAATGGTATTTTAATCTGTATATTGTATTGTTTTATCTTGCCTGTACACCGCCCTGAGTCCTTCGGGAGAAGGGCGGTATAAAAATCGAATAAATAAATAAATAAATAAAATAAATGGCCGAATTAAAACAATTAAAACTAAAACCCCAATTTATAAAATATTAAAACGTTAAAGCTAATTAAAATCCTAGCATCCCCGATCAAAATTCAGACGCCTGGCAATTGACTGACATTCATGACGGTTGCGGTGTCTGGGGGTGTGTGTGTCACGTGATTCCTTTTTGCGACCTTCTCACAGGCAAAGTCAGCCGGGGGGAAAGCCAGATTCACTTAACAACCGCCTTACTAATTTAACAACGGCAGTGATTCGCTTAACAAGAAGAGTCGTAAAAGGGGGCCAAGTTCACTTCACCAATTTCTCACTTCGCAACATAAATGTTGTGGTCGCAAGTTGAGGACTACCCGTTACGGAATAGGTGTCCAAAAACCGTTTTTTTTTAACACTCATTCTGGATTTCTGCACCAGCCAGATGTTGTGGCCTTTTGGCCGCTGAATCAAAGGAGGAGGCGGCGAGCATCAAGGCAACCTGAGAGCTGGGGAGGGGGGAGAGAGGGAATGGACAGAGAGAGAGAACCAGAGGTGCAGCTTGGGCAGTCTGTTAGCCCTCAGATGGAGAGTCAACAGCCCCCAGGTCTGGAGGTGACTGATGAGGATGTTGTGACCCAGGGCCCAGGAGGTAGTAGGAAACTCAGTCCGTGAAAAAACAAACAAACTTTGTTCGAACAGCTGAGAATTACTTCATTCCCAGCGTCGTTCAACTAAATTAAAGCAAATTCCTCCCAACACAAATTCCTCAGTCCTATCACCAACCTTGGTCCAAAGGCCTTTCTTGGCAAAAATTCAGAAGTCACTGATACAAAAAATAAATAGACGAAGAAGATAATGAAGCTACCAACGTTGTTTTCCGGCAAAGCCCAAACGCCGTTGCTGGTCTGTTTTAAGCCTTATGGGAGGGGCCAATCATCTCCTGGCCTTACTCCCGAGTCGTCCTCTTTGCTTGAGCTGCTCTTGCCTTCTGGCAGCTCTTCTCATGCGTGCATTAGGAACGGGCTCCTCCTGTTCCTCTGCCTCACTACTATCAGCCTCTGTGTCAGGCCTGGAAACCATACTAGGCCTTAGGCTTCCAGACGCTGCCACATTTCTCCCCAGAGGGGAAGAAGGGGAGGTTGAGGGGTATGGTAACATTCTTCAGGCGGTCAAGGTCGGATTGTGTTCACATCTGCAGAAGGAGTGGCAAGAAGAGGTTTCGAATGAACTGGGAGAACGTGGGACCATGTGACCAGCAAAGGGGTTAGGGGGTGGGACTCTTGGGGTTTGTATAACTGGGAAAAGAATCCGGAAGTTCAGTTTTGGAATTTCACTCATCGTGTGCCAGTTTCCTTATGCTAGTAAAGAACTCTGAAAGACAATGGCTTCTGAGGTTTTTTTATGCAGAGGAGGTTTTTCTGGAACCTTGTCACTCTGGAGGCTCTGGAGTCCGCACCTCACTCCCCGATGGCCCTGGCCCCACCTCAGCCTCATCGCTTTCTGTCTCCATTGTCAGCTCCGCAGGCTGCTGGTGGACCACAACAAAGGAAGAGGAGGAACAGCTGGGTCCAGTGCTAGAATTGCGGGTGCACAGAAGGCAGAGGAGAGGAGAGCAATGGAAATCTATGGGCCAGTCCTCTGGATGGAAAAGCCACCGCTGCTAGCAAAACCCCAGCTCTGGGGATAAGGGGCAGGGGGCGGAGATGAATAGGTGTGGCAGACAACTATTCACCTCCTGGCTGGGCAGGCTTGTTAGTTTATGGTGAGAGAGAAAGTTTTTGCCGGGGCTCCCGGCGCTCCTAATAAAGGAATAATTGATTTAAATACAGAGGGTTGGTCGTATTTGGGGAGCCGGGTCAGAACACCAGGAGTTTCGACATAAAATCAGATGCTTTGGAGGCATGGCTGCAAATCTGGAATATATTGCTTCTTTGGAAGCAACCCCCCAAATACCAGGATGGGGGTCCCTTCCCCAAACACCACCTACCTCCTCGATCATGGTGTCGACTGCTGTTGAAAGCTCCTCTTTGCTGCATCCGGTCTCGACCATGTTTCGTAGTCGGAGGCAATATTCCCGCATCTGTCGGAAAGAAGAAATACATGTTAGGATATCTTCCAAGTCCTAGACCGTTCCAGACAAAAGGGCTGTCCAATCTCTTCTTAAAAGCTTCCAGGGATGGAGCAGCCACAACTTCTGGTGGCAAGCTGTTCCACTGGCGAATTGTCCTCACAGTTAGGAAGTTTCTGCTTAATTCCAGGTTGCTTCTCTCCTTGATCAGTTTCCATCAGTTGCCCTTCCTTCCGCCCTTCCTTCCTTTCTTTCCTCCCTCCCCCCCATGCATCCATCCATCCATAGAATAAGAGACTTGGAAGGGATCTTTGAGGTCTTCTAGTCCAGCCCCATGCTCAAGCAGGCGAACCTATACAATTTCAGACAAGTGGCTGTCCAGTCTCTTCTTGAAAACCACCCACAGCTTCTAGTGGCCAGCTGTTCCACTGCTTAATTGTCCTCACTGTTAAGTTCTCCTTAATTCCAGGTTGCTTCTCTCCTTGGTTAGTTTCCATCAGTTGCCCTTCCTTCCTCCCTCCCTTCCATTCTGTCTTCCTTCTTTCCTTCCTTCCTTTCTCCCTTCCTTCCTTCCTTCCTTCCCTCCCTCCCTCCCTTCCTTCCTCCATCCATCCATCCATCCATCCATAGAATAACAGACTTGGAAGGGATCTTTGAGGTCTTCTAGTCCAGCCCCCTGCTCAAGTAGGCGAACCTATACAATTTCAGACAAGTGGCTGTCCAGTCTCTTCTTGAAAACCTGCAGGGATGGAGCACCCACAACTTCTGGTGGCCAGCTGTTCCACTGGTGAATTGTTCTCTCTTGTTAGGAAGTTTTCTCCTTAATTCCAGGTTACTTGTCTCCCCTTGACTAGTTTCCATCCGTTGCTTCTTGTCCGGCCTTCAGGGGCTTTGGGAAATCGGCTTGTTTAACAACGGGCTGCAGTGCAAAAGTTTAACCTTGGAGCCCGGTTTTCATGTTTGTGCTTTTAATAGATTTATGTGCGCCTTTGTGATATATTGATTGTTGTTTTAGCTGCTGGTTGGGAACATCCAGAGTTTGATATCAGACGGGTGGCTATATAATATAAATAAATGTTTTAAGGCAGGAGTCTTCAACCTTGGCAACTTTAAGCCTGGTGGACTTCAACTCCCAGAATTCCCCAGCCAGCAAAGCTGGCTGGGGGAATTCTGGGAGTTGAAGTCCACCAGGCTTAAAGTTGCCAAGGTTGAAAACCCCTGTTTTAAGGACAGGTAGTCCTTGATTACAAGAGGTCTCACAGAGAGGGACTCCTCAGGGTGCCGTCAGCGAGGCAGTGTCGTCTGGCGACGCCCAGGGGAAGGGCCTTCTCTGTGGGGGCTCCCACCCTCTGGAACGAACTCCCCCCAGGACTTCGTCAACTTCCGGATCTCCGAACCTTCCGCCGCGAGCTTAAAACATATTTATTCATCTGCGCAGGACTGGACTAGATTTTAAATTTATATTGGTTTTAATGGGTTTTATTATTTATATTGTTCTTTTTAATTATTTGGCTGTGTAGAATAAGTTTTTTAATTGATATTTTATTCTGTATTTATATGTACTTTTTTATTTGCCTGTGATCCGCCCTGAGTCCCTTGGGAGATAGGGCAGTATACAAATACGATAAATAAATAAATAATAAATAAATAAATAAATTTAGTGACCATTCAAAGTTACAACAGCACTGGAAAAAAAGAGAGACTTATGACCGTTTTTCACTTACGACCGATGCAACAACCCTGTGGTCACATGATCAAAATTCGGATGCCTGGCAAGCAACTCACATTTATGACGGTCGCAGTGTCCCGGGGTCACGCGATCCCCTTTTGCGACCCTTCTGACGAGCCAAATCAACGGGGCGCTTAAGAACCGTGTCCCGAACTTGAGACCTGCAGCATTTCGCTTATCAACAGTGAGATGGTCGGTCGTAAAATGGGGCCAGGCTCACTTAACAGCCGTGTGACTAACTCAGCCGCCGCAGGGATTCAGTTAACAAAAAGTGGCAAGAAAAGTCGTAAAGCCGGACAAATCTCACTTAACAAATGTCTTTAGCAACATAGCATTATTAGCAACATAAATTTTGGGCTCCATTGTGGTCGTAACCCGAGGACTACCTCTAGTCCACAACATGCAAGAGTTGATTTAATGACCGTTCAAAGTTACAAAGCAGTAGAAAAAGGGACTTATGACCGTTTCCCACTTAACGACCATTGCATCACGTGATCAAAATACAGACACTTGGCAACTGACTCATAGTTATGATGGCTTCAGTGTCCCTGTGGTCACTTGATCCCTTTTTGCGACCTTCCAACAAACAAAGTCAATGGGGGGGGAGCCAGATTCATTTAACGACCATGTTAGCAGAACTTAACAACTGCAGTGATTCACTTAGCAACCGTGGCAAAAAAAGTCGTAAGATGGGGCAAATCTCACTTAACAAACCTCTTTAGCAACATAGCATTATTAGCAGCATAAATTTTGGGCTCTGTTGTGCTGGTAATCGAGGATGGCCTAGAATAGATTTATGTATGCCTTAAATGATTTATTGATGTTGTTTTAACTGCTGGTTGAGAGCACTCGGGGTTTAATATACGATACGATGGGTGGCTGAATAAATGCTTTAAATAAACAGCCACGTAAATTGTTTTGGGGAGAAACCGCCTCATGCAAAGGTCAGGCAAGGAGGAAGAGGGAACAGAGCCCCAGAAATTAAAAGCCAGAGATCAAAGGCAAGGAAATCTAATTAAAACTCGTTTGCATATAAAGTAAAGCTGACGAATCCTTCCACCAAATTCTTGGTAAGTCATCCTGGCTCCTACCACGTCCTCTGGGTCTTCACATGGGGCCTCATCACTCCGTCCGGATTCATTTAACAACCATATTGAGAACGGCTGCACTGATTCACTTAGCAGCCGTGGCAAAAAAAGGTCGTAACAAGGGGCCAAACTCACTGAACAGCTATCTCACAGCAACAAAAAAAAATTGGGCCTCGGTCCTGTTGTAAGTCGAGGACTACCTGCAATGAAGCTTAGCGGCCAAAGTTACAACGGAACTGAAAAAATAAAAATTTATGGTCCTCCTACTTACGGCCATCACTGCTTTAGAGGGGTGTTTGTGACGGTTGTTAAGTACGAGGACCAGAAGTGTCTGGTTTTTTTAGTCCCATTGTAACTTTGGTTAGCGGCCAAAGTTACAACAGAATCAACAACACTTACGGCCCTCGTACTTACAACCCTCGCAAACTCTCTAATGCAGTGTTTCCCAACCTCCGGCAACTCTTAAGATACACGGATTTCAACTCCTAGAATTCTCCCCCAGCCGGTTGTTAAGCAAATCATGTTGTCGTTAAGCGAATCTTGCTTCCCCCCCATGGACTTCGCTGGGAAAGGACACCAACGGGAGTCATGTGACTTTGGGATGCTGCAACCTTTACAAAAACTTGCCAGGCGCCTGAATTTTGCTGTTCAGGCGATTATGGAGATGGTGCGATGGGCGTTAAGTACGAGGACCAGAAGTGCCTGTCTTTTGCTTTGGCTCCTAAGCAAAGTGACAACGGAACTAAAAAAACAGAGACACTTACGGTCCCCGTTGTAAGTCGAGGACTACAAGCCAAGGGGAAGCCAAGAAAGTTGTGAGAATTCTAGGAGTTGAAATCCGCGCATCTTAAGAGTTGCCGGAGGCTGGGAAACACTGTTTTAGCGGGTTTGCGATGGTTGTAAATATGAGGACTATAAGTGTCGTTAATTTTGCTGTAACTTTGGCCACTAAGTAAAGTTACAACGGAATTAAAAAAAACAGATACTTCTGGTCCTCGTACTTACAACCATCGCAAACACCCCTCTAAAGCAGTGATGGCCGTAAGTAGGAGGGCCATAACTTTTTATTTTTTTTGTTCCGTTGTAATTTTGGCTGCTAAGCTTCATTGCAGGTAGTCCTCGACTTACAAAGAAATCGAGGCCCAATTTTTTTTTGTTGCTGTGAGATAACTGTTCAGTGAGTTTGGCCCCGTGTTACGACCTTTCTTGCCACGGTTGCTAAGTGAATCACTGCAGCCATTCTCAATATGGTTGTTAAATGAATCCGGACGGAGTGATGAGGCCCCATGTGAAGACCCAGAGGACGTGGTGGGAGCCAGGATGACTTACCAAGAATTTGGTGGAAGGATTCGTCAGCTTTACTTTATATGCAAACGAGTTTTAATTAGATTTCCTTGCCTTTGATCTCCGGCTTTTAATTTCTGGGGTTCGTTCCCTCTTCCTCCTTGCCTGACTTTTGCATGAGGCGGTTTCTCCCCAAAACAATTTACGTGGCTGTTTATTTAAAGCATTTATTCAGCCACCCATCGTATATTAAACCCCGAGTGCTCTCAACCAGCAGTTAAAACAACATCAATAAATCATTAAGGCATACATAAATCTATTCTAGGCCATCCTCGATTACCAGCACAATAGAGCCCAAAATTTATGCTGCTAATAATGCTATGTTGCTAAAGAGGTTTGTTAAGTGAGTTTTGCGACTTTTCTTGCCACCGTTGCTAAGTGAATCACTGCAGTTGTTAAGTTCTGCTAACATGGTCGTTAAAAGAATCTGGCTTCCCTCCCCCCATTGACTTTGTTTGTTGGAAGGTCACAAAAGGGGATCACGTGAGCCCAGGAACGTCATAAAGGCGAGTCAGTCTGGATTTTGATCACGGGGAATGCTGCAATGGTTGTTAAGTGGAAAACGGTCATAAGTCCCTTTTTCTAGTGCTGTTGTAACTTTGAACCGTCACTAAATGAACTCTTGTAAGTTGTAGACTAGAGGTAGTCTTCGAGTTACGACCACCATGGAGGCCAAAATTTATGTGGCTGAGTGCTTTTTTTCTATGCTCCAGGTAGTCCTTGTCTTACGACCAGAAACTTCAGCCCACGTTTCTGACCCAAGTTTCCGTTGTTAAATGAGACAAGTTGTTCAGGGGGTTTTGCCCTGTTTTAAGACCTTGCTTGCCACGGTTGTTAAGTGACTACCCTGCGGTTGTTAAATCAGTAACATGGGGTTGTTAAGGGAACCTGGCTTCTCCGTTGAGTTTGCTGGTCAGAAGGTCGCAAAAGGGGATCATGTGACCTCGGGACACTGCAGCCGTCGTAAATGTGAGTCAGCTGCCGAGCAGATCAAACTCAGCTGGTCTGTCCAGGAAGCTTCTGAGCCAGTGATTTCCCAATCCTTCCTCCTGCACACCGGAACAACTAGACACAAGAACAGTTTTTTCCCGAAGGCCATCACTCTGCTAAACAAATAATTCCCTCAACACTGTCAGACTATTTACTGAATCTGCACTACTATTAATCTTCTCATAGTTCCCATCACCAATCTCTTTCCACTTATGACTGCATGACTGTATATTTGTTGCTGGCAATCCTTATGATTTATACTGATATATTGACCATCAATTGTGTTGTAAATGTTGTACCTTGATGAAGGTATCTTTTCTTTTATGTACACTGAGAGCATCTGCACCAAGACAAATTCCTTGTGTGTCCAATCACACTTGGCCAATAAAAATTCTATTCTATTCTATTCTATTCTATTCTATTCTATTCTATTCTATTCTATTCTATTCTATTCTATTTCTATTCTATTTTATGCTATTCTGAATGTATCTTTTCTTTTATGTACACTGAGAGCAGATGCACCAAGACAAATTCCTTGTGTGTCCAATCACACTTGGCCAATAAAAATTCTATTCTATTCTATTCTATTCTATTCTATTCTATTCTATTCTATTCTATTCTATTCTATTCTATTCTATTTCTATTTCTATTTCTATTTCTATTTCTATTTCTATTCTATTTTATGCTATTCTGAATGTATCTTTTCTTTTATGTACACTGAGAGCAGATGCACCAAGACAAATTCCTTGTGTGTCCAATCACACTTGGCCAATAAAAATTCTATTCTATTCTATTCTATTCTATTCTATTCTATTCTATTCTATTCTATTCTATTCTATTCTATTTCTATTTCTATTTCTATTCTATTTTATGCTATTCTGAATGTATCTTTTCTTTTATGTACACTGAGAGCAGATGCACCAAGACAAATTCCTTGTGTGTCCAATCACACTTGGCCAATAAAAAATTCTATTCTATTCTATTCTATTCTATTCTATTCTATTCTATTCTATTCTATTCTATTCTATTCTATTCTATTCTATTCTGTTCTGTTCTGTTCTGTTCTGTTCTGTTCTGTTCTATTCTATTCTATTCCTACGTCCAAGTCCCATTTACCTTATTGTTCAGAATGTCATTCATCCGCCTGGAGGTTTCCGATGTAGTGGATTCAGGAAAAACCTTCTTGGGAACGACGCCATACTTTTCTATTTTTAAGACAAAAAAACCCCACCACAATTCAAGGCAAGTTATCACACCAGCCACCTGTCGCATCAAATAAAGTCTTAATAAAGGAGAATATTTGTAGCTCAGGATTGAATTGAGGAGTCCTGGGTGCTCTCTGAGCTTGGTGGGTTTCAGACGTTTCGTGACCCAACTAGGGAACATCATCAGTGCTACGAGGAAGGGTTTGCAGAGAGGAGAGGAGTCCCTGGTGCTCGCTGAGTTGAGTGGTTTTCTTGCAGACGTTTCATGACCCAACTGAGCAACATCATCAGTGCTAGAAGGGAGTGGGGTATACAGAGAGGAGGAAGAGGACTAGAAGGGGAAGAGGAAAGAATGAAGGGACGGAAAACGAAGAGGAGGGAGGAGGAGAATCGAGGGGTCTTTATTGATCTCTGGGCTTGGTTGCTTTCTTGCAGACGTTTCAGGACCCAACTAGGTAGCATCATCAGTTCTAGAAAGGAGTGGAGTTTGTGGAGAGGGCGACTGTGGGGTTCTTGGTGCTCTCTGAGCTTGGTGGTTTTCTTACAGACGTCTCATGACCCAACTAAGTAACATTATCAGAGATGGAAAGAAGTAAGATTGGAGGGGGAGGGGGGAGGGAGGGAGGAAGGAGGAGTAATTCCTCCTCCTCTGATATTGTTTCCTGATTGCTTAATTGTAGCCTATGACCAACATTAAGTGTTGTATCTTACAATTCTTGATGAAGGTATCTTTTCTTTTATGTACACCGAGAGCAGATGCACCAAAGACAAATTCCTTGTGTGTCCATTCACACTTGGCCAATAAAAAATCTATTCTAGTCTATAATAACATGGCTTGGTGCTCTCTGAGCCTACTACAGACGTCTCATGACCCAACTAAGTAACATTATCAGAGATAGAAAGATGTAAGACTGGAGGAGGAAGAGGAGGAGGAGGAGGAAAAGGAGGAGGACTGTGGGGTCCTTAGTGCTCTCTGAGCTTAGTGGTTTTCTTAGAGACGTTTCATGATCCAACTAGGGAACATCATCAGTGCTAGAAGGAAAGAAGAGAAGGAGGAGGAGGAGGATGACGACTGTGGCTCTCTGAGCTTGGAGTGGTTTTCTTGCAGACCTTTCATGACCCAACTAGGGAACATTATCAGTGCTAGAAGGGGGGGAGGAGGAGGAGGAGGAGGACTGTGGGGTCCTTAGTGCTCTCTGAGCTTAGTGGTTTTCTTAGAGACGTTTCATGACCCAACTAGGGAACATCATCAGTGCTAGAAGGGAGAAGGGCTCCATTGTGGTCGTTAAGTCGAGGACAGACCTGAAGGGCCTGGCTCTGTCTTACCAATGATGTTCACCAGCATGTCCCACTGGCCGCCATCGTTGCAAGGGTTGGCGAGCAGGAATTGCACCAGCCGCCCATCGACGGGCTCCTGCGCGGTTTCGATGAAGGCGTGGAGGAAGTAGTAGCAGCGTTCGATCTGGGGGGGTTCAGGCAGAAGAGAAGGGCGTCAGAACCCCGGCCCTGCTCGGCTGCTGCTTCGCCCAACAAGTCTGGGTGCCTGGCTCGTTTCCCCCCCCCCCAATCCTCCTGTCGGCACCTGCCCAACCATCACCGTGCCCTTCCCTTGTTGTTCTTATGAGGGGATGCTTAGACCAGGGGTCCCCAACCTTTTGGCCCTCAGGGACCACCAAATTTATAATTTTAAATCCCACGGACCACTAATATGATCTACCTAATGACCGGCTGGGTAGGTGTGGCTAGGTGGTCATGTGACTGGGTAGGCAGGGCCAACTCGATGTCACTCACATTGAGGGACACCTCGCCAGCTTCTACTTGCCCCTCCCCTGCCAGCCACTCATCGCCTCCACACCCGGGCTCCTTAGGGCCCCAACAGGAATCAGTTGTTGGAGCTAAGCAGCCACCATGAGAAAGAGTTCAAACTGGATCTGGCCAAGGAGGAGGCTCAGCAGAAGCACCTCACTGAGGACTAGGAGCATAGGCTTTCCAAGCAGAGGGAAGACCTGCGGGAGTGCAAGGCCAGGTACCGGTGCCTGGAGGCTCAGCCGGCTGAGGTGGTCAGCCAGTTCCAGGCCATGATGCAGTCCCACTGGAACGAGGCCCTCCAGCTCTTCGCCACCAGCAGCATTTCCCTCCAGCCTTCGTCCAGAGCCCCTCACCAGGAGGGCTGAAGCAGACCCCAAGTCAGAATTTTTACCCCCCCTCCGACCCACACAAGAAGACCCCGAAGGGGGAGAATCTCTGCAGCAACACCAACCTTCATTGCACATATCTGATCCAGGGGCCGTAGTTTGAGGACCCCTGATTTAGTGCAATATAAAAAAATGCAGGTAATTTTTCTGCGGACCACCACAATTTTCTCACGGACCACCGGTGGTCCACGGACCACCAGTTGGTGACCTCTGGTTTAGACTATATCTGGCGTTTTTATCTTACTCTCCCGAGGGGAAGCCGGTAGAATACAACCTGAGAGCAAACCCCCTTCCCTTCTAGCAGTGATGAGGTTACCTAGGTGGGTCATGAAAGGTCTGCAAGGAAGCAACCAAGCTCAGAGAGCTCCAAGCACCCTGCAGTCATCGTCTTCCTCCTCCTCCCACCAAACCCCCTTCCCCTTCTAGCACTGATGATGTTCCCTAGTTGGGTCATGAAACGTCTGCAAGAAAACTACCAAGCTCAGAGAGGACCAAGGACCTCACAGTCCTCCTCCTCCTCCCCTTCCTTCCTTCCTTCTAGCACTGATGATGCTACCTAGCTGGGTGACGAAACGTCCACAAGAAAACCACCAAGCTCAGAGAGCACCCAGGGACCCCACAATTGTCATCATCCTCTGTAGAGTCCTTTGGTGCTGCTCCCTGAGCTTGGTGGTTTTCTTGCAGACATTTCATCACCCAGCTAGGGAACATCATCAGTGCTTGGAAGGGACTCGGGGTTTAAGGAGAGGAGGAGGAGGAGAGGGAGGAGGAGGGTGACTTTGGGGTCCTTGGTCCTCTTTGAGCTTGGTGGTTTTCTTGCAGACGTTTCGTGACCCAACTAGGAAACATCATCAGTGCTAGAAGGGAGTGGGGTTTACGAGGAGGAGGAGGAAGAGGAGAAGGGCTGTGGGGGTCCCTGGTGCTCTCTGAGCTTGGTGGTTTTCTTGCAGCCGTTTTATGACCCAACTATGTAATGTCATCAGTGCTAGAAGGGAGGAGGAGGAGGAGAAGGAAAAGGACCAATGAGTTCTTGGTGCTCTGTGAGCTGGGACATTTTCCATGAAGACGTTTCATCACCCAACTAGGTAACGCCAACAGTGCTAGGAGGGAACGGGGTATTCTCGCAGACATTTCATGACCCACCTACGTATTTTTTTTTTATTTTTTTACATTTATATCCCGCCCTTCTCCGAAGACTCAGGGCGGCTTACAGTGTGTAAGGCAATAGTCTCATCCTATTTGTATATTTACAAAGTCAACTTATTGCCCCCCCCAACAATCTGGGTCCTCATTTTACCTACCTTATAAAGGATGGAAGGCTGAGTCAACCTTGGGCCTGGTGGGACTAGAACCTGCAGTAATTGCAAGCAGCTGCTGTGTTTTAATAACAGGCTCCTTACAGCCTGAGCCACCACGGCCCATCAGCGATGGTGGGGGAGCACAAGAAAGTCAGAACCACCAGCTAACATCGTATTTCAACATTTTGGGTTTTTTTTTTTTGCTGACCTCACTTTCCCTCTTAGCAATCTTCTATTGTAATTTCTAATTGCAGGGTGTGGGTTGTTTTGTTTTGTTTTCCCTCTTGAGTACGCTATCCTGTCTTCGTATTTCCACCCTTTCTTCCTGCCAGGTACGCTGGGAGCTCCAGGAAAGAACCAAGCAAGTACGTAAATCAATCGGGGATCCGCCCGAGCGCAGCTCCTTTCAAACCGTCATGAGCCAAGGTTGCTTCTTACGTTACGCAGGAAAAAAATAAACAAGACTCTTTTGAATTATCACCTTTTTTACCTTTTCATTCCCGGTTTCACAATAACGGCCGAGAGGCAAACACAACAGCTGCAAGCATAATACTAGCAGCCACGTTGTCTCTCAGTCTGGCAACTTTTAAGAAGAGTGGCTGGTTGGGGAATTCTGGGAGTTGAAGTCCACCCGTCTCAAAGTTGCTAAACATCGTTCCAAGAGCTAAAACGTCCTACCTGCACCAAATACTCGGCTGGGACCACAATCCCCAGCTTTCGGAATAACAAGAGTTGGAAGGGACCTCGGAGGTCTTCTAGTCCAACCCCGGGCTCAGGCTGGAAACCCTACACCATCTCAGTCAGATGGTTATCCAACATCTTCTTAAAAGCTTCCAGTGTTGGAGCATTAACAACTTCTGGAGGCAAGTCCTTCCACTGATTAATTGTTCTAACTGTCAGGAAATTCCTCCTTAGTTCTAAGTTGCTTCTTTCCTTGATCAGTTTCCACCCATTGCTTCTTGTTCTATCCTCAGGTGCTTTGGAGAATAGCTTGACTCCCTCTTCTTTGGGGCAACCCCTGAGAGATTGGAACACTGCTATCATGTCTCCCCTAGTCCTTCTTTTCCTTAAACTAGACATACCCAATTCCTGCAACCGTTCTTCATATGTTTTAGCCTCCAGTCCCCTAATCATCTTTGTTGCTCTCACTCTTTCTTGGCTTTTGGCTTTCTTTGAAAACATTTCGCTTCTCATTCAAGAGGCTTCTTCAGTTCTTCAGAGAGAGATGGACAAGGCAGGAGGTTTCAAGTCCCAAGAAAAACAGGAAAGTCTTAAAAGAGCCAAGTTTGCAGACCCTGCCTTAACTCCTCATAGCTGGCTGGGGAACTCTGGGAGTTGAAGTCCACCAGTCTTAAATGAGCCAAGTTTGCAGACCCCTGCCTTAACTCCTCACAGCTGGCTGAGGAACTCTGGGAGTTGAAGTCCACCAGTCTTAAAGAGCCAAGTTTGCAGACCCTGCCTTAACTCCTCATAGCTGGCTGAGGAACTCTGGGAGTTGAAGTCCACCAGTCTTAAATGAGCCAAGTTTGCAGACCCTGCCTTAACTCCTCACAGCTGGCTGAGGAATTCTGGGAGTTGAAGTCCACCAGTCTTAAAGAGCCAAGTTTGCAGACCCCTGCCTTAACTCCTCATAGCTGGCTGAGGAACTCTGGGAGTTGAAGTCCACCAGTCTTAAATGAGCCAAGTTTGCAGACCCTGCCTTAACTCCTCACAGCTGGCTGAGGAATTCTGGGAGTTGAAGTCCACCAGTCTTAAAGAGCCAAGTTTGCAGACCCTGCCTTAACTCCTCATAGCTGGCTGAGGAACTCTGGGAGTTGAAGTCCACCAGTCTTAAATGAGCCAAGTTTGCAGACCCCTGCCTTAACTCCTCATAGCTGGCTGAGGAACTCTGGGAGTTGAAGTCCACCAGTCTTAAAAGAGCCAAGTTTGCAGACCCCTGCCTTAACTCCTCATAGCTGGCTGAGGAACTCTGGGAGTTGAAGTCCACCAGTCTTAAATGAGCCAAGTTTGCAGACCCCTGCCTTAACTCCTCATAGCTGGCTGAGGAATTCTGGGAGTTGAAGTCCAGAAGTCTTAAAAGAGCCAAGTTTGCAGACCCCTGCCTTAACTCCTCATAGCTGGCTGAGGAACTCTGGGAGTTGAAGTCCACCAGTCTTAAATGAGCCAAGTTTGCAGACCCCTGCCTTAACTCCTCATAGCTGGCTGAGGAACTCTGGGAGTTGAAGTCCACCAGTCTTAAATGAGCCAAGTTTGCAGACCCCTGCCTTAACTCCTCATAGCTGGCTGAGGAATTCTGGGAGTTGAAGTGCACCAGTCTTAAATGAGCCTAGTTTGCAGACCCTGCCTTAACTCCTCATAGCTGGCTGAGGAACTCTGGGAGTTGAAGTCCACCAGTCTTAAAGAGCCAAGTTTGCAGACCCTGCCTTAACTCCTCACAGCTGGCTGAGGAATTCTGGGAGTTGAAGTCCACCAGTCTTAAAGAGCCAAGTTTGCAGACCCTGCCTTAACTCCTCATAGCTGGCTGAGGAATTCTGGGAGTTGAAGTCCACCAGTCTTAAAAGGTGGTGTTTTGTTTTTTCCAAAAGCAATTCGACTTTAATGTAAAATAATATAATATAACAACAGAGTTGGAAGGGACTCGGGGTTTAAGGAGAGGAGGAGGAAAAGAAAGATATAAAGAGAAAGAAAGAAAAGAAGGAAGGAAAGGACCAATGAGTTCTTGGTGCTCTCTGAGCTTAGTGGTTTTCTTAGAGACGTTTCATGATCCAACTAGGGAACATCATCATGCTAGAAGGAAAGAAAGAGAGAGATGGACAAGGCAGGAGGTTTCAAGTCCCAAGAAAAACAGGAAAGTCTTAAAGAGCCAAGTTTGCAGACCCCTGCCTTAACTCCTCACAGCTGGCTGAGGAACTCTGGGAGTTGAAGTCCACCAGTCTTAAATGAGCCAAGTTTGCAGACCCTGCCTTAACTCCTCATAGCTGGCTGAGGAACTCTGGGAGTTGAAGTCCACCAGTCTTAAAGAGCCAAGTTTGCAGACCCTGCCTTAACTCCTCATAGCTGGCTGAGGAATTCTGGGAGTTGAAGTCCACCAGTCTTAAAAGAGCCAAGTTTGCAGACCCTGCCTTAACTCCTCATAGCTGGCTGAGGAACTCTGGGAGTTGAAGTCCACCAGTCTTAAATGAGCCAAGTTTGCAGACCCTGCCTTAACTCCTCATAGCTGGCTGAGGAACTCTGGGAGTTGAAGTCCACAAGTCTTAAAGAGCCAAGTTTGCAGACCCTGCCTTAACTCCTCACAGCTGGCTGAGGAATTCTGGGAGTTGAAGTCCACCAGTCTTAAAGAGCCAAGTTTGCAGACCCTGCCTTAACTCCTCATAGCTGGCTGAGGAATTCTGGGAGTTGAAGTCCACCAGTCTTAAAAGGTGGTGTTTTGTTTTTTTCCAAAAAGCAATTCGACTTTAATGTAAAATAATATAATATAACAACAGAGTTGGAAGGGACCTTGGAGGCCTTCTAGTCCAACCCCCTGCCCAGGCAGGAAACCCTACACCATCTCAGTCAGATGGTTATCCAACATTTTCTTAAAAACTTCCAGTGTTGGAGGATTCACAACTTCTGCAGGCAAGTCGTTCCACTGATTAATTATTCTAACTGTCAGGAAATTTCTCCTTAGTTCTAAGTTGCTTCTCTCCTTGATCAGTTTCCACCCATTGCTTCTTGTTCTACCCTCAGGTGCTTTGGAGAATAGCTTGACTCCCTCTTCTTTGGGGCAACCCCTGAGAGATTGGAACACTGCTATCATGTCTCCCCTGGTCCTTCTTTCCATTAAACTAGACATACCCAGTTCCTGCAACCGTTCTTCATATGTTTTAGCCTCCAGTCCCCTAATCATCTTTGTTGCTCTCACTCTTTCTTGGCTTTTGGCTTTCTTTGAAAACATTTCGCTTCTCATTCAAGAGGCTTCTTCAGTTCTTCAGAGAGAGATGGACAAGGCAGGAGGTTTCAAGTCCCAAGAAAAACAGGAAAGTCTTAAAAGAGCCAAGTTTGCAGACCCTGCCTTAACTCCTCACAGCTGGCTGAGGAACTCTGGGAGTTGAAGTCCACCAGTCTTAAAGAGCCAAGTTTGCAGACCCTGCCTTAACTCCTCATAGCTGGCTGAGGAATTCTGGGAGTTGAAGTCCACCAGTCTTAAATGAGAAAGAAAAGGAAGAAAAGAAAGAGAGAGATGGACAAGGCAGGAGGTTTCAAGTCCCAAGAAAAACAGGAAAAAGTCTTAAAAGGTGGTGTTTTGTTTTTTTCCAAAAAGCAATTCGACTTTAATGTAAAATAATATAATATAACAACAGAGTTGGAAGGGACCTTGGAGGCCTTCTAGTCCAACCCCCTGCCCAGGCAGGAAACCCTACACCATCTCAGTCAGATGGTTATCCAACATTTTCTTAAAAACTTCCAGTGTTGGAGGATTCACAACTTCTGCAGGCAAGTCGTTCCACTGATTAATTATTCTAACTGTCAGGAAATTTCTCCTTAGTTCTAAGTTGCTTCTCTCCTTGATCAGTTTCCACCCATTGCTTCTTGTTCTACCCTCAGGTGCTTTGGAGAATAGCTTGACTCCCTCTTCTTTGGGGCAACCCCTGAGAGATTGGAACACTGCTATCATGTCTCCCCTGGTCCTTCTTTCCATTAAACTAGACATACCCAGTTCCTGCAACCGTTCTTCATATGTTTTAGCCTCCAGTCCCCTAATCATCTTTGTTGCTCTCACTCTTTCTTGGCTTTTTTGGCTTTCTTTGAAAACATTTCGCTTCTCATTCAAGAGGCTTCTTCAGTTCTTCAGAGAGAGATGGGGGAAGGAAGGAAGGAAGGAAAATAATGAGAGAAAGAAAGAAAAAGAAATAGACAAACAGAAAGAGAAAGAGAGAGAAAGAAAGGAACAGAAAGGAAGAAAAAGAAAAGAAAAGAATGATAGAAAAGAGAGCAAGAAAAGAAAGAGAGAGAGAAAGAAAAGGAAGAAAAGAAAAGAAGAAAACGAATGATAGAAAGAGAAAGAAAGAAAAGAAAGAAAGAAAGAGAGAGAAAGAAAGAAAGAGAAAGAAATGAAGAGAAAGAGGAAAAAGAAGAAGAAAGAAAAGAAGGAAAGAGAAAGAATGAGAGAAAGAAAAGAAAGACAGAAAGGGAGACAGAGAAAGTGAGAAAAGGAGGAAAAGAAAGAAAGAAAGAAAGAAAGAGAAAGAGAGAGAGAGAGAGAGAGAGAAAGAAAGAAAGAAATGAAGAGAAAGAGGAAGGAAGAAAAGAAAGATATAAAGAGAAAGAAAGAAAAGAAAAGACAAAGAGAAAGAGAGAGTAAGAAAGAAAGAGAGAAAGAAATGAAGAGAAAGAGCAAAAAGAAGAAGAAAGAAAGAAGGAAAGAAAGAGAAAGAATGAGAAAGAAAAAGAAAGTCAGAAAGAGAGACAGAGAAAGAGAGAAAAAGGAGGAAAAAGAAAGAGAGAAAGAAAGAAAGAGAGAGAAAGAAAAAGAAAGAAAGAAAGAAAGAAAAAGAGAAAGAAAGAAAGAAAGAAAGAAAGAAAGAAAGAAAATGACGGGATGAATGGATGGCAAGAACTCTGAAGAAATGAAGCTTCTTAAATGAGAAGCGAAACGTTTTCAGAGGTAAAAATAGTCCAAGGTGTCTTTTGGAAAAAGCCCCTTTCAGAGAACCTGGAGGACGGAGACAAAAGAGAGAGGAAAAAACACCACCCTGCAGCTCGCATTGCCTGCCCCAACCATCCAGGGCAGGGGTGAAATTTACTTACCTTCCCTACCGGTTTGGAAGAGCACACGCCCCCCACGCACCACATAGACCCTCTGCGCATGCGCAAACCCTTCTGCGCATGCACAGAGGGTAAAAAATAAACCCAGGTTAAAACCAGGAAGTAACGATGATTGGGCGGGTGAGTGAAGCCTCGCACTGACATCGCTACCGGTTCTCCAAACCACCCGCTGCCATTGCTACCGGTTCTGCCGAACCGGGATGAACCAGTAACATTTCACCCCTGATCCAGGGTCTCCTCGCTTCTCCCCAGGCCCCGTTGCCCAAATTGAAACTTTAAGCATCTCCTCCCAACTTGTTGTGTCTGCGCCCCCCCGAACTGGGCCCCCTGCCAGAAGGTGACTTGGAAAGTGAGGGGGAAGGGCCGTCAGGACTTACCTCGGGAGCACCGGCTTCCCTGGCTCAGCTCCAGGAGCCAGAGGCAGGAAAGGTGGAGGAGATAACGAGGCCTCCATCCCCTGACTCTTTCCCCCACACGGCCACGCCTCCAGACCCAGCCTTAACTCCTCACAGGCTGAGGAACTCTGGGAGTTGAAGTCCACCAGTCTTAAAAGAGCCAAGTTTGCAGACCCTGCCTTAACTCCTCACAGGCTGAGGAACTCTGGGAGTTGAAGTCCACCAGTCTTAAAAGAGCCAAGTTTGCAGACCCCTGCCTTAACTCCTCAGAGCTGGCTGAGGAACTCTGGGAGTTGAAGTCCACCAGTCTTAAATGAGCCAAGTTTGCAGACCCTGCCTTAACTCCTCAGAGCTGGCTGAGGAATTCTGGGAGTTGAAGTCCACCAGTCTTAAAAGAGCCAAGTTTGCAGACCCTGCCTTAACTCCTCAGAGCTGGCTGAGGAATTCTGGGAGTTGAAGTCCACAAGTCTTAAAAGAGCCAAGTTTGCAGACCCTGCCTTAACTCCTCACAGGCTGAGGAACTCTGGGAGTTGAAGTCCACCAGTCTTAAAAGAGCCAAGTTTGCAGACCCTGCCTTAACTCCTCAGAGCTGGCTGAGGAATTCTGGGAGTTGAAGTCCACAAGTCTTAAAAGAGCCAAGTTTGCAGACCCTGCCTTAACTCCTCAGAGCTGGCTGAGGAACTCTGGGAGTTGAAGTCCACCAGTCTTAAATGAGCCAAGTTTGCAGACCCTGCCTTAACTCCTCAGAGCTGGCTGAGGAATTCTGGGAGTTGAAGTCCACCAGTCTTAAATGAGCCAAGTTTGCAGACCCTGCCTTAACTCCTCAGAGCTGGCTGAGGAATTCTGGGAGTTGAAGTCCACCAGTCTTAAATGAGCCAAGTTTGCAGACCCTGCCTTAACTCCTCAGAGCTGGCTGAGGAATTCTGGGAGTTGAAGTCCACCAGTCTTAAATGAGCCAAGTTTGCAGACCCCTGCCTTAACTCCTCAGAGCTGGCTGAGGAACTCTGGGAGTTGAAGTCCACCAGTCTTAAAAAGCCAAGTTTGCAGACCCTGCCTTAACTCCTCAGAGCTGGCTGAGGAACTCTGGGAGTTGAAGTCCACAAGTCTTAAAAGAGCCAAGTTTGCAGACCCTGCCTTAACTCCTCACAGCTGGCTGAGGAATTCTGGGAGTTGAAGTCCACCAGTCTTAAAAAGCCAAGTTTGCAGACCCTGCCTTAACTCCTCATAGCTGGCTGAGGAACTCTGGGAGTTGAAGTCCACAAGTCTTAAAAGAGCCAAGTTTGCAGACCCTGCCTTAACTCCTCACAGGCTGAGGAACTCTGGGAGTTGAAGTCCACCAGTCTTAAATGAGCCAAGTTTGCAGACCCTGCCTTAACTCCTCAGAGCTGGCTGAGGAATTCTGGGAGTTGAAGTCCACCAGTCTTAAATGAGCCAAGTTTGCAGACCCTGCCTTAACTCCTCAGAGCTGGCTGAGGAACTCTGGGAGTTGAAGTCCACCAGTCTTAAATGAGCCAAGTTTGCAGACCCTGCCTTAACTCCTCAGAGCTGGCTGAGGAATTCTGGGAGTTGAAGTCCACAAGTCTTAAAAGAGCCAAGTTTGCAGACCCCTGCCTTAACTCCTCACAGCTGGCTGAGGAACTCTGGGAGTTGAAGTCCACCAGTCTTAAAAGAGCCAAGTTTGCAGACCCTGCCTTAACTCCTCACAGCTGGCTGAGGAACTCTGGGAGTTGAAGTCCACCAGTCTTAAAAGAGCCAAGTTTGCAGACCCCTGCCTTAACTCCTGCCCAGGCAGGAAACCCTACACCATCTCAGTCAGATGGTTATCCAACATTTTCTTAAAAACTTCCAGTGTTGGAGGATTCACAACTTCTGCAGGCAAGTCGTTCCACTGATTAATTATTCTAACTGTCAGGAAATTTCTCCTTAGTTCTAAGTTGCTTCTCTCCTTGATCAGTTTCCACCCATTGCTTCTTGTTCTACCCTCAGGTGCTTTGGAGAATAGCTTGACTCCCTCTTCTTTGGGGCAACCCCTGAGAGATTGGAACACTGCTATCATGTCTCCCCTGGTCCTTCTTTCCATTAAACTAGACATACCCAGTTCCTGCAACCGTTCTTCATATGTTTTAGCCTCCAGTCCCCTAATCATCTTTGTTGCTCTCACTCTTTCTTGGCTTTTTTGGCTTTCTTTGAAAACATTTCGCTTCTCATTCAAGAGGCTTCTTCAGTTCTTCAGAGAGAGATGGGGGAAGGAAGGAAGGAAGGAAAATAATGAGAGAAAGAAAGAAAAAGAAATAGACAAACAGAAAGAGAAAGAGAGAGAAAGAAAGGAACAGAAAGGAAGAAAAAGAAAAGAAAAAGAATGATAGAAAAAGAGAGCAAGAAAAGAAAGAGAGAGAGAGAAAGAAAAAGGAAGAAAAAGAAAGAAGAAAACGAATGATAGAAAGAGAAAGAAAGAAAAGAAAGAAACAAAGAGAGAGAATAAGAAAGAAAAAGAGAGAAAGAAATGAAGAGAAAGAGGAAAAAAGAAGAAAGAAAGAAGGAAAGAGAAAGAATGAGAGAAAGAAAAGAAAGAAAGAAAGAGAGAAAGAAATGAAGAGAAAGAGAGAGAATAAGAAAGAAAAGAAAGAAAGAAAGAAAGAGAGAGAGAGAGAGAGAGAGAGAAAGAAAGAAAAGAGAAAGAAATGAAGAGAAAGAGGAAGGAAGAAAAGAAAGATATAAAGAGAAAGAAAGAAAAGAAAAGACAAAGAGAAAGAGAGAAAGAAAGAAAAGAGAGAGAAAGAAATGAAGAGAAAGAGGAAAAGAAGAAGAAAGAAAGAAGGAAAGAAAGAGAAAGAATGAGAAAGAAAAGAAAGTCAGAAAGAGAGACAGAGAAAGTGAGAAAAGGAGGAAAAGAAAGAGAGAAAGAAAGAAAGAGAGAGAAAGAAAAAGAAAGAAAGAAAGAAAGAAAGAAAGAAAGAAAGAAAGAAAGAAAGAAAGAAAGAAAGAAAGAAAATGACGGGATGAATGGATGGCAAGAACTCTGAAGAAATGAAGCTTCTTAAATGAGAAGCGAAACGTTTTCAGAGGTAAAAATAGTCCAAGGTGTCTTTTGGAAAAAGCCCCTTTCAGAGAACCTGGAGGACGGAGACAAAAGAGAGAGGAAAAAACACCACCCTGCAGCTCGCATTGCCTGCCCCAACCATCCAGGGCAGGGGTGAAATTTACTTACCTTCCCTACCGGTTTGGAAGAGCACACGCCCCCCACGCACCACATAGACCCTCTGCGCATGCGCAAACCCTTCTGCGCATGCACAGAGGGTAAAAAATAAACCCAGGTTAAAACCAGGAAGTAACGATGATTGGGCGGGTGAGTGAAGCCTCGCACTGACATCGCTACCGGTTCTCCAAACCACCCGCTGCCATTGCTACCGGTTCTGCCGAACCGGGATGAACCAGTAACATTTCACCCCTGATCCAGGGTCTCCTCGCTTCTCCCCAGGCCCCGTTGCCCAAATTGAAACTTTAAGCATCTCCTCCCAACTTGTTGTGTCTGCGCCCCCCCGAACTGGGCCCCCTGCCAGAAGGTGACTTGGAAAGTGAGGGGGAAGGGCCGTCAGGACTTACCTCGGGAGCACCGGCTTCCCTGGCTCAGCTCCAGGAGCCAGAGGCAGGAAAGGTGGAGGAGATAACGAGGCCTCCATCCCCTGACTCTTTCCCCCACACGGCCACGCCTCCAGACCCAGCTGATGGCAATCAGGCCTGGCTGGACCCTAGGTTTCGTAGGCAGGAGAGGCGGGAACAACAGAAGCAGGGGTGGGGCAGGCCTAGGAAGTGCTGAGTTATGGAGCCACACCTCATAGGATATAAAGGCAGCAAGAGCTGGTGTGTCTCTTTGTATCAGGCAAATCCACAGATTGACTAGAGCTGAAGGTTGTGACTCACCAGCGTCTTGGCAGCCAATGAGGGCTCTTGGCAGACGCTGGCTCTTTTGCTGCCAGAGCTGATACTGACGGCTAATTAAGCCATCGCTCGGACAGAGGCGAGGAGGGACAGAACAAAACCTTTCCAACTGACAAACACCCCATCTTAAGTAGCCGAGTGGGAACCCTCAGAGAGAGTCTTAACCACCGCCGTGTTACCGATTTAACAACCGCAGTGACTCACTTAACAACTGCGGCAACAAGGTGGTAAAATAGGTGTCAGCTTTGGAAGGCATCCTAGGCCGGAAGCTTCCCTGCTGCCACTTTCTCATGTCTGAGAAAGTAGGAGCGGGGAGGGGGAGTTAGTAGAGGGGCCCATTAGACATAATAGCCTTCTTCCCGTCGGTCAAGGTCTGGGGTCCAGCGCCGTCTCAAGATAGGATGGTTGGCGATCGGAGCATGTGGTCGACGGAGGAGTGAGGGGATGGTGGTTTTGGGGGTTTTGATTTACTGAGGGAAAACCCGGATCGTTCACCTATCCTAGTAAATAGAACTTTGAAAGATGTTTACGTCAAGAGTTTTTACTTGGAGTTGGGGTTTTTTCTGGAATGCTGACAATAGGGCAAAAACCCACTGAACAACCGTCTCGTTTAGCAGCAGAAACTTGGGCCAGAACAGGGGTCTCCAACCTTGGTCCCTTTAAGACTTGTGGACTTCAAAGCTGGCTGAGGAACTCTGGGAGTTGAAGTCCACCAGTCTTAAAAGAGCCAAGTTTGCAGACCCCTGCCTTAACTCCTCACAGCTGGCTGAGGAACTCTGGGAGTTGAAGTCCACCAGTCTTAAAAGAGCCAAGTTTGCAGACCCCTGCCTTAACTCCTCAGAGCTGGCTGAGGAATTCTGGGAGTTGAAGTCCACCAGTCTTAAATGAGCCAAGTTTGCAGACCCCTGCCTTAACTCCTCACAGCTGGCTGAGGAACTCTGGGAGTTGAAGTCCACCAGTCTTAAAAGAGCCAAGTTTGCAGACCCCTGCCTTAACTCCTCATAGCTGGCTGAGGAACTCTGGGAGTTGAAGTCCACAAGTCTTAAAAGAGCCAAGTTTGCAGACCCCTGCCTTAACTCCTCACAGCTGGCTGAGGAACTCTGGGAGTTGAAGTCCACCAGTCTTAAAAGAGCCAAGTTTGCAGACCCCTGCCTTAACTCCTCACAGCTGGCTGAGGAACTCTGGGAGTTGAAGTCCACCAGTCTTAAAAGAGCCAAGTTTGCAGACCCCTGCCTTAACTCCTCATAGCTGGCTGAGGAACTCTGGGAGTTGAAGTCCACCAGTCTTAAAAGAGCCAAGTTTGCAGACCCCTGCCTTAACTCCTCACAGCTGGCTGAGGAACTCTGGGAGTTGAAGTCCACCAGTCTTAAAAGAGCCAAGTTTGCAGACCCCTGCCTTAACTCCTCACAGCTGGCTGAGGAATTCTGGGAGTTGAAGTCCACCAGTCTTAAAAGAGCCAAGTTTGCAGACCCCTGCCTTAACTCCTCACAGCTGGCTGAGGAACTCTGGGAGTTGAAGTCCACCAGTCTTAAAAGAGCCAAGTTTGCAGACCCCTGCCTTAACTCCTCATAGCTGGCTGAGGAACTCTGGGAGTTGAAGTCCACCAGTCTTAAAAGAGCCAAGTTTGCAGACCCCTGCCTTAACTCCTCACAGCTGGCTGAGGAACTCTGGGAGTTGAAGTCCACCAGTCTTAAAAGAGCCAAGTTTGCAGACCCCTGCCTTAACTCCTCACAGCTGGCTGAGGAATTCTGGGAGTTGAAGTCCAGAAGTCTTAAAAGAGCCAAGTTTGCAGACCCCTGCCTTAACTCCTCACAGCTGGCTGAGGAATTCTGGGAGTTGAAGTCCACCAGTCTTAAAAGAGCCAAGTTTGCAGACCCCTGCCTTAACTCGTCATAGCTGGCTGAGGAACTCTGGGAGTTGAAGTCCACCAGTCTTAAAAGAGCCAAGTTTGCAGACCCCTGCCTTAACTCCTCACAGCTGGCTGAGGAATTCTGGGAGTTGAAGTCCAGAAGTCTTAAAAGAGCCAAGTTTGCAGACCCCTGCCTTAACTCCTCACAGCTGGCTGAGGAATTCTGGGAGTTGAAGTCCACCAGTCTTAAAAGAGCCAAGTTTGCAGACCCCTGCCTTAACTCCTCATAGCTGGCTGAGGAACTCTGGGAGTTGAAGTCCACCAGTCTTAAAAGAGCCAAGTTTGCAGACCCCTGCCTTAACTCCTCATAGCTGGCTGAGGAACTCTGGGAGTTGAAGTCCACAAGTCTTAAAAGAGCCAAGTTTGCAGACCCCTGCCTTAACTCCTCACAGCTGGCTGAGGAACTCTGGGAGTTGAAGTCCACAAGTCTTAAAAGAGCCAAGTTTGCAGACCCCTGCCTTAACTCCTCACAGCTGGCTGAGGAACTCTGGGAGTTGAAGTCCACCAGTCTTAAAAGAGCCAAGTTTGCAGACCCCTGCCTTAACTCCTCATAGCTGGCTGAGGAACTCTGGGAGTTGAAGTCCACAAGTCTTAAAAGAGCCAAGTTTGCAGACCCCTGCCTTAACTCCTCATAGCTGGCTGAGGAACTCTGGGAGTTGAAGTCCACAAGTCTTAAAAGAGCCAAGTTTGCAGACCCCTGCCTTAACTCCTCATAGCTGGCTGAGGAACTCTGGGAGTTGAAGTCCACAAGTCTTAAAAGAGCCAAGTTTGCAGACCCCTGCCTTAACTCCTCACAGCTGGCTGAGGAATTCTGGGAGTTGAAGTCCACCAGTCTTAAAAGAGCCAAGTTTGCAGACCCCTGCCTTAACTCCTCATAGCTGGCTGAGGAACTCTGGGAGTTGAAGTCCACAAGTCTTAAAAGAGCCAAGTTTGCAGACCCCTGCCTTAACTCCTCACAGCTGGCTGAGGAACTCTGGGAGTTGAAGTCCACCAGTCTTAAAAGAGCCAAGTTTGCAGACCCCTGCCTTAACTCCTCACAGCTGGCTGAGGAACTCTGGGAGTTGAAGTCCAGAAGTCTTAAATGAGCCAAGTTTGCAGACCCTTTCCTTAACTCCTCATAGCTGGCTGAGGAACTCTGGGAGTTGAAGTCCACCAGTCTTAAAAGAGCCAAGTTTGCAGACCCCTGCCTTAACTCCTCATAGCTGGCTGAGGAACTCTGGGAGTTGAAGTCCACCAGTCTTAAAAGAGCCAAGTTTGCAGACCCCTGCCTTAACTCCTCATAGCTGGCTGAGGAACTCTGGGAGTTGAAGTCCACCAGTCTTAAAAGAGCCAAGTTTGCAGACCCCTGGGCTAGAAACTTGGGCTTAAGTTATGGTCGTACAACAAGGACTACTACCTGGAGTATGGAAAACACTCAGCCACGTAAATTTGGGGCTCAACGGTGGTCATAACACAAGGACTACCACAACTTAGTCCACAATTTACAGGAGTTCGTTTAGTGACGGTTCAAAATGACACTGGAAGAAAAAAGACATTTTTTCACACTTAACAATTGTGGAAACTTTCACACGGCCACGTGATCAAAGCTGCTAGCTTGATGACCGATTCATATTTATGACGGTCGCGGTGTCCCGGGGGCCATGTGATCCTCTTTGGTGACCTTCTGACAAGCAAAGGGGGGAAGCCAGATTCACTTTACAACCGGTTTACTAACATAACGACGGCAGCGACTCACTGAACAACTGTGGCAAGAAAGGTCACAGAAGTAGGCAAAACTCACTTGCCTTGCTTAGCAACGGGAAATTTTGGGCTCAGTTCACGGTCATAAGTCAAGGACCTTCCATAAGGGTTTTTTTAAAAAACTTTCAAAACTTGGCTGAGTTCCTGAGCCTGGAGCGCTGAATGCGTTGACGGCCCTCTTTCTTAATAACTGTTAATTGGCTAATTATCTCGGCTGCTGCATATATTCACCTTGGATGTTTTTAATTTGTTTAAATGTATTTAATTGTTTTAATATGCTTAGAACTTGTCGGCTGGCCAGAGTCGCTAGATTAAGATGGGTGGCTATAAAAACTGAATAAATAAACAAAAATAAATGCTTTTTTCGGTCGGAATGGTTTTTTTGGTTTTTATTTACATTTATATCCCGCCCTTCTCCGAAGACTCAGGGCGGCTTACAGTGTGTAAGGCAATAGTCTCATTCTATTTGTATATTTACAAAGTCAACTTTTATTGCCCCCCCAACAATCTGGGTCCTCATTTTACCTACCTTATAAAGGATGGAAGGCTGAGTCAACCTTGGGCCTGGTGGGGCTTGAACCTGCAGTAATTGCAGGCAGCTGCTGTTAATAACAGACTGTCTTAGCAGTCTGAGCCACCAGAGGCCCTGTCTGTCTGTCTGTCTGTCTATCAATCTGTCTGTCTGTCTATCTATCTATCTATCTATCATCTATTTTTTTTTTTACATTTATATCCCGCCCTTCTCCGAAGACTCAGGGCGGCTTACAGTGTATAAAGCAATAGTCTCATTCTATTTGTATATTTTTTTTTACAAAGTCAACTTATTGCCCCCCCAACAATCTGGGTCCTCATTTTACCTACCTTATAAAGGATGGAAGGCTGAGTCAACCTTGGGCCGGGCTTGAACCTGCAGTAATTGCAGGCTGCTGTGTTTTAATAACAGGCTTCTTACAGCCTGAGCTACCACAGCCCAGGAATGGTAGCCTGATGGTTACAATTCAGGGGGAGAAAAAGACTCAGCAGGTGGGTGTAGCCCCCTCCTCTTTCAGGCGGAGCCAGGTCTAAGCAAGTTTACAAAAATATTATAATTTTTAAAAAATTATAGCTAGTCCTCGACTTACAACGTTTTGTTTAGTGACCCTTCAAAGCTACAATGGCCCTGAAAAAAATGACTTGTGACCAGTTTTTCCACACTTAACGACTCTCTCAGATCACCTGATCAAAATTCAGGATGCTTGGCAGCTGCTTCGTATTTATGACGGTCACAGTGTCCCAGGGTCATGCGAACTTCCCCAAGTCAATGGGAAAGGCCAGATTCACTTAACTAACTTGTGTGACTAACTTAACCGCTGCAGTGATTCAGTTTAACAACTGGGTCAAAGGAAGATGGAAAAAAACGGGGCAGAACTCGCTTTAATGACCGTCCCGCTTAGCAACTGAACCTTTCTGTGGCTGAATTCATCATCTTTGAACAACCCCCATAATCCCTTGCGGGGTGGAGTCTGGGCAACTGAATGGAGCTAGCAGAGGGTTTTACTGGCCGGATGCCCTTCCCTGTTGCCAATGCGGAGTTTTGTTCGGCAGATATATTCTCATTGTGCCCAGAGAGAAAAATATCTGTCTCTACCTAGGATCGAACTCATGGCCTCCTGGGCGGTGAGGCCAGAGCTCCACCTCTGCACCACTCCTTCCTGTGGCTCGATTGCGGTCGCAAATCGAGGACTAGGCTGTAGCAGTGGGAAGCAGCTTACCTGAATTCTTCTGGTTGGAGACCGGCTTCCCTTCGGCCGGTACCGCGTGCTGGAAGACCTGCAGGGTGTTTTGGACAACGTCCCGGTCAAGGCTTCCATCCAGCAGGTCCGTTGATGTGGCCACATTCTGGGCCAAGAGGTAGCGAGGTTCCCCTTTCAAGGCTTTGAGGAACGCGCCGGATTTCTTCAAGCTTAAGCCTGCATAATTAAAAAGAAAAAGGAAAAAAGAAAATAGCATAATAATGGAGTTTTGAAGGGACCTCAGAGGTCTTCTAGCCCAGCCCCCTGTTCAAGCAGGAGACCCTATATCGTTCCAGACAAATGGATGTCCAGTCTCTTCTTAAAAACCTCCAGCGATGGAGCGCCCACAGTCTTCTGGAGGCAACCTGATCAGTTTCCATCCATTGTTTCTTGTCCTGCCCTCTGGTACTGGAATACTGTATCATGTCCCACCCCCTCCCAGTCCTCCTTTTCTGTACACTAGAATAGAAACAGAGCTGGAAGGGACCTTGAAGGTCTTCTAGTCCAGCCCCCTGCTCAAGCAGGACAACCTATACAATTTCAGATAAGTAGCTGTCTAGTCTCTTCTTAAAAACCTCCAGCGATGGTACTTTAATGAAGAACAAATACGAACCCATTTGGAAATTTCTGAGATCGGGGAGTCCAGGTTTTAAGGAGTGACTATGGATTATGATTTGTGTTATATTTTAATTTTTGATTGTTAGTTTTATACCCTGTATTCGGTTCTGGGAAGCCCTGGGGGGTGGGGGGGGGAGGGGAAGGGAGGGGGATGAGGTAGAAAATGGATTGATGGTTAATGTACAGAGATGATTGAAGATGTATAATCAATGTAAGATCGGAGCTGCCTGGCTATCATTTCAGAATGATGGGAAGGAAGGAAGTAGAAGAGAGAAGGAGGTAGGAAAGAGAAGAGGAGGAAGAGGAAAGGAAGGAAGAGGGATAGAAGAGGGAGAAGAAAGGAGTAGGGAGGAAGGAGATAGAGGAGGTAGATAAGAGAAGGGGAGGATGGTTGTGGAAAGTAGAAGAAGGTAGAGAAGGGAAGAGAGTAGGAAGGGGGTGGTGACCGGGCAGTCCGATTAATTGTATATGATGGTACATTAAATATGTTATTGGATATGAATGTTAAAATAAAACTTTTTATAAAAATAAAATAAAAAAAACCCTCCAGCGATGGAGCGCCCACGACTTCTGGCGGCAACTTCTGTTCCACTGGTTAATTGTGCTTCGCTGCTGGGAAGTTTCTCCTTAATATAATAATAATCAGAATAGAATGAGCTGGAAGGGACCTTGGAGGCCTTCTAGTCCAGCCCCCTGCTCAAGCGATCCTGTACCATTTCAGACAACTGACCGTCCAGTTTCTTCTTTAAAAAACCTCCCGTGATGAAGAACCCACAACTTCTGGTGGCAAGCTGTTCCACTGGTTAATTATCCTCAATGTCAGGAAATTTCTCCTCAATTCCAGGTTGCTTCTCTCCTGGATAAGTTTCCATCCATTGTTTCTTGCCCTGGCCTCTGGTGCTTTGTAGAATAATTTGGCCCTCTCTTCTTTGAGGCAAACCCCTCATACTGCTATGTCACCCCTAATTATTCTTTTCTCTGGATAAACCCAATTCCTGCAATCCTTCTTTGTAGGCTTTACCCTCCAGTCCCCTCATCATCCTGGTTGCTCTTCTCTGCTCTCTTTCCAGAGTTTCAACATCTTTTTTATATCGTGGTGATCAAAACTGGATGCAGTATTCCAAGTGTGTCCCAACAGCGCATTTTCCTGGATTTTCTGAAACTATAGTGCAGCCTTACTAAAGCTTTGGAAAGCTGTACCAAGCTGGCAGGAATAGCCAACACTCCAGAAAATAGGCTCAAATTACAGAAAGATCTTGACAGACTTGAACATTGGGCGCTATCTAACAAAATGAAATTCAACAGCGAAAAAAGTAAGGTTCTACATTTAGGGGAAAAAAACAAAATGCACAGGTACCATATATGTGGTACCTTGCTCAATAGTAGTACCTGTGAGAGGGATCTTGGAGTCCTAGTGGACAACCATTTAGATACGAGCCAGCCGTGTGCAGCTGCTGCTAGAAAAGCCAACACAGTTCTGGGTTGCATAAACAGAGGGATAGAATCAAGATCACGTGAAGTGTTAGTGCCATTTTATAATGCCTTGGTAAGGCCACACTTGAAATATTGCATTCAGTTTTGGTCGCCACGATGTAAAAAAGATGCTGAGACTCTAGAAAGAGTGCAGAGAAGAGCAACAAAGAGGATTAGGGGACTGGAGGCTAAAACATATGAAGAACGATTGCAGGAACTGGGTATGTCTAGTTTAATGAAAAGAAGGACTAGGGGAGACATGACAGCAGTGTTCCAATATCTCAGGGGCTGTCACAGAGGAGTCGGGCTGTTCTCCAAAGCACCTGAGAGTAGAACAAGAAGCAATGGGTGGAAACTGATCAAGGAAAGAAGCAACTTAAGAACTAAGGAGAAATTTCCTGACAGTTAGAACAATCAATAAGTGGAACAACTTGCCTGCAGAAGTTGTGAATGCTCCAACACTGGAAATTTTTAAGAAAATGTTGGATAACCATCTGTCTGAGATGATGTAGGGTTTCCTGCCTGGGCAGGGGGTTGGACTAGAAGGCCTCCAAGGTCCCTTCCAACTCTGTTGTTGTTACTTTGTTACTAACTTCTTGCTATCTTGATTGCAATCCCTCTATTAATGCAGATAATAGATAAAGATAAGCCAGGCTTTGGAAATAAATATTCCTGTTTTTGAGATTGCTGGCTGGTCGCTGCTTAGAGAGGTGAATTCTCAGAGGTATCATAACAAAGGCTTTTTGCAAGCCGGTTGAGAAATTTTAATTCTGTGGCGGGCGAGGGTTTAACGTACAGCCGTGGGGCTAAAGTGTGGTTTTATGTGGCCCCACCTTCCAGCTGCCCACGTTTAACTCTGCTATCAGGGTTTGCTTCCGCTGCTCGGTGGATCTCCTTACGTGTCACACTCCCTTTTGTGCAGCTCTTTAAAAAGCAGGAAAACAACCAGGACAAAGAGCAATCCCAAATACTTATCCACCTCTCCGATTGGCAGAGCTCTTACCCCTCTTACCAACGTGACCGATCTGAACAGTAAAAACGAAACCACCCCAAAAGTAGCCCTGATGACGTTACCTAGTCTGGGTTGTGAAAACCACCAAGCTCAGAGGACCTCGCAGTTCAACCCTGAGCAACGAATATTCTCTTTTATTGGAATATTGGGAAAAACACACCACAAACCATAAAATATACATGGAAAAAGCATGGGGTATATTGTGTTAAAAGCCACCCATCAGACTGAATAATCTGAAAATGAATTGCCAAAATCAAGAGTCGTAGCTGGTATATTCTTAATTTTCTCCCTGGATTTCTGGGAGGAGAGCGATGGCTCCAAAGAGGGTAATAAAAGAAAGTTTTTATAGAATACATTAATTCTTTACTACAATTCTTTTGGGGGGAACAATTTCACAGCCCCAGAAATTGAAGGAGGATCATGAAGAGTGAGATATTGGTTAAGTGAGTTTTGCTCCATTTTTATGACTTTTCTTGCCACCGTTGTTAAGTGAATGACTGCAGTTACCTTAGTAACCCGGTTGTTAAATGAATCTCATTGATTTTTGCTTGTCAAAAGGTAGCAAAAGGAGATCACGTGAAAAACCCCGCCCCCGCCCCCGGAGATGCTGCGACCGTCGTAAATATGACTCAGTGGCCAAGTGTCTGAATTTTGATCCCGCGACCACGGGGAAGCTGCAACGGTCAAAAACGGGGGAAATTGTCCCTTTTTTTTTCCAGCGCTGTTGCAACTTTGGTCACTAAACGAACGGTTGTAAGTCAAGGGCTGCCAGTATTGTAAATTTTACGTGGGTTTTTTTTTTTCCTGCAATCGGCATCAATACAAACCCCAATTTTGGGACGGCATCCGATCGTTCCATTGGGACCCCCCCACACCTCCTCAAACTAGGTCCATTTTGCTGCACCCCCAAAACTGTGCCTGCCAAAAAAACACACCCCAAATTTAGAGGGTTCGTTTGCTTTAAATTATTGTTTGTTTGTTTTTAAAAAATCTTTTAAATTTTTTTTAAAAGGGATGGGGGGGGACTTCAACTCCCAGAATTCTTTGCTGGCTGGGGAGTTCTGGGAGTTGAAGGCCCCCCCCCCGCTTTTTTGGGATGATGGGGGGGAAAAACAAGATTTAAATTGGGATGAAAAGTCAAATTTGGAGCAGATGGAAGATTTCGGCTCTGCTTTTTTGGGGAGTCTATTTTAGGCTTCTTAAGCCCCCTGCGCGCCTCACCCGCAAGCGGGCTAGAGGCAGAAAGCACTCTGAACATGCTCAGAGGCACGCTCGTCATTCTCCCCCCCCACCCCCACCCCAGGGATGAGCCCTCGCCCGCCCGGCTCCCGGGCCAACCGCCGTCCCCATAGCAACCCCGGCCTCGCCCCCCTCCCTCCGCCGTCCCCATGGCAACGCACCTGGGACGCACATCGCGAGCCCTCCGGGCAAAGCCGCCGCCGCCGCCGCCTCGCCACCAACCAGCCGGGCGCCGGAAGCGGCGCTTATATAGCCTCGGAAGCAGGAAGTTGCCCCGCGACGGGGGGCGGCGGTGGTCAATCCTGGCCGCGCGGCGCGCTCCGGCTTCGCGCGGGAGGGAGGGAGGGAGGGAGAGGAAAGGGCGGGGCTGCTCTTAAAGGGCCCGCGTGCGCTTTTCTTCAGGGGCGTGGTTGGGGTGGTGGTGGGGGAAGAGTTGGGGTGCTGCTACCAAAAACAATAGGGAGGGAAGGGATGGTGGGGAAAGGGCTCGGCCCAGGGGGAACCTGCTTGGTGAATCTGGGCCAGGCCTTCTCAGGGCAGCCTACCTCGCAGGGTGGTTGTGAGCAGATCTGAAAGGGGTTCCTAAGGATAAAGTCTTTCATATCTTTTTTTTTTTTAATTTCTTTTTGTCACAACAGTATACACAAACAATTGTCATGGATAAAAGGACCATAAGGGGCGTGCATAAGCGCACAAACGTGCCTACCGTTCCTGTCCTATTGTTTTTCTTTTCTTCTATACCTTTATATACTATATAACCTTTCTGTATGATAGTTACATATATTGTTGTGACAAAATAAATAAATAAAATAAAATAAATAAAATAAATAAATAAAACATATTTTGAAGAAAATATATACATCTATGTAAAAAAAATATGCATCAACTATATCAATTTGATAGGATGAAGGGAACAATAGGACAGGAACGGTAGGCACTTTTGTGCTCTTATGTACGCCCCTTATAGTCCTCTTAGGAATGGGGGGAGGTCAATAGTAGACAGTTTTTGGTTGAAGATTTTGGGATTTTGAGTAGAGACTATGGAGTCAGGTAATGAGTTCCAAGCGTTAACAACTCTGTTACAGAAGTCATATTTTCTGCAATCAAGTTTGAAGCGGTTGACATTTAGCTTGAATCTATTTTTTGCACTTGTAATATTGCGATTGAAGCTGAAGTAGTCTTTTACAGGAAGGATATTGCAATAGATGATTTTGTGTGTTAAACACAGGTCATGTCGGAGTCGACGGAGTTGTAAATTTTCTAATCCCAGGATTTCAAGTCTATTGGAATAGGGTATTTTGTTGTTTTCGGAGGAGTGAAGAACACTTCTAGTAAAATATTTCTGGACTCTTTCTATTGTATTTATATCAGAGATGTGGTATGGGTTCCAGACGGATGAGTTGTATTCAAGAATAGGTCTGGCAAATGTTTTGTATGCTCTAGTTAGTAGTGTAGAGTTTTTGGAAAAGAAGCTGCGTAAAATTAGGTTTACAACTCTTAGGGCCTTTTTCGCTATGTAGTTGCAGTGGGCTTTGGCATTAAGGTCATTTGATATGAGAACTCCAAGATCTTCGACAGCATGCCTACCTTCCCTGTCCTAATGTTTTCTTTTGTTCATACCCTTTACATGTGTTTATAATTATGTTTATACTTGTATCTGTCATAAAATACACGCTTGACAAAAATAAATAAATAATAAATAAATAAATAAAAATATCTGTCTACCTATCTATCTAGCTATCTCTAGCTATCAATCAATCGACTCAAGGTGTAGTCCTCAAGGAAACTGCATCCACATGGAGGGAAGTATGCAGTGGAGTACCCCAAGGCTCTGTTTTAGGCCCAGGACTCTTCAACATCTTCATCAATGACTTGGACGAGGGGATAGATGGGGAACTCGTCAAATTTGCAGATGACACCAAGCTGGCAGGAATAGCCAACACTCCAGAAGAGAAGCTCAAGATACAGAAGGATCTTGACAGACTAGAACATTGGGTGCTATCTAACAAAATGAAATTCAACAGTGAAAAAAGTAAGGGTCTACATTTAGGCAAAAAACCCCAAATGCACAGGTACCGTGTTATTGGTACCTTGCTCAATAGTAGTACCTGTGAGAGGGATCTTGGAGCCTAGTGGACAACCATTTAGATACGAGCCAGCAGTGTGCAGCAGCTGTTAAAAAAGCCAACCCAATTCTGGGCTGCATAAACAGAGGGATAGACTCAAGATCACGTGAAGTGTTAGCACCACTTTATAATGCCTTGGTAAGGCCACACTTGGAATATTGCATTCAGTTTTGGTCGCCATGATGTCGCCAAGATGCTGAGACTCTAGAAAGAGTGCAGAGAAGAGCAACAAAGATGATTAGGGGACTGGAGGCTAAAACATATGAAGAATGGTTGCAGGAACTCAGTATGTCTAGTTTAATAAAAAGAAGGACTAGGGGAGACATGATAGCTGTGTTCCAATATCTCAGGGGTTGCCACAAAGAAGAGGGAGTCGGGCTGTTCTCCAAAGCACCTGAGGGCAGGACAAGAAGCAATGGGTAGAAACTAATCAAGGAGAGAAGCAACTTAGAACCAAGAAGGAATTTCCTCACAGTTAGAACAATTCATCAGTGGAACAACTCTGCTTCCAGAAGTTGTGAATGCTCCAACAAGTTTTTAAGAAGATGTTGGATAACCATTTCTTGGATAACCAGTGGTGTAGGGGGTTGGACTAAAAGACCTCCAAGGTCCCTTTCAATTCTGTTATTCTATTTCTAATCTATCAATAGTCATTGTCTATGTGTCATCTATCCATTATCTATCTATCTATCTATCTATCTATCTATCTATCTATCTATCTATCTATCTCTATCTATCTATCTACCTATCTATCTATCTATCTATCTATCTATCTATCTATCTATCTATCTCTATCTATCTATCTACCTATCTATCTATCTATCTATCTATCTATCTATCTATCTATCATGTCTACCTATCTCTATCTAGCTATCAATCTATCAATCTATCTTGTCTACCTATCTCTATCTAGCTATCAATCTATCAATATAACATTAAATTAAATTAAAAATGCAAGTGTACAAGAAAGGAGGCTTTGAAAACACTGCTCGGAAGCCATTTATTCATTCGGTGTGTTTAGTTTTGGGAGTTTAAATTAGGGGGCCTCCAACCTTGGCAACTTTAAGCCAGGAGGACTTCAACTCCCAGAGTTGACTTGGCTTAAAGTTGCCAAGGTTGGAGACCCCTGATTTAAATCATTTACTTAAGTGGCTTCCCAGGCCACTTTTCAGAACCATTTTCTCAAAGTGGTTTAATTCAGTGGTGAATTCCAAATTTTTTTACTACTGGTTCTGTGGGCGTGGCTTGGTGGGCGTGGCAGGGGAAGGATACTGCAAAATCCCCATTCCCTCCCTACTCCTGGGGGAAGGATATTGCAAAATCCCCATTCCCACCCCACTCGGGGGCCAGCCAGAGGTGGTATTTGCCGGTTCTCCGAACTGCTCAAAATTTCTGCTACCGGTTCTCCAGAACCTGTCAGAACCTGCTGGGTTTCACCCCGTGTTTAATTCCCAAAGATCTGAAGGATTTGGAATAAAGGCATAAAAGCCACCCTAAGATTCGGTGGTTGCTTGTCAAATCTGTAGAATAACATGGTGGCATTTTGTGAAACAAACCTCGCCCTGAGCAGCGGGTCGGCCTAAATGACCTCGAGGTTCCTCCCCCCCTTAGGATAAATCCCCAGGCAAGCTGGAACTGCCACAATGCCCCTTGCAAACCGGTCGTTTTTTTCCGCCCGTTGCCTGCGCTGCGCCTTGGGAATGTGAAGCAACATCATTACGCCCTTTATGGCTGTGCATTATTGTTCTTCTCCACCCAGCATGAAGTGCAATTCTGGGAACAGGGCAACCTTTCATCCCGCGGCCTCTCCCTTTGCAAATGTGCCTCTGCGTGGGTGCTGCTGCAGCAAACTGCACATCTGTATCCTGAACGAGGGCGAGAAAGTTTTCTTCCTGCACTTCAGGGGCTGAAAGAGGGGTGTGTGGGGGGCGTCTACCTGTTCTTGAAAGCCCCTGAAGGCAGGACAGGAAGGAACAGGTGGATTACAATCAAGGAGAGAAGCAACCTGGAATTAAGGAGGAATTGCCTGGAAGTGAGGACAATGAACCAGTGTTTGCCACCAGAATTTGTCGGTGCTCCCTCACTGGAGGTTTTCAAGAAGAGACTGGGCAACCGTTTGTCAGAAATGGCGTAGGGTTTCACCTGCTTGAGCAGGGGGGGTGGACTAGAAGACCTCCAAGGTCCCTTCTAGCCCTAGGCTTGTATGATTCAGGAAGGAAAGAAGGAAGGAGAGAGGGAGGGAAATAATAGGAGGGAAGGAAGGAAGGAGGGAAAGGGAAACCAAGGAAGGATAGGAGGGAGGGAAAGAGAAATAATAAGGAGGAGGGAGGGAGGGAAGGAAAGGGAAAAGAAAGAAGGAAGGAAGGAAGGAAGGAAGAAGGAAGGAAGGAAGGGAGGGAGGGAAAGGGAAAGCAAGGAAGGATGGAAGGAGGAAGGAGGAAAGAGAAATAATAGGAAGGAGGAGGAGGGAGGAAAGGAAAGAAGGAAGGAGGAAGGAAGGAAAGGAAAACAAGGAAGGAGGGAGGGAAAGGAAAACAATAGGAAGGAGAGAGGGAAGGAAGGAAGGGAAAAGGAAAACAAGGAAAGAAGGAGGGAAGGGAGGAAGGAGGGAAGGAAAGAGGAAGGGATGGTGGGATGAAAGGAAGGAAAGGGAGAGAGTGAAAGAAAAGAAAAGAAAGAAGAAAGGAAGGAAGGAAGGAGGAGGAAAGGAAAACCAAGGAAGAATGGAAGGAGGAGGAGGAAAGAGAAATAACAGGAAGGAGGGAGGGAGGGAGGGAAAGGGAAAAGAAGGAAGGAACGAAAGAAGAAAGGAAGGAAGGAAAGGAAAACCAAGGAAGGATGGAAGGGAGGAAAAGAGAAATAATAGGAAGGAGGGAGGGAGGGAAAGGGAAAAGGAGGGAAGGAAGGAAGGAAAGGGAAAACAAGGAAGGAAGGAGGGAAATAATAGGAAGGAGGGAGGGAAGGAAAGGGAAAAGAAGGAAGGAAGGAGGGAAGGAAGGAAAGAGGGAAGGAGGGATGGAAGGGAGGAAAGAGGGAAGGAAAGAGGAAGGGATGGTGGAATGAAAGGAAGGAAAGGGAGAGAGTGAAAGAAAAAGAAAGAAAGAAGAATAGTTTTAATTTCAGGGTTTTAATCAGGGTTTTAAACGGGGTTTTAAATTGTATTTAAATTTTTAGGCCGTTATTGAATCAATTTTTTATATAGTTTTTTAAATTTGTATTGTATGTACTGTGTTTTTTACTGGCTGTGAACCGCCCTGAGTCCTTTGGGAGAAGGGCGATATACAAATATAATAAACAAACAAACAAATAAATAAATAAATAAGAAAAGGAAGGAAGGAAGGAAGGAAAGAAGGAAGGAAGAAGGAAGGAAGGAAGGAAGGAAGGAAGGAAGGAAGGAAGGAAGGTAGGTCAATTAGTGGAATCTGGTCAGAGAGAGAAATTTCCTGACAGAACAATTAATCAAAGGAACGGCTTGTCTGCTTGTCTCACTGGAGGTCTCCAAGAAAACCATTTGTCTGGGTTGGACTAAGCTAAGGACTCCCGCCTTGGGCAGTGGGTTGGACTAGAAGACCTCTTGAAGGCCCCATCCAGCCTTAGGATTCTATGAACTCTATAAGCCAGTCTTGGATCCCAACTCCCATCAACGCTGTGGATGGAGCAGGAAAGGGATAGATGAGACGATAGTACAGGGTTGTTGTTTTTTTGTTCCTGCTCCTACGCGTTTCCTTGGCTGGGCTCATCCTCCTAGGCTTCTAGGGGAGAAAAAACCCAAAACCTAATTATTACCTCCTTCAGATTTAATTGAGGGTTATTTTGATTCGCTCAGGGATAAGCGATTCCCAGGTTAGAATCTTTGAGCTTCTGGCTAAATATTCAAGGCTGTTAACCAGGATGCAGGGATCCCCATCCCATCTTTTCGCCCAGTCTCGCTTTCACCCTGGACTACTAAACCATTGTACTTATTTTTTAAGATTTAGTTATTTAATTAAAAAAAAAACCCTTTTTAGTATCGTCTCTCAACCTTGGCAGGTTTAAGACGGGTGGACTTCCAACTCCCAGAATTCTACCGTCGTTCCCACCATCATCCAAGTTATCTTTTCTTCTTATTAATCAAACTTTATTAATCATTTAATAAATATTTCTTGTTGGGACGACTCGTTTTTCTAGTTTTACGTCCATCTTTTGACACAACTTGGGTAACATTCCGGTGACGTAAGGCCCAATCTTGGTGTACGAGTCTTTCTTGGTGATAATCATCTTCCAGGATCCACCTTTTTGTGTTCCTGGCTTTTGATCATCGGCAGAGGAAAAACTAAATTAAAGCACCACGCCAGCCAACTAAGCTACTTTAACTTGCATTGTTATTTGTCGCCAGGAGAACAAATTGTTCCCATGTAGATCAACAGAGAAATCTTGGGTTTAGAAAATTTAGAACTCCGCCGCCTTCGACATGACCCGAGTTTAACTCATAGAATCATCTATTGCAATGTCCTTCCTGTCGAAGACTACTTCAGCTTCAATTGCAACAATACACGAGCACACAATAGATTTAAGCTTAATGTGAACCGCTCCAATCTTGATTGCAGAAAATATGACTTCAGTAACAGAGTTGTTAATGCTTGGAATACACTACCTGACTCTGTGGTCTCTTCCCAAAATCCCCAAAGCTTCAACCAAAAACTGTCTACTATTGACCTCACCCCATTCCTAAGAGGGCGTTCATAAGAGCACAAATGTGCCTACCGTTCCTGTCCTATGGTTTCCTTTCGTTATATCCAATTAATATAGTTATTGCATGCGTATGCTTATATATATGCTTATATATTGTATAGTTATTTCATGCTTATGCTTATATATAATGTGTGACAATAAATAAATAAATAAATAGATGAATACGATCAGGACCTCTGTGGCTCAGACTGGTAAGACAGTCTGTTATTAACAGCAGCTGCCTGCAATTACTGCAGGTTCAAGTCCCACCAGGCCCAAGGTTGACTCAGCCTTCCATCCTTTATAAGGTAGGTAAAACGAGGAGCCAGATTGTTGGGGGCAATAAAGTTGACTTTGTATATAATATACAAATGGATGAAGACTATTGCTTGACACAGTGTAAGCCGCCCTGAGTCTTCAGAGAAGGGCGGGATATAAATGCAAATAAAAAAAAAATACACGAGCACACAATAGATTTAAGCTTAATGTTGCTCCAATCTTGATTGCAGAAAATATGACTTCAGTAACAAGAGTTGTTAATGCTTGGAATACACTACCTGACTCTGTGGTCTCTTCCCAAAATCTCCAAAGCTTCAACCAAAAACTGTCTATTATTGACCTCACCCCATTCCTTAGAGGTCATTAAGGGCATGCATAAGAGCACAAACGTGCCTACCGTTCCTGTCCTATTGTTTCCTTTCGTTATATCCAATTAATATAGTTATTGCATGCGTATGCTTATATATATGCTTATATATTGTATAGTTATTTCATGCTTATGCTTATATATAATGTGTGACAATAAATAAATAAATAAATAGATGAATACGATCAGGACCTCTGTGGCTCAGACTGGTAAGACAGTCTGTTATTAACAGCAGCTGCCTGCAATTACTGCAGGTTCAAGTCCCACCAGGCCCAAGGTTGACTCAGCCTTCCATCCTTTATAAGGTAGGTAAAACGAGGAGCCAGATTGTTGGGGGCAATAAAGTTGACTTTGTATATAATATACAAATGGATGAAGACTATTGCTTGACACAGTGTAAGCCGCCCTGAGTCTTCAGAGAAGGGCGGGATATAAATGCAAATAAAAAAAAAATACACGAGCACACAATAGATTTAAGCTTAATGTTGCTCCAATCTTGATTGCAGAAAATATGACTTCAGTAACAAGAGTTGTTAATGCTTGGAATACACTACCTGACTCTGTGGTCTCTTCCCAAAATCTCCAAAGCTTCAACCAAAAACTGTCTATTATTGACCTCACCCCATTCCTTAGAGGTCATTAAGGGGCATGCATAAGAGCACAAACGTGCCTACCGTTCCTGTCCTATTGTTTCCTTTCGTTATATCCAATTAATATAGTTATTACATACTTATGCTTATATATTGTATAGCTATTTCATGCTTATGCCTATATATAATGTGTGACAATAAATAAATAAATAAATAAATAAATAAATAGATGAATACGATCAGGACATGGTGGGACAAGGAGACAAGGAAATTGATCCCATGTAAAGAAGAGGTGGAGACTTTGGAAAGGGTGCAGAGAAGAGCAACAAAGATGATTAGGGGTCTGGAAGCTATAAAGCATACGACAAACAGTTGCTGGAATTGGGCATGGCTACGTTAATGATAAGAAGGACCAGAGGTGACATGATAGCATCTTCCAGTATTTGGGGGGGGGGGCTGCCCCAAAGAAGGTGGGGGGGCTTCAAGCTATTCTCCAAAGCACCAGAAGACAGGACGAGAAGCAACGGATGGAAACTGATCCAAGGAGAGAAGCAACCTGGAATTGAGGAGAAACTTCCTAACAGTGAGAACAATTAACCAGTGGAACAGCTGGCCACCAGAAGTTGTGGGTGCTCCCATCACTAGAGGTTTTTAAGAAGAGATTGGACATTTGTCTGGAATGATATAAGGTGTCCTATTTGTGTAGAGGGGTGGACCAGAAGACCTCTAAGGTCCGTTACAACTCTGTTATTCTATTATTCTGTGGAAGGAAGGAAGGAAGAAAGGAAGGAAGGGATGGATTAGGAAGTTGGTCGGGGAGGAGATGGTAATGAGAGGAAGGAAGAAAGAAGGGAGGAAGGAAGCTGTGGTGGTGCAGTGGTTAGATGGCAGTATTGCAGGCTGACTCTGCCCACAGCCAGCGAGTTCGATCCTGACCAGCTGAAGGTTGACTCAGCCTCCCACCCTTAAGGTGTTGGTAAAATGAGGACCCAGATTGTTGGGGGCAAGAGGCTGGCTCTGTAAAGTGCTTAGAGTTGTGGTCACCAACTGGTGGTCCGTGAGAAAATTGTGGTGGTCCGCAGAAAAATTATTTGCGTTTTTGATATTGCACTAAATCAGGGGTCCTCAAACTACAACCCCTGGGCTAGATACGTGCAATGAATGCTTGTGTGGCTGCAGAGAGTTTCCCCCTTCGGGATCTTTTTGTGAGGGTCGGGGGGGGGGAGAAATTCCGACTTGGGGTCTGCTTCAGCCTCCTGGTGTGGGGCTCTGGACGAAGGCTGGAGGGAAGAGCCACTGGTGGCGAAGAGCCGGAGGACCTCGTTCCAGTGGGACTGCCTCATGGCCTGGAACTGGCTGATCATCTCAGCCCGCTGAGCCTCCAGGTGCTGGTACCTGGCCTTGCACTCCCGCAGGTCTTCCCTCTGCTTGGAAAGCCTATGCTCCTAGTCCTCAGTGAGGTGCTTCTGCTGAGCCTCCTTCTCGGTCAGATCCAATTTGAACTCTTTCTCATGGTGGCTGCTTAGCTCCAACAACTAATCTAGATTGCAGAAAATATGACTTCTGTAACAGAATCATCAGTGCTTGGAATACTTTACCTGACTCTGTGGTCTCTTCCCATAATCCTAATAGCTTAGATTAGGATCAACTGCCACCCCTAATGCTGGCTGGGGTGGCAGTTGAGACCCCCAGACTTTTAGTCATGGGGGACTTTAACTTGCCATCTTCCGGCTCGTCATCGACGGCAGCTCGGGAGTTCATGGCTTCCATGACGGCCTTGGACCTGACTCAAGTAGTTGATGGCCCTACTCACATTGGGGGTGGCACTCTGGATTTGATTTTTCTCTCTAGTCAGTGGTTGAGAGATCTGGACTTAAAGGAAATAGTCATTGAACCTTTGTCATGGTCAGATCACTCTCTTCTTCGCCTGGACTTTCTGACCGCCATTCACCACCGCAGGGAGGCGGAGCCGATACGTTGGTTCCGCCCCAGGCGCCTGATGGACCCGGATGGGTTCCGGACGGAGCTTGGGCCATTTCCTGAGGGTCTGGCTCACGGCTCGGCTGAGGAACTTGTTGCGGCCTGGGAACGGGCCGCGGCGGGGGCCTTAGACCGTGTCGTGCCTTTGCGGCCTCTGACCCGGCGCAGGTCCCAACCGGCTCCTTGGTTCTCCGAGGAGCTGAGAGGGATGAAACGCCGGAGAAGACGCCTAGAGAGTTCCTGGAGGTCTAGCCGTTCGGAAGCTGATCGGACACTAGTGAAGTCCTATACTAGGACTTACCTAGTGGCATTGAGGGAAGCGAGGCGTAGCTACGCCTCCTCCCTCATTGCATCGGCAGATAACCGCCCAGCCGCCCTGTTTCGGGTGACTCGCTCCCTCCTACACCAGGGGGAGCGGGACGACCCGTTGCAGGGACGTGCTGAGGAGTTTAACGGTTATCTATACGATAAAATCGTTCAGCTTCGGGATGGTCTGGACCAAGATTGCGGTGATGCGGGTGAGATGCTCGAGGGCGGTCTTGGTGACATTGTTTGGGATGAGTTTGACCCTGTGGCTCCCGAGGACATGGACAGGTTGTTGGGTAGGTTGAATGCCACCACGTGTTTACTGGACCCGTGCCCCTCTTGGCTGGTGCTGGCCACTCGAGAGGTGACACGAGGCTGGCTCAGGCGATTCGACCGCTTCTTTGGTGGAGGTGTCTTCCGCCTGCCTTGAAAGAGGCGGTGGTGAGGCCCTCCTTAGAGGCCGTCCCTGGACCCGGCTGTTTTAGGTAATTATCGTCCGGTCTCCAACCTTCGCTTCGCGGCGAAGGTTGTAGAGAGTATGGTGGCATATCAATTTCCCTTGCACCTGGATGAAACTGTCTATCTAGACCCGTTCCAGTCCGGTTTTCGGCCCGGCTACAGCACGGAGGCGGCTTTGGTCGCGTTGGTGGGTGATCTCTGGAGGGCCAGGGATAGGGGGTGCTCCTCTGCCCTGGTCCTATTAGACCTCTCAGCGGCTTTCGATACCATCGACCATGGTATCCTGCTGCGCCGGTTGGAGGGATTGGGAGTGGGAGGCACCGTTTATCGGTGGTTCTCCTCCTATCTCTCCGACCGGTCGCAGTCGGTGTTGACGGGGGGGCAGAGGTCGGCCCCGGGGCGCCTCACTTGTGGGGTGCCGCAGGGGTCGATCCTCTCGCCCCTCCTGTTCAACATCTACATGAAGCCGCTGGGTGAGATCATCAGTGGTTTCGGTGTGAAGTACCAGCTGTATGCGGATGACACCCAGCTGTACTTTTCTACACCGGACCACCCCAACGAAGCTTTCGAAGTGCTGTCCCGGTGCCTGGAGGCCGTACGGGTCTGGATGGGGAGAAATAGGCTCAAGCTCAATCCCTCCAAGACAGAGTGGCTGTGGATGCCGGCATCCCGGTACAGTCAGCTAAATCCGCGGCTGACCATCGGTGGCGAGTCATTGGCCCCGATGGGAAGGGTCCGCAACTTAGGCGTCCTCCTGGATGAACGGCTGTCTCTAGAAGATCATTTGACGGCCGTCTCCAGGGGAGCGTTCTACCAGGTTCGCCTGGTACGCCAGTTGCGCCCCTTTCTGGACCGGGATGCCCTATGCACGGTCACTCACGCACTCGTGACGTCGCGCCTGGATTACTGCAATGCTCTCTACATGGGGCTCCCCTTGAAGGGCATCCGGAGGCTGCAGTTAGTCCAGAATGCGGCTGCGCGGGTGATAGATGGAGCCCCCCGTGGCTCCCGTATAACACCCATCCTGCGCAGGCTGCACTGGCTACCTGTGGCTTTCCGGGTGCGCTTCAAGGTGTTGGTGACCACCTTTAAAGCGCTCCATGGCATTGGGCCGGGTTACTTACGGGACCGCCTACTGCTACCGAATATCTCTCACCGACCCGTGCGCTCTCACAGAGGGTCTCCTCAGGGTGCCGTCAGCGGCAATGTCGTCTGGCGGCGCCCAGGAAGGGCCTTCTCTGCGGCCCCCCACCCTCTGGAATGAACTACCCCCCGGTCTTCGTCAGCTTTCGGACCTCCGGACCTTCCGCCGCGGGCTTAAAACACATTTATTTAATTGTGCAGGGCTGAGCTAAATTTTAAATTTTAAATTACTGGTTTTTAAATTGGCTTTTATTTTATATTGTTAATTTTAAATTAATAGGCGTTTAGAATAAGTTTTTTAACTGTTTTTATATTTCTTACATTGTATTTATGTGTTTTAAATGCCTGTACACCGCCCTGAGTCCTTCGGGAGATAGGGCGGTATATAAATTTGATAAATAAATAAATAAATAAATAAACCAAAAACTTTCTACTATTGACCTCACCCCATTCCTAAGGGGACCATAAGGGGCGTGCATAAGCGCACAAACGTGCCTACCGTTCCTGCCCTATTGTTTTTCTTTTCTTCTTCCTATATACGTTTATATGTTTATATACTATATAATCTTTTTGTATGATGTTGTGACAAAATAAATAAATAAATAAACTGCTTCCTGTTGGGGCCCTAAGGAGCCCGGGGAGTGAGGAGTTGGCCACACCCACCCAGTCACATGACTACCTAGCCACACCCACCCAGCCGGTCATTAGGCAGATCCTATTAGTGGTCCTTGGGATTTAAAATTATGAATTTAGTGGTCCCTGAGGTCCGAAAGGTTGGGGACCCCTGGCTTAGAGAGGGCTGTAAAGGCATTGTGAAGCGGTATAAAAGTCTAAGGGCTATTGCGAAGGAAGGAAGGAAGGAAGGAAGGAAGGAAGGAAGGAAGGAAGGAAGGAAGGAAGGAAGGAAGGAAGGAAGGAAGGAAGGAAGATGAGAAAGAAGGAAGAGGAGGAGGAGAAGGGAGGAAGGAAGCCATCGTAGCGCAGCACATAGAAGGCACTACTACAAGCTGACTCTGCTCACAGGCAGCAAGTTCGATCCTGACCAGCTGAAAGTTGACTCAGCCTCCCATCCTTGAGAGGTTGCTGAAATGAGGACCCAGATTGTTGGAGGCAAGAGGCTGACTCTATAAACTACTTAGAGAGGGCTGTAAAAACAATGTGAAGCGGTATAAAAATCTAAGGGCTATTGCTTGGGAAGGGAACGAGGAAGGAAGGAAGGAAGGAAGGAAGGAAGGAAGGAAGGAAGGAAGGAAGGAAGGAAGGAAGGAAGGAAGGAAGGAATGTTGGTGCAGTGGTTCGAATGCAGTAGTGCAGGCTGACTCTCAAGGTTGACTCAGCCTTCCAGGGTCGGTTAAATGACAACCTGGATTGTTGGGGGGCAAGAGGCTGACTCTGTAAACCGCTTAGAGGGGGCTGTAAAGCCCTGTGAAGCGGTATTTATTTATTTATTTAATCAAATTTTTATACCGCCCTTCTCCTGAAGGACTCAGGGTGGTTTACAGCCAGATAAAAACAGAACAACAAAATAAATACAGAATAAAATAATATTTAAAATACTTATTCAATTTGGACCAGATTAAAATACCTTTAAAACAATAAAACCCACTAAAATTAAAACCAGATAAAAATCTAAAATCCTATGCCAGTCCTGCGCGGATGAATAAATATGTCTTCAGCTCGTGGCGAAAGGTTCGAAGGTCCGGAAGTTGGTGAAGTCCTGGGGGAAGTTCATTCCAGAGGGTGGGAGCCCCCACAGAGAAGGCCCTTCCCCTGGGGGCCGCCCCTGGTATATAAGTCGAAGGGATATAAAGGTGCATGTCACTCAACCCATGTCTTGCCTCCCGCATCGTCCGAATGCCTCCGTGTCAGGGTATCTCTGCACATTAAGAAGACCACAGTTGTGAAAAGAAGGCAGCACAAAGCCCCTGCCAACTTTTTCAGTCTGTGCCAGACGCAAAAATGAGACCAAGAGAGTTACTTCTCCATCGTTAGCCTATAGGACCGGGATATCTACGGGACCGCCTGCTGCCACCAATAGCCTCCCATCGCCCTGTGCGCTCCCATAGGGAGGGTCTCCTCAGGGTGCCGTCAGTCAAACAATGTCGACTGGCGACCCCCAGGGGGAGGGCCTTCTCTGTGGGGGCACCTACCCTCTGGAATGAGCTGCCTCTGGGGTTACGTTTGCTCCCCGACCTCCGGACCTTCTCGACGTGAGCTCAAGACCTTTCTGTTTCACCGCGCAGGGCTGGCCTAATTGTAATATAGTTTTTTAACTTGGGTTTTATTATTGTTTTATTAATAGTTTTAATGGAATTCGGCCTAATTGAATTAGATTTTTAAAATTATTTTTTAATTTATTGATGAATCTGTTTTATGTTGGCTGTAAACTGCCCTGAGTCCTTCGGGAGAAGGGCGGTATAGAAATTAAATAAATAAATAAAATAAATAAATATAGGGCAAGTAAGATATTAAAGCAGCTTTAGTCAGCCAGTCATTACCAAACCCATTTTCACAACTGTTTCACAACATTTCTTCACAGGGGTGATGCCCTAGGCCTGGTGCCAACGTGGAAACCAGTTCATGGTTTACTAACTGGTTTTGAAACCTGATTAGTCCGAATCGGTCAAGAAAGCTGCACAAAGCCAATAAGACAGCATCTGTTTTGACAGTGGATAAATTATGAGCCAGCCGTGTGCGGCGGCAGCCAAAAAAGCCAATGCAATCCTAAATTGCATTAATAGAGGGATACAATCAAGATCAAGGGAGGTACTAATACCGATCTGTAAAGCCTTAGTAAGGACACACCTAAAGTCCTGCATCCAATTTTGGTCACCACACTATAAAAAAGATGCTGAGATTCTAGAAAGAGTGCAGAGAAGAGCAACCAGGATGATGAGGGGACTGGAGGCTATAAAACATATGAAGGATGGTTGCAGGAACTGGGCCTGGCTAGTCTAGTGAAGAGAAGGACCAGGGGAGACAGGAGAGCATCTTCCAATATTTGAGGGGCTGCCAGAGAGAGGAGGAAGGGGGTCAAGCTATTTTCCAACGAAGGCCAGACAAGGAACAATGGATGGAAACTGACCAAGGAGAGATTCAACCTAGAAATAAGGAAAAATTTTCTGACAATGAGAACAATCAACTGATGGAACAGAAGTTGCCTTCGGAAGTTGTGGGAACTTCATCACTGGAAGCTTTCGAGAAGAGACTGGACTGCCATCTGTCAGAAATGGTGTAGGGTCTCCTGCTTGGGCGGAGGGGGGTTGGACTAGAATTATTTATTATTTATTTATTTATTTATTTATTTATTTGCATTTATATCCCGCCCTTCTCCGAAGACTCAGGGCGGCTTACACTATGTCAAGCAATAGTCTTCATCCATTTGTATATTATATACAGAGTCAACTTTTATTGCCCCCAACAATCTGGGTCCTCATTTTACCTACCTTATAAAGGATGGAAGGCTGAGTCAACCTTGGGCCTGGTGGGACTTGAACCTGCAATAATTGCAAGCAGCTGTGTTAATAACAGACTGTCTTAGCAATCTGAGCGACAGAGGCCCTCTAGATGACCGAGGTCATCTAGAATCACTAGATGACCTACCAGGTTCTTTCCAACTCAACTTTAATTTGTTAATCTATACATTTTATTGTCGCTTGAAAGTGGATCAGTTATAAATGTTAATGTTGCTTGAACGCGGATAAATTATAAATTTGATTTATTTAAAGTTCTAAATCAAAGCAGCGGTTCAACAGTGCTAAGAATTTCCTTGTTAGAGAGGAAAGATTGGCCATTTGAAGTCACACGGGGGGTCAACGAAGAGGTTGCTCCAGAATAAGAATTCCTTTACCTAAAAAAAAAAAAAAAAGTATCAAAATAATTGTGACTGCCAGCTATAAAATAAATAAAGGAACAAGATTCTGGGGAGCTCCGATAAAAATACAGCCCGTACAGCAACCGGCTGAGTTAAGAGCCGCAGTTTTTATTTGGGCACTACCAGAAAGTAATTAAAGCGGTTTATAAGGGCTGCCCATCGCACACCGTGACTCTGCGCAGCAAACAGGAAATTAAAACCCAAAGCAAGGCAAACAACACAATTAGTGGCAATGGCATTTCAACCATAATCTGTCAATCTATGTTGAGGCGGAGAGCCAAACAATCGTTTCATTTTGCAATCGAGGAAAGATGACCGTGACAAAAACAGGGCTGGTTCACCACCCAGCCCAGAGATGGAGGTCCTTCATACTTAGTAAGCCTCAGGTAAGGCCACACCTGGAAAAAGCACGACCTGGATGACTGAGAATCTCCACAGACTTTTAGCCATGCAATTTTGGATGAAGACCCTTTGAATGGTGCGGGAGGAGGAATGGATTCCCAGAGGAAAAAAATAATGCAGATACAGGAACCATTTGCACCATTCAGGTGACCCTGAGGACACAGGCAAACCTCCAAGTGGTCTCAGCGACCCTCTCGGTAAAGGTAAAAGTTCCCCTCGCACCTATGTGCTAGTCGTTTCCGACTCTAGGGGGCGGTGCTCATCTCTGTTTCAAAGCCGAAGAGCCAGCGCTGTCCGAAGACGTCTCCGTGGTCATGTGGCCGGCATGACTCAACGCCAAAGGCGCAGGGAACGCTGTTACCTTCCCACAAAAGGTGATCCCTATTTTTTCTACTTGCATTTTTTACGTGCTTTTGAACTGCTAGGTTGGCAGAAGCTGAGACAAGGAACGGGAGCTCACCCCGTTAGGCGGCACTAGGGATTCGAACCGCTGAGCTGCCGACCTTTCGATCGACAAGCTCAGCGTCTTAGCCACTGAGCCACTTAAAGACCCTCTAAAAGGATGCAAATGACTGGCTGTCTCCAAGGAGTATCAATCCTTCCATTCCCCACCGTCCAGTCAGAGCTGAAGAAGTTTCTTGGCTCTCTAAAGGAATGTCCTTTAACAAATGTCTCACTTAACAACATCAATTTTGGGTTCAGTTGTAAGTAGAAGACTGTCCATGTAGGATACGTCTGTGGGAAGAAAGGTTGTGGGAAGAAAGCTGTGGGAAGAAAGGTTAGAAAATGGGGCAAAACTCACTGAACAAATGTCTCACGTAAGAACAGAAATTTTGGACTCGGTTGAGGTCACAAGTCGAGGACTACCTGTGCTACAGTTGTTAAATAAGTCACACGGTCCTTAGGTTCCCCCAGGGTCTTTGCTTGTCGGAAGCCAGATGGGAAGATTGCAATCGTGATCACGTGATCCTGGGAAGTGGCAACTGTCATAAATTCATTTTCTACCACTTCTACTCTAAATACATGCCAGACAGTTGAATTTTGATCACGGAACCTTGGGGAAATGCTGTGACGGTCGTAAGTGTGAGAACCGTTTGTAAGTTATTTTTTTTCAGTGCCGTCGTAATTTCAAATGATGGCTAAAGGAACGTTTGTAATTCAAGGACTTAAGAAATGAAGCTGCTGTTCGACTTTCTGACTCATATAGAAACGGTGGCGTCTGATTATATTTATCCTGGTTTTTTTTTTGAGAAAGACATGAGTAAGAAGTAATATCGGAAGTACTTACAGGGCAGTGTGGCTGGAAGAATCGGTTTTCTTGAAACACTACCACAAAAAGTGAAAAAGGGAAGAGAAGGGGAAAAGGAAGGAAAGAGGAAAAAGGGGAGGAGAGAGCGAGCAGGAAAGGAAAAGAAAGAAAAAGAAAAAGAAAGAAAGAAAGAAAGAAAAGAAAGAAAGGAAGGAAGGAAGGAAGAAAAAGAGAAAGAAAAGGAAGAAAAAGAAGGAAGGAAGGAAGGAAGGAAGGAAGAAAAAGAAAAGGAAGAAAAAGAAGGAAGGAAGGAAGGAAGGAAAAGAAAAAGAAAAAAGAAAAGGAAGAAAAAGAAGGAAGGAAGGAAGGAAGAAAAGAAAAAGAAAAGAAAGAAGGAAGGAAGGAAAGAAAAGGAAGGAAGGAAAGAAAAGGAAGGAAGGAAGGGAGGGAGGGAGGAAGGAAAGAAAAGGAAGGAAGGAAAGAAAAGGAAGGAAGGAGGAGAAAAAAAAGGAAGAAAGGAAGAAAAAGAGAAAAAAGAAAAGAAAGAAAAAGAAGAAAGGAAGGGAGGGAGGGAGGAAGGAAGGAAGGAAGGAAGAGAAAGGAAGGAAGGGAGAAAAAGAGAAAGAAAGAAAAGAAAGAAAAAGAAGGAAGGAAGGAAGGAAAGAAAGAAAAAGAAAGAAAGAAAGAAAGAATATTTATTAATCATACTAACAAAGGTGAACATTTGTAGCTCGGGGTGACATGAGGAGACCTTGGTGGTCCCTGAGTGTGCTTGTTTTCTTGCAGACATTTCATGACCCAGCCAAGTAACACCATCAGTCCTAGTCAGTGACTAGCACTGGTTGTGTTACTTAGTTTGATAATGAAACATCTGCAAGAAAACAAGCACGCTCAGGGACCGCCAAGGACCCCAATCTCCCCTCCTCCTCCCTGCAACCCCCTCTTCCTTCTAGCATTGATGACGTTGCCTAGTTGGGTCATGAAACGTCTGCAAGAAAACCACCGAAGCTCAGAGAGCACCAAGGATCCCACAGTCGCCCTCCTCCTCCTCATCATTCCCTTCCTTCCTTCCTTCCTGCCTGCCTTCCTGCCTGCCTGCCTGCCTTCCTCTCATTTCCCTTCCTTCCTTCTTGTCTTCCTTCCTTCCTCCTTCTTCCCTCCCTCCCTCCCTCCCTCTCTTCCTTCTCATTTCCCTTCCTTCCTTCCTTCCTTCCTTCCTTCCTTCCTTCCTTCCTTCCTGCCTTCCTCTCATTTCCCTTCCTTCCTTCTTGTCTTCCTTCCTTCCTCCTTCTTCCCTCCCTCCCTCCCTCCCTCCCTCTCTTCCTTCTCATTTCCCTTCCTTCCTTCCTTCCTTCCTTCCTGCCTTCCTGCCTGCCTTCCTCTCATTTCCCTTCCTTCCTTCTTGTCTTCCTTCCTTCCTCCTTCTTCCCTCCCTCCCTCCCTCTCTTCCTTCTCATTTCCCTTCCTTCCTTCCTTCCTTCCTTCCTTCCTTCCTTCCTTCCTTCCTTCTTTCTAGCACTGATGATGTTACCTAGCTGGATCATGAAACGTCTGCAAGAAAACCACCAAAGCTCAGAGAGCACCAAGGGCCCCACAGTTGCCCTCCTCCTCCTCCCTTTCTTCTCCTCCACTCCACAAACCCCACTCCCTACACACTCTGATGACGTTACCTAGATGGGTCATGAAACGTCTGCAAGAAAACCAGCCAAGCTCAGAGAGCACCAAGGATCCCACAGTCGCCCTCCTCCTCCTCATCATTCCCTTCCTTCCTTCCTTCCTTCCTTCCTTCCTTCCTGCCTGCCTGCCTGCCTGCCTGCCTGCCTTCCTCTCATTTCCCTTCCTTCCTTCTTGTCTTCCTTCCTTCCTCCTTCTTCCCTCCCTCCCTCCCTCTCTTCCATCTCATTTCCTTCCTTCCTTCCTTCCTTCCTTCCTTCCTTCCTTCCTTCCTCTCATTTCCTTCCTTCCTTCTTCCTCCTTCCTTCCTCCTTCTTCCCTCCCTCCTCCTCCTCTCTTCCTTCTCATTTCCTTCCTTCCTTCCTTCCTTCCTTCCTTCCTTCCTTCCTTCCTTCCTTCCTTCCTTCCTGCCTGCCTGCCTGCCTGCCTGCCTGCCTGCCTGCCTTCCTCTCATTTCCCTTCCTTCCTTCTTGTCTTCCTTCCTTCCTCCTTCTTCCCTCCCTCCCTCCCTCTCTTCCTTCTCATTTCCCTTCCTTCCTTCCTTCCTTCCTTCCTTCCTTCCTTCCTTCCTTCCTTCCTTCCTTCCTTCCTTCCTTCCTTCCTTCCTTCTTTCTAGCACTGATGATGTTACCTAGCTGGATCATGAAACGTCTGCAAGAAAACCACCAAAGCTCAGAGAGCACCAAGGGCCCCACAGTTGCCCTCCTCCTCCTCCCTTTCTTCTCCTCCACTCCACAAACCCCACTCCCTACACACTCTGATGACGTTACCTAGATGGGTCATGAAACGTCTGCAAGAAAACCACCAAGCTCAGAGAGCACCAAGGGCCCCTTAATTCATCATGGTTAGAAACGGCCCAATTCCCTCCATGAATCCCTCCTTGGGCACAAGATCCAGGTTATTTATCTCTTTATACTTCGTATTTCTAAACTCCCTGAAAAAGGGGGCTTATGTATTTAGGATGGGCCGGTTGGCCTGGATTTTTATTCAATTTAGCTGGATAATTCCTTTTCCTCCCCTCCCCTCCCCTGGCAACCCTCCGTGGTCCAAAATGTTTGAAAGCCTGACTTTAGGATTAACATTGTAATACCACATGTGGTGGCCCTGCCCAAAGGCAACAACAACAACAAAAATTGGGCGAAAATACACACATGGTTAAAGAAAATAATAAAGCAACATACATGCTTTAAACACAGAAATATTTTTGTTAGGTTATTTTGCCAGAAAAACTATAATAAAGGGGACATATATTTAGTACTGTGTGTTTTGACGGCAGCGATATTTGCACAACTTTGGGAAAATGAGGAAACTCCTTTGGATGAAAATATAATAAAAATAAAATAAAATATTAGATGGTGCGGAAGTGGACAGGTTAACATTAAATATAAAGGATAACGAAGGCACAGAATATTTTTTAACTTGGGATTTGTTTTATCAATGGTTGGATAATAAAAGCAGAAATCAGAAGTTGGAAGAGTGCTATTATATGCAAGTAAAGGATATTACTACCCTGTTTTCCCGAAAATAAGACCCAACTGGAAAATAGGTCCTAGCGTGATTTTTTCAGGATGCTTGTAATATAAGCCCCATCCCCAAAATTAGGCCCCGTTAACATTGCCAGCCAGGTGGATGCATTTAGTACTGTATTTCCCGCAAAAGAAGACTTAACCAGACCATAAGCCCTAATGCGTCTTCTGGAGCAAAAATTAATATAAGACCTGGTCTTATTTTCGGGGAAACATGCTATCACTATTATTAGGTAAAGGTTTTCCTCGCACATATGTGCTAGTCGTTCCCGACTCTAGGGGGCGGTGCTCATCTCCGTTTCAAAGCCGAAGAGCCAGCGCTGTCCAAAGACGTCTCCGTGGTCATGTGGCCGGCATGACTCAATGCCAAAGGCGCATGGAACGCTGTTCCCTTCCCACCAAAGGTGGTCCCTATTTTTCTATTTGCATTTTTTACCTGCTTTCGAACTGCTAGGTTGGCAAAAGCTGGGACCAGTCACGGTAGTTCACCCCATTATGCGGCACTCGGGATTCGAACCGCTGAACTGCCGACCTTCTGATCGACAAGCTCAGCATCTTAGCCATTGAGCCACAACGTCCCTTCCTCACTATTATGATGTATATGTAAAATGACCCAGACCAGGGGTCTGCAAACTTGGCTCTTTTAAGACTTGTGGACTTCAACTCCCAGAGTTCCTCAGCCAGCAAAGCTTAAAAGAGCCAAGTTTGCAGACCCCTGACTCAGACAATACACTGTTTATTAAATACTTATATGTTAATAAAAGATTTAAAAAGATTACAAAGATTAAAAGATTAAAAAGATTAAAAGACAAGACCTAAGTTTAACTCATAGAATCATCTATTGTAATGTCCTTCCTGTTAAAGACTACTTCAGCTTTAATTGCAACAATACAAGAGCAACCAATAGATTTAAACTTAATGTTAACCGCTTTAATCTAGATTGCAGAAAATATGACTTCTGTAACAGAATCATCAGTGCCTGGAATACTTTACCTGACTCTGTGGTCTCTTCTCATAATCCCAAAAGCTTTAACCAAAAACTTTCTACTATTGACCTCACCCCATTCCTAAGAGGACCATAAGGGGCGTGCATAAGAGCACAAACGTGCCTACCGTTCCTGTCCTATTGTTTTTCTTTTCTTCTTCCTATAGATATATATATATATATATATGCTTATACCTCCTAATATTTACTCATATATATGTTTATATACTATATAATCTTTTTGTATGATACTTACATATATTGTTGTGACAAAATAAATAAAATAAATAAATAAATAAATAAATCAGTAAGAAGATTAACATCTGGGGCTCTTGGGCCAAGGTCCTGGCGAAAGGAAGCAGGCGGGAGCCACTCCCGTCTGCCCCTCCTTCGCCCAGATGTTAGGCAGGTGTGAAGCCACCACACCAGGCCCATTATCTACCTGAAGGTGCTGCATTTTGGCAGGAAGTGGGGAGCAATTACAAAGTCCGCCTGGGGCCAGGAGGTGGATGACGGCTCCTTCCTGCTGGGTGTGTTTGTGTTTGTGGGTTTATGTTTATGTTTGTGGGTGTGGGTGGGTGCGGGTGCGGGTGTGGCGGGCACCGGGATTCAAGCAAGAACAGCACCGCCTGCCGTCAAAGCAAACTTGGAAGGTTGGTTTTCCCCACCAGCGTTTTTTTTTCTTTCTGAGAGAGGCTCAGGTTTCAAAAGTTAAGGGGGCCACCCAGGGACTTCTGAGTCACATTCGGACATCCGAAAGGGCCACTCTAGAATTTGTGGCTGAAGGGGATTCGCCTCTGGCTAGAAAGGGGCCACTTCTTAAAAATAGGAACAAGCACATCCGGGGCTTTTCCCTGAACTCCCCACCCCCACCCCACAGCCCCTGCCCATGGCGGCCTCTTGCACTGCCAAAGGCTACAGTTTGGCCTGTAGGAAGAACGGCCACATTCCCTTGCGATAAAGGAGACCTCAGGAGGGACAGCTTTCCTTTGAGTTCTACCACAATTTGTGTAGATTTCAGCCCCACAAAGCTATGGCTAATTACAGGAGTTAGTCTGTCTGTCTGTTTGTCTACCTACCATCCATCCATCCATCCATCCATCCATCCATCCATCCATCTATCTATCTCAATCTCTATCATTTTATCTATCTAGCTATCTATTTCATCATTCTCTCTCTCTCTCTTTCTCCTTTCTATCATGTCTATCTCTATCTCTATCATTTTATCTATCTATCTCTCTTCATTATTCTCTCTCTCTCCTCTATCATGCCTACCGATCTCTATCTATCTGTCTATCTATTGATAGATCTATTTTCCATCCATCCATCATTATACATCTGTCTGTCTATCTAACTACCTACCTCTCTGCCTCTATCTATCTATCTATCTATCTATCTATCTATCTATCTATCTATCTATCTATCTATCTATCTATCTATCTATCTCAATCTCTATCTATCTATCTATCTATCTATCTATCTATCTATCTATCTATCTATCTATCTATCTATCTATCTATCTCAATCTCTTATCATTTTATCTATCTATTTCATCATTCTCTCTCTCCTCTGTCATGTCTACCTATCTCTATCTATCTATCTATCTATCTATCTATTGATAGATCTATTTTCCATCCATCCATCATTATACATCTGTCTGTCTAACTACCTACCTCTCTGTATCTATCTATCTATCTATCTATCTATCTATCTATCTATCTATCTATCTATCTATCTATCTATCTATCTCAATCTCTATCTATCATTTTATCTATCTATCTATTTCATCATTCTCTCTCTCTCTCTGCCCTCTATCATGTCTATCTCTATCTATCTCTATCTCTATCATTTTATCTATCTATCTCTCTTCATTATTCTCTCTCTCTCCTCTATCATGTCTACCTATCTCTATCTATCTATCTGTCTATTGATTGATAGATCTATTTTCCATCCATCCATCATTATACATCTGTCTAACTATCTACCTCTCTGCCTCTATCTATCTATCTATCTATCTATCTATCTATCTATCTATCTATCTATCTATCTATCCATCCATCCATCCATCCATCCATCCATCCATCCATCCATCCTCTCCCTGTTTCTCTCTCCCTCTCTCCCCTCTCTCTGTCCATCTGTTCATCGATCGATCCATCCATCTACATATCCATATAAACACACAGGCACACTTTCCCAGGTTCTACGTGTTCCATTTTTTCTTTCTTCTTTTCAAGCTCTCGATCCTCGTGGCTGGGTTGATTGATTTCCCTCCACAATTCGGATGGCTTCCCAGCACACAAAATAAGTGATGCTGGGCACTGTGTTCGATATCCAATATCTGATATTGTCGGAGAAGAAGGGGCAGAGCCTGGGGGTGGGTGGGTGGGAGGTGGAGTCAAGAGAGGACTCAGCCTCGAATCGTTACCTTCCCACCAACGGTCTAAACCCAACCTCTCTGGAACTCCATTGACTCTTGTCTAGCACCAAAATAGTGCTGACCATTAGTTGACTAGATTACAAGGGTCTCCAAACTTGGCAACTTTAAAGACTTGTGGACTTCAATTCTTAGAGTTTGTGGGAGTTGAAGGCCACAAGCCTTAAAGTTGCCAAGGTTGGAGACCCCTGGACTAGATTCTTGTGTGTAGACATGAGCAATGAATCAGCTTAACCAGAACCGAACTGGGTTAAGGATTCATGTGATCCTGATTCTTCGCCTCTGCCAGATGCTTCTGAATGACTCAGAGCAATCTTCCAGCCTTCCTACCTGTGTGATCTTCTTCCATCGAACCGCAAGACCGAAGAGAGCTATGAGGGACAGGACCACTCCAGCAGCGATGACCGCTTCGGTGGGGAAAGGCAGTTTTCTCCCTGGAAGACATTCAACAGGCACCAAGAGCTAACTTCCATAATAATAATATCAGAGTGGGAAGGGACCTTGGAGGTCTTCTAGTCCAACCCACTGCCCAGGCAGGAAACCCTACACCAGCGGTTCTCAACCTGTGGGTCGGGACCCCATTGGGGGTCGAATGACGATTTGCCAGGGGTCGCCTAAGACCATCGGAAATATGGGAAGTATACTTGCGAGTCGAAGAATCACGCTCCAATGGTTGACTCCACAAGCCAGCTGCAGGCTCTTCAAACCGCTAGCCGAATTCGGCTTCAGGCGCAATGAATTAAAAGAGAGAGAAATCTTTGCTCCGATGTCTCCCTCTCAAGCCAGCTGCAATCACTCCCAATCGCTAGCCTAATCTGGCTTCAGGCGCCATAAACTTAATAGGGGAGGAGTCTCCGCTTTAATGCCTCCGTCCTCAAGGCAATCGCAAGCAGTTCAGATCGCTAGCCAAGACGGCTTCAGGCGCGATAAATTCAAAATGAAAATAATTTTATGGTTGGGGTCGCCACATTGTGGGTAATTGTATTAAAGGGGTTGCCACATCATGGGTAATTGTATTAAAGGGGTCGCAGCACTATAAAGGTTGAGAACCACTGCCCTACACCATTTCAGACAAATGGTTATCCAACATTTTCTTAAAAACTTCCAGTGTTGGAGCATTTACAACTTTTGCAGGCAAGTTGTTCCACTTATTGATTGTTCTGACTGTCAGGAAATTTCTCCTTAGTTCTAAGTTGCTTCTCTCCTTGATGAGTTTCCACCCATTGCTTCTTGTCCTGCCCTCAGGTGCTTTGGAGAATAGTTTGACTCCCTCTTCTTTGGGGCAGCCCCTGAGAGATTGGAAGACTGCTATCATGTCTCCCCTAGTCCTTCTTTTCATTAAACTAGACATACCCAGTTCTTGCAACCGTTCTTCATATGTTTTATGGATTGCAATAGTAGAGTATAGCCTTTATTGCCATTGTACATCATGTATACAACGAAATTGGTTAGTACAGGTAGTACAAGAGTATAGGTAGTCTTCGACTTACGGCCATCGTTGAGCCTGGAATTATGGTTGTAAGTCGTGCGGGATCACACGATTTTACGAACTTTTTGCAACAGTCGTTATGTGAATCATTGCAGTCATTAAGCGAAAAGACCTTGGAGTCCTAGCGGATAATCCCTTAAACATGAGTCAGCCGTGTGCGGCAGCAGCCAAGAAAGCTAATCCAATTCTTCATTGCATAAACAAAGGCAGGGAATCAAAAATCAGGTGAAGTATTAGCACCACTTTCTAAAGCCTCAGTAAGGCCACACCTGGAATGCTGCATCCAGTTTTGGTCCCCATATTACAAAAAGGATGTTGAGACTTTTGGAAAAAGTGCAGAGAAGAGCAACTAAGATGATTAACGGCCTGGAAACTAAAAGAAGTTTAACGGTTGCAGGATTTGGATATGTCTAGTCTAGAGAAAAGAAGAATTGGGGGGGTGGGCATGATAGCAGTCTTCCAGTATTTGAGGGGCTGCCCCAAAGAAGATTTGGGGGTCAAGCTATTCTCCAAAGCACAAGAAGGCAAGACAAGAAGCAACGGATGGAAACTCAACAAGGAGAGAAGCAACTTGGAATTTAGGTGAAAGTTCCTAACAGTGAGGACAATTAACCAGTGGAACAGCTGGCCACCAGAAGTTGTGGGTGCTCCAACGCTGGAGGCTTTAAAGAAGACAGTCACTTATCTGAAATGGTATAGGGTCTCCTGCTCGAGCAGGGGGTTGGACTAGAGGACCTCCAGGGTCCCTTCCAGCTGTATTTTGATTGATTGACGTAAAGACTTGTGTACAAATTTATGTGGGGAGACGTACCCTTGTATTTAAAAAAAAATACATCAGAACTAAGGCAAAGCTAGCATGTGAATGTGAATGTCACAGACTGTTTGATACATAAATCCAGAGTGTTAAATTTAAGGTCCTGAACCCACAAATAGTTTAATGACTAAAACTTTAGGTTTGCATGATTCCAGCCAAATCATAAAGGAAAACTAATTTGATGTGATTCATTAGCTATCTATTTCTGCTTCTCATAGTAGCTGTCTTAGGACAAAACCCAGTCCTTTCCTTTGGCTGGCATTCATGAATTCCCCTTTTAAAGACGTAAAAGACAGAAGGGCATCTGCACATTAAGCTCAAAGTAGAAAAAACAATTATTTTGGCTTTGCACTTTTCTATGAAAAGTGTTTGGTAGCCATACTTCCTAGGTCGGAGAGTCGTTTTGATCTAGTGGTTAAGGCACCAGGCAAGAAACTGGGAGACGGTGAGTTCTAGTCCCGCTTTAGGCAGAAAAGACAGTCTAAGTGACTTTGGGATCAATCACCAGGAAAAAGTGAGTTCTAGTCCCACTTTAACCACAAAAGCTAGCTGTGTAATTTTGAGCCAATCACCAGGAGACGGTGAGTTCTAGTCCCGCCTTTGGCATGAAAGCCAGCTAGGTGACTTTGGACCAATCACCAGGAGACAGTGAGTTCTAGTCCCACCTTTGGCATGAAAGCCAGCTAGGTGACTTTGAGCCAATCACCAGGAGACAGTGAGTTCTAGTCCCGCCTTAGGCATGAAAGCTGGGTGACTTTGGGCCAATCATCAGAAGATGGTGAGTTCTAGTCCCGCCTTAGGCATGAAAGCCAGCTGGGTGACTTTGGGCCAATCACCAGGAGACAGTGAGTTCTAGTCCCGCCTTAGGCATGAAAGCTGGGTGACTTTGGGCCAATCACCAGGAGACAGTGAGTTCTAGTCCCGCCTTAGGCATGAAAGCTGGGTGACTTTGGGCCAATCACCAGGAGATGGTGAGTTCTAGTCCCGCCTTAGGTGTGAAAGCCAGCTGGGTGACTTTGGGCCAATCACCAGGAGAGGGTGAGTTCTAGTCCCGCCTTAGGCATGAAAGCCAGCTGAGTGACTTTGGGCCAGTCCTTCTCTCTCTCAGCCCAACCCACCTCACAGGGTTGTTGTTGTGAGGCAAACAGGAGGAAGAAGACATACTGAACACAGTACCTTCGACGACCAGGTGGAAATCCTTACGGCTCGTTCCACGCGGAGAGCGAGCCACGCAGGTGTATATCCCTCCATCCGAGGATTGGAGCTGCTTAATGGTCAGCTGGAACAGCTCGCTGGTTTGGAAGATCCAGTAGCGGGAGTCCTCCAGGCTCAGGCTTTGGTTGTCCTTCAGCCAGGTAAGTTGAGCAGGAGGGTTGGCTTTGACACGGCAATCGAGGGTCGCATCCCACTCGGCGGGGATGCCGGGAGGGTCTTCCCCAGTTAGGATGGGGGCGTCTGTGGAGCGCCAGCAGACGGGTCAGCAAAGAAAACCCAGGTTTGGGCAGAATTACCTTGGCGCCACCCCCACCCCCCCCCGGCCAGGTGCCCTTCCCAGCAAAGCCTCAGCATGGACACAAAGAGCAAATAGATATTCAACGTGATCCTAAAGCCAATGGATCCAAATGGGAAAATACAATATAAATAATTACAAAGACTAAAGACTTTTCCTCCCTCTCTCCTCTTTTAAAATGCTTTTTCTGCTTTTTCTTTCTACTACTTTGCATTAGCATTTTCCCATTTCCTTCCTTCCTTCCTCTTTCCTTCCTTCCTTCTTTCTCCTTTTTAAAAATTCCTTTTCTGCTGTTTTATTCTTCTAGTTTGTATTTTCCCATTTCTTTCTTTCTTTCTTTCTTTCTTTCTTTCTTTCTTTCTTTCTTTCTTTCTTTCTTTCTTTCTTTCTTTTCTTTCTTTCTTCCCTTCCTTCCTTCCTTCCTTCCTCCCTCCCTTTTTTCCTTCCTTCCTCCCTCCCTGTCCCCTTTTCCTCCCTCCCTCCGTCTTTCTTTTACCCCCTATTTCTTTTTTTCTTTCTGCTCATTTGCCTTAGTGTTTAATTCAGTGGTGAAATCCAAATTTTTTTACTACCAGTTCTGTGGGCGTGGCTTTGTGGGCATGGTGTGACTTGGTGGATGTGGCTTGGTGGGCGTGCCAGGGGAAGGATACTACAAAATCCCCATTCCCTCCTCACTCGAGGGGGAAGGATACTGCAAAATCCCCATTCCCACCCCACTCTGGGGCCAGCCAGAGGTGGCATTTGCCAGTTCTCCGAACTGCTCAAAATTCCCGCTACCGGTTCTGCAGAACCTGTCAGAACCCGCTGGATTTTTACCTTATGTTCTTCTTCATACAACTTCCAATTAAAAAAAAAATTTTTTTTAAACCGCCACTCACAGGCGACGTTCAGCAGGACAGAAATCTGGACGGAATTGTCCCGGGCCAGCTGGCAGGTGAAGGAGACGCCGTTGTCCTCGTCAGTGACGGGGGAGATGCAGACGTTGCTGGCGTTCACTTTGTTCCCCTCCTGCAGGATCACTTCTTGGTCTCCTCGCAGCCACCGCAGCTCCTCATCCTGGCTGGGATGCTTCACGGCGCACCAGAGTGACTGGGTCAGGCCCGCTTCGGTCGCCAGTTCGTAGCCCGCGGTGTTGGCGTTGATGGACAGCTCTAGGCCTGAGGCGGGAAGGAGTTAGTCAGAATAACAGAGTTGGAAGGGACCTTGGAGGTCATCTAGTCCAACACCCTGCTTATGCAGGAAACCTGTCCTAGGGATTCGAACCACCGACCTTTCTGGTCGACAAGCTCAGTCGATCTCAGACAACTGGCTATCCAGATTCTTTTTAAAAGTCTCACATGATGGAGCACTCACAACCTCTGGTGGCCGGCTGTTCCACTGGTTAATTGCTTCTCGTTGTTGGCAAGTTTCTCCTTCATTCTAGGTTCCTTCTCTCCTTGATTAATTTGCATTAACAACTGCACTTATTCGCTTAACAGCTCTGGCGAGAAAGGTCGTAAGATGGGGCAAAACTCCCGTGACAAATTTCTCACTTAGCAACATAAATTTTGGGGCTCAATTGCGGTCGTCAATCGAGGACTACTTTCTATTTATTGTTTTAAGGTTTTGTCTTGTTTTTATTGAGTGTGAACCACCTAGGTCAGGGGTCTCCGACCTTGGTCCCTTTAAGACTTGTGGACTTCAACTCCCAGAGGTCCCTCAGCCAGCTTTGCTGGCTGAGGGACTCTGGGAGTTGAAGTCCACAAGTCTTAAAGGGACCAGCTTTGCTGGCTGAAGGACTCTGGGAGTTGAAGTCCACAAGTCTTAAAGGGACCAGCTTTGCTGGCTGAGGGACTCTGGGAGTTGAAGTCCACAAGTCTTAAAGGGACCAGCTTTGCTGGCTGAAGGACTCTGGGAGTTGAAGTCCACAAGTCTTAAAGGGACCAGCTTTGCTGGCTGAGGGACTCTGGGAGTTGAAGTCCACAAGTCTTAAAGGGACCAGCTTTGCTGGCTGAGGGACTCTGGGAGTTGAAGTCCACAAGTCTTAAAGGGACCAGCTTTGCTGGCTGAGTGACTCTGGGAGTTGAAGTCCACAAGTCTTAAAGGGACCAGCTTTGCTGGCTGAAGGACTCTGGGAGTTGAAGTCCACAAGTCTTAAAGGGACCAGCTTTGCTGGCTGAAGGACTCTGGGAGTTGAAGTCCACAAGTCTTAAAGGGACCAGCTTTGCTGGCTGAAGGACTCTGGGAGTTGAAGTCCACAAGTCTTAAAGGGACCAGCTTTGCTGGCTGAGGACTCTGGGAGTTGAAGTCCACAAGTCTTAAAGGGACCAGCTTTGCTGGCTGAAGGACTCTGGGAGTTGAAGTCCACAAGTCTTAAAGGGACCAGCTTTGCTGGCTGAAGGACTCTGGGAGTTGAAGTCCACAAGTCTTAAAGGGACCAGCTTTGCTGGCTGAGGGACTCTGGGAGTTGAAGTCCACAAGTCTTAAAGGGACCAGCTTTGCTGGCTGAAGGACTCTGGGAGTTGAAGTCCACAAGTCTTAAAGGGACCAGCTTTGCTGGCTGAGGGACTCTGGGAGTTGAAGTCCACAAGTCTTAAAGGGACCAGCTTTGCTGGCTGAAGGACTCTGGGAGTTGAAGTCCACAAGTCTTAAAGGGACCAAGGTCGGAGACCTCTGACCTTGAGTCACCTTTAGGCAAGATTTGAGGGCAGCATAAAAGTTTTTTAATAATTTTTTTTATAATTCCAGCGACAGTACCTTTAACGCCATCAGACACCCCTATCTGCCTCTCCCAGGTCCTTGGGAAGGACTCCATGCAGGTAGTCCTCGACTGACGACCACAACAGAGCCCAACATTTCTGTTGCTAAGTGAGACTTCTTTCCACTGAGTTTTGCCCCGTTTTACGACCTTTCTTGCCACTCGTTGTTAAAGTCGATCACTGCACTTCGTAACACCGTTGTTAAGCGAATCGCCGTAGTTCACAACACCGTTGTTAAGCGAACCTTGCTTCCCCACTGACTTTGCTGGTCAGAAGTTTGCAAAACGGGATCACGTGACCCTCCCCCGCCCCGAACACTGCGACCGTCATAAATGTGAGTCAGTCGCCCAGCGCCTGAAATTTTGATCTCATGGGATGTTGCAACAGTCGTAAGTGTGAAAAACCGCCATGGTGGCTCAGCAGACTAAGTCTGTCTGTTATTAACACAACTGCTTGCAATTACTGCAGGTTCTAGTCCCACCAGGCCCAAGGTTGACTCAGCCTTCCATCCTTTATCAGGTAGGTAAAATGAGGACCCAGATTGTTGGGGGGGCAATAAAAGTTGACTTTGTATATAATATACAAATGGATGAAGACTATTGCTTGACATAGTGTAAGCCGCCCTGAGTCTTCGGAGAAGAGCGGGATATAAATGCAAATAAATAAAAAAGAAGGAGGGAGGGAGGGAGGGAGGGAAGGAAGGAAGGAAGGAAGGAGGGAAAGAAGGAAGGAAGAAGAAAGAGGAGGGAGGAAGGAAGGAGGGAAGGAAGGAAGGAGGAAAGGAAGGAAGGAAGAAGAAAGAGGAGGGAGGAAAGAAGGAGGGAGGGAGGGAGGGAAGGAAAGAAGGAGGGAACGAAGGAAGAAGAAAGGAGGGAGAAAAGAAGGGCCTCTGGTGGCTCAACAGACTAATGCAGTCTGTTATTAACAGCAGCTGCTTGCAATTACTGCAGGTTCAAGTCCCACCAGGCCCAAGGTTGACTCAGCCTTCCATCCTTTATAAGGTAGGTAAAATGAGGACCCAGATTGTTGGGAGCAATAAAAGTTGACTTTGTATATAATATACAAATGGATGAAGACTATTGCTTGACACAGTGTAAGCTGCCCTGAGTCTTCGGAGAAGGGCGGGATATAAATGCAAATAATAAAAAAAAAGTTTTTTCAGTGCCGTTGTAACTTGGAACGGTCACTAAACGAATGGCTGTAAGTCGAGCATTACCCGAGGGTGGACACAAATGCCAAATCCAGTCTTAACAGCTGGCTGACTGGGTGACCACCCGTAATAATGGTCATAATCCCCATTTGGAAAGGATGCAAATGACCAAACTTTGTCTGCATGGTATATCAATCCTTCCCTTCCCCACCGTCCGGTCAGAGCTGAGGAAGCTTCTTGGATGAGAAGAGAAACGTCTTCAAAAGAAAAACCAGAAAGTCCAGTTGCTTATCCTGGACATAAACTGTTTCAACTCCTACCCTCAAAACGACGCTATAGAGCACTGCACACCAGAACAACTAGACACAAGAACAGTTTTTTCCCGAAGGCCATCACTCTGCTAAACAAATAATTCCCTCAACACTGTCAAACTATTTACTGAATTTGCACTACTATTAATCTTCTCATAGTTCCCATCACCAATCTCTTTCCACTTATGACTGTATGACTATAACTTGTTGCTGGCAATCCTTATGACTTATATTGATATATTGATCATCAATTGTGTTGTAAATGTTGTACCTTGATGAAGGTATCTTTTCTTTTATGTACACTGAGAGCATCTGCACCAAGACAAATTCCTTGTGTGTCCAATCACACTTGGCCAATAAAAATTCTATTCTATTTCTTGGAAGAAGAAAAAAAAAGACACCTCTGGAACAATCTTGAACTGGTTGACGGAGAAGCTCCGTAGAGATTGTTCTTTTCCAAAAGGCAACTTGGACTTCCTTGGGGTTTTTTTTTTAATTTCCTCTGAAAACATTTCGCTTCTCATCCGAGAAGCTTCTTCCGTTGTGAAGCTTCTGAAAAAAAGCTGGAGAAGCTTCTCGGATGAGAAGCGAAACGTCTTCAAAAGAAAAAAAAACCAGTCCCAGTTGCCTCTTGGAAAAAGCCCCTTTGGGGCAACTGATGATCTGGATGACAGAGAATCTCGACAGACTTTTAGCCGTGCAATTTGGGACGAGTACCCTTCAAAGTTTACGCCAATTGTCTGACCTTCGGACCTTTCGCCGGGAACTGAAAACTTATTTATTTATCCAAGCGGGACTGGCCTGATTTTTAAAACGCTAAATTTTTAAATTTTTAAATTTTAATTGTATTTTATTGGGTATTTTATATGGTCAATTGGACGGTTTTAATTTTGGCCTTTATGGAATAAGTTTTTTAATTGTTATTTTAGTGTGTATATAAATTGTTTTAATGCAGGCTGTACACCGCCCTGAGTCCTTCGGGAGAAGGGCGGTATAAAAGTTTAATTAAATAAATAAATAAATAAATAAATAAATAAATAAATAAATAAATAAATGGGCCGGAATAGCTCAGGCTGTTAGAGCCTGTTATTAGAACACAGTAGCCTGCAATTACTGCAGGTTCAAGCCCGGCCCAAGGTTGACTCAGCCTTCCATCCTTTATAAGGTAGGTAAAATGAGGACCCAGATTGTTGGGGGGGGCAATAAGTTGACTTTGTAAAAAATATACAAATAGAATGAGACTATTGCCTTATACACTGTAAGCCGCCCTGAGTCTTCGGAGAAGGGCGGGATATAAATATAAACACAAAAAAAATGGTGTGGAAGAAGGAATGGAATTCCAGAGGAAAAAAATTGCAGATTACAGGAACCATTTGCACCACTCGGGTGACCCTGAGGACACAGACAAACCTCCAAGTGGCATCAACGACTCTCTAGAAAGGATGCAAATGACCAGCTTTGTCTGCAAGGAGTATCAATCCTTCCCTTCCCCACCATCCGGTCAGAGCCGAAGAAGCTTCTTGGATGAAAAGAGAAACATCTTCAAAAGAAACAAACCAGAAAGTCCAGTTGCCTCTTGGGGAAAAAAGCACTTTTGGGCATAATCCTCATTTGCATACAATGAACCCCAACTTGCACCTGGCCTGTTGGATGCAGTGCTCTGCTTACCTGTCATGACGCCTGGCGCAATGGCTACAACAAAGAGCAACTTTTGGTAAAAGACGCCTTCCATTTTCACGCAGGTTGCTCAGAACCCGAGCTGGAAAAAGAGACAAGAAGGGGGGGGCCTCTTAACGCTTCCATGGACTTGAAGGGTCCCCCCAAAATCGTCCCAGCTGCACACACCCCACCCCAGGAGAAAAGCCCTCCAACCGATCCAATTTGCATTCATTGCAGATGAATGATCTTTGCAGGCAATTTTCATGATCTGCAAATTCCAGAAAGCCATTTGCAGATCAATCCCACACCCTGCTGTTCTTCGTGCCACAGGGACCCATTTTGGGGTCTCCTCCACCCCACCCCACCTGCAGGCTATCAAAACAGACACTCACTTAAACGACCGGTCCTCCCGGGCCGTCCTTGGTCTGAAAAAGAGGCGGCCGTGATTGCCCAGGTTTTATAGGCGTCCCAAGTTATATGACTTTATGGCGGTGCGCGGAGAAGTGAGTCAGGTGTGCTGAGTTCAAGGTGTTGCCCATTCAAGGACTTTCTGGGTAAACACTGGGCAAACCCTTAGGAAGAAACCAGGAAAGGATCGTTACCCATTTATGGGACCGGTTGGGACAATGAGTAACGAGCATCCCGCTGGCTTACTGGTTTTGACCTGGCGGGCAGGGAGAAACCTTTCAATAGGCTGAACTTTGTCACTCAAAGAGGACTAGAAACTTTAACAGAATGAAGGCCAAGGTGTTAATCCGACGGAGCTGTTCAACATTCTGTTTTGGAAGATTTGGAGGCCAAGATTTTGGCTGTAAGGTAAAGGTAAAGGTTCCCCTTGCACATACGTGCTAGTCGTTCCTGACTCTAGGGGGCGGTGCTCATCTCCGTTTCAAAGCCGAAGAGCCAGCGCTGTCCAAAGACGTCTCCGTGGTCATGTGGCCGGCATGACTCAACACCAAAGGCGCACGGAACGCTGTTCCTTTCCCACCAAAGGTGGTCCCTGTTTTTCTACTTTCATTTTTTACCTGCTTTCGAACTGCTAGGTTGGCAGAAGCTGGGACAAGTAACGGAAGCTCACCCCATTACGCGGCAGCACTAGGGATTCGAACCGCTGAACGGCCGACCTTTCGATCGACAAGCTCAGTGTCTTAGCCACTGAGCCACCGCGTTCCTTTTAGGCTGTAGGGTTTATTTTATTTATTGTACAGATAGTCCTCAACTTACCACCACAGTGAAGCTCCAAATTTCTGCTGCTGAGTGAGACATTTGTTAAGGGAGTTTCCCATTTTACGACCTTCCTTGCTACGGTTGTTAAGTGAATCCTTCGCAGTGGATAGGTTAGGGACACTGTTGTTAAATGAATCCGTCTTTCCCATTGGTTTTGCTTGTTGGAAGGTCGCCAAAGGGGATCACGTGACCTCGGGCGCGGTAAAGGTCATAAGTATGAAGCAGGGGAACTGTTGTGAAGGAGGAGAGTGCAAAAGTTGGCTTGAAACTCAACATTAAGAAAACTAAGATCGTGGCATCCGGCCCTCTCAATTCCTGGCAGCTAGATGGGGAAGAAACGGAAGTAGTGACAGATTTTATTTTCCTGGGCTCCGATATCGCCACAGATGGGGACTGCAGCCAAGAAATTAAAAGACGCTTGCTCCTGGGGAGGAAAGCTATGGCAAATCTAGACAGCGTACTATAAAACAGAGACATCACCCTGCCAACAAAAGTGCGTATAATCAAAGCTATGGTTTTCCCAGTTGCAATGGATGGCTGTGAAGGTTGGACCATAAGGAAGGCTGAGCGCCAAAGAATGGAGGCCTTTGAACTCTGGTGCTGGAGAAGACTCCTGCGAGTCTTCTCACATAACATAAAAAACATAACATAAAAAAGATGCTGAGACTCTAGAAAGAGTGCAGAGAAGAGCAACAAAGATGATTAGGGGACTGGAGGCTAAAACATATGAAGAACGGTTGCAGGAACTCGGTATGTCTAGTTTAACAAAAAGAAGGACTAGGGAAGACATGATAGCTGTGTTCCAATATCTCAGGGGTTGCCACAAAGAAGAGGGAGTCAAACTATTCTCCAAAGCACCTGAGGGTAGAACAAGAAGCAATGGGTGGAAACTGATCAAAGAAAGAAGCAACTTAGAACTAAGGAGAAATTTCCTGACAGTTAGAACAATTAATAAGTGGAACGACTTGCCTTCAGAAGATGTGAATGCTCCAACACTGGAAATTTTTAAGAAAATGTTGGATAACCATCTGACTGAGATGGTGTAGGGTTTCCTGCCTGGGCAGGGGGTTAGACTAGAAGGCCTCCAAGGTCCCTTCCAACTCTGTTGTTATGTTATGTTATGAGTCCCTTGGACTGCAAGGCGAACAAACAAGTCAGTCCTAGAGGAGATCAACCCTGACTGCTCTTTAGAAGGCCAGATCCTGAAGATGAAACTCAAATCCTTTGGCCACCTAATGAGAAGGAAGGACTCCCTGGAGAAGAGCCCAATGCTGGGAACGATGGAGGGCAAAAGAAGAAGGGGACGACAGAGAAGGAGGTGGCTGGATGGAGTCACTGAAGCAGTCGGCATGAGCTTCAATGGACTCCAGAGAATGGTAGAGGACAGGAAGGCCTGGAGGAACGCTGTCCATGGGGTTGCGATGGGTCGGACACGACTTCGCAACTAACAACAAAACTGACTTGAAACCATTCGTTTAGTGACTGTTTGAAGTTACAACGGCACAACCATGCTTCACACTTGCGGCTTTTTCAGCATCCCCATGTGATCCAAATTCAGAGGCTTGGCAACTGACATGTACTTATGACGGTTGGAGTGTCCCCGGCTCACGTCATCCCCTTTGGTGACCTTCCGATGAGCAAACTCCGCAGGGAAGCCGGATTCACTTAACAACCGTGTTGCTAATTCAATAAGTGCAGAAGATTCACTTGACAATGGTCATAAAATGTGGCAAAACTCACTTAACAACTCACTTAGGAACAATTGTGGTTGTTTTAAGTGCGGGACTTACCTTACAAGGAAGCGCCTGCGAATGTATTTTAATCTTATGGCTGCTTGTCTCCTTGATAGCCACTAGAGGGAGCTGCAGTACAGGATTTGGGATTCCTGTTTGAGGAAAGCAATTTTAATGGCTAAAGCCGCTTTTAGCTTTACAGGTGAGCCTTACAGGTTCAAATGCTACCTTGCCATCAGGTAAGTTTTGTTTTGTTTTTCCTCAGGTCAGAGAAAACCTTCTTCATCAAAACAGAGAAGCAGCAAATGTGGAAGACTTTGGCATACAAACAGGGTGAGTGAACTACCCATGTGAAGCTTTAGAACAGGGTTTTCCTAAAATGGTCAACTTTTAAGATGAGTGGACTTCAACTCCCAGAATTTTTTTTTTTTAATTTGTCAAACACAACGGTATATATAAGTATAAGCATGAAATAACCATACAAATTGGATACAACCAAAGGGAACATTAGGACAGGAACGGTAGGCACGCTGGTGCTCTTATGCACGCCCCTTACAGACCTCTTAGGAATGGGGTGAGGTCAATAGTAGATAGTCTTTGGTTGAAGCTTTGGGGATTTTGGGAAGAGACCACAGAGTCAGGTAGTGCATTCCAGGCATTAACAACTCAGGGCCTCTGGTGGCTCAGCAGACTGTCTGTTATTAATAGCAGCTGCTTGCAATTACTGCAGGTTCAAGTCCCACCAGGCCCAAGGTTGACTCAGCCTTCCATCCTTTATAAGGTAGGTAAAATGAGGACCCAGATTGTTGGGGGGGCAATAAAAGTTGACTTTGTATATAATATACAAATGGATGAAGACTATTGCTTGACATAGTGTAAGCCGCCCTGAGTCTTCGGAGAAGGGCGGGATATAAATGCAAATTAAAAAAAAAACTCTGTTTATTCCTAATTCCTCAGTCAGCAGGGATGTCCAACCTCGGCAGCTTCAACATCTGTGGACTTCAACTCCCAGAATCCCTCAGCCACCTGTATTAGCACTTTTATTCCAATGAAGAACAGATGCTTAGCAATGTCTGTCCCAAAGGCGCTTTTTTTTCAGGAGGCAACTGGACTTTCTTGTTTTTTTCTTTGAAGACGTTTCGCTTCTCATCCAAAAAGCTTCTTCAGCTCTGACTGGATGGTGGGGAATGGAAGGATTTATCTTCCTTGCAGACAGCCGGTCATTTGCAAACTTTTAGAGAGTTGTTGAGGCCGCTTGGAGGTTTATCTGTGTCCTCAGGGTCACCTGAATGGGGCAAATGGTTCCTGTAGTCTGCAGTTTTTTCTCTAGAAATCCATTCCTGCTCCCACCCCTGAATCCTCTGGAAATCCAATCCATAGGGGCCTCTGGTGGCTCAGACTGCTAAAACAGTCTGTTATTAATAGAATAGAATAGAATAGAATAGAATAGAATAGAATAGAATAGAATAGAATTTTTATTGACCAAGTGTGATTGGACACACAAGGAATTTGTCTTGGTGCATATGCTCTCAGTGTACACAAAAGAAAAGATACCTTCATCAAGGTACAACATTTACAACACAATTGATGATCAATATATCAATATAAATCATAAGGATTGCCAGCAACAAGTTATAGTCATACAGTCATAAATGGAAAGAGATTGATGATGGGAACTATGAGAAGATTAATAGTAGTGCAGATTCAGTAAATAGCAGTTAACAGCAGCTGCCTGCAATTACTGCAGGTTCAAGTCCCACCAGGCCCAAGGTTGACTCAGCCTTCCATCCTTTATAAGGTAGGTAAAATGAGGACCCAGATTGTTGGGGGCAATAAAAGTTGACTTTGTATATAATATACAAATGGATGAAGACTATTGCTAACATAGTGTAAGCCGCCCTGAGTCTTCGGAGAAGGGCGGGATATAAATGCAAAAAAAATAATAATAATTAAAAAATAAAAATAAAAAAATTGCAGGCTACAGGAACCATTTGCACCACTCAGGGGACCCTGAGGACAAAGATAAACCTCCAAGTGGCCTCAAAGACCCTCTAAAAGGATGCAAATGACCAGCTGTCTGCAAGGAGTATAAACCCTTCCCTTCCCCACCCTCCAGTCGGAGCTGAAGAAGCTCCTGGGATGAGAAGCGAAACGTCTTCAAAAGAAAAAACCAGCAAATCCAATTGCCTCCTGAAAAAAGCAACTTTGGGACAACCGTGACCTGGATGGCTGAGAATCTCTACAGACACTTAGCAATGTCTGTTTTGTTGGAGGTGTCGTGTCCCACTCCTCCGCTGACGGCCGGGTCCGAATCAGGCGTGCCTCTGCAGCTCTGCCAAAGTCCTAGCAAAGTCCTCAGGGCAGGCAGGAGACCAGTAAGTGACTTCAGCAAGATATGTTTTAGACTTTGCCTGACTCAGAGACTGCCAGAAAGCAGATCCTTTATATAGGCCATGGGGTGTGGCTCCATGACTCAGCACTCATTAAGGCCTGCCCCTCCCTTCCTTCTGTTGCCTCCGCCTATCCAGTCTTCTGATGCGAGGGTCACTCCAATCAGCTGTTGTTGGGAGTAAACTTTCCTCAGGCTCACATGCTGTGGAGGAGGGGGAGGGGTCTAGCTGCTCCGTTTGCCTGGGCATGGAGCCAGAGCTGGGGGCTGGAGGCACTTCCTCCTCTTCAGCCTGTCTGGGCATGGAGCCAGGGCTGGGGCCAGGAGGCATATTAGGACATTCCTCCGTGTTCGGAAGCAGATAAGAAGAGTGCAGAGAAGAGCAACAAAGATGATTAGGGGACTGGAGGATAAAACATATGAAGAACGGTTGCAGGAACTGGGTATGTCTAGTTTAACAAAAAGAAGGACTAGGGGAGACATGATAGCAGTGTTCCAATATCTCAGGGGCTGCCACAGAGAAGTGGGAGTTGGGCTGTTCTCCAAAGCACCTGAGGGTAGAACAAGAAGCAATGGGTGGAAACTGGTCAAAGAAAGAAGCAACTTAGAACTAAGGAGAAACTTCCTGACAGTTAGAACAATTAATAAGTGGAACGACTTGCCTTCAGAAGATGTGAATGCTCCAACACTGGAAATTTTTAAGAAAATGTTGGATAACCATCTGACTGAGATGGTATAGGGTTTCCTCCATGGGCAGGGGGTTGGACTAGAAGGCCTCCAAGGTCCCTTCCAACTCTGATGTTATGTTATGTTATATGTTATGTTAAGTTAAGAAGACCCCGGCTGTGGTGAGATCGGACGAGACACAACAGGAGGGGATTCTCCTAAAATAAGTAATATTTTAAAATAAGGCATGCCAGGCTGCGCAGGGAAACTAAGGTGTTGATAGCCGGGGGTGTGAAAACTCAAGGCAGTTCGGTAAAGGTTAGTTGGCTCAAAAATTTTTCAAAGGGAAGCTAAACCAGCTGAAGCTTTGGAGCTCCTGAGGGAACGGAATTGCACAACTCGAGAGCAAGATAAGGCCACACTTGGAATATTGCATCCAGTTTTGGTCGCCACGATGTAAAAAAGATGTTGAGACTCTAGAAAGAGTGCAGAGAAGAGCAACAAAGAGGATTAGGGGACTGGAGGCTAAAACATATGAAGAATGATTGCAGGAACTGGGTATGTTTAGTTTAATGAAAAGAAGGACTAGGGGAGACATGATAGCAGTGTTCCAATATCTCAGGGGCTGCCCCAAAGAAGAGGGAGTCAAACTATTCTCCAAAGCACCTGAGGGTAGAACAAGAAGCAATGGGTGGAAACTAATCAAGGAGAGAAGCAACTTAGAACTAAGGTGGAATTTCCTGACAGTTAGAACAATTAATAAGTGGAACGACTTGCCTGCAGAAGTTGTGAATGCTCCAACACTGGAAGTTTTTAAAAAGAGATTGGATAACCATTTGTCTGAAGTGGTGTAGCGTTTCCTGCCTAAGCAGGGGGTTGGACTAGAAGACCTCCAAGGTCCCTTCCAACTCTGTTATTCTATTTCTAAGATTAGCGTGGTCTCTTTTGTTTTGAAATACTTGGCAGTAGCCAGTAGGAAAATCCTTGTGTGTGAATTCACTGCCCTCTGACCACTTGTATGTCCTCTTCATTTTTCACAGCAGTTACAGTCCTTAACTAGAAACCCTCTTGGAAGAGATTACAGATTAATAAAAATAAAACAATCCAGGAACATAGAAGCGAGAAAGAAAAACTGAACATGCATTAAGAACAATATTCCAATATTTAATAGTTCCAATATTTGAGGGGCTGCCCCAGAGAGGAGGGGTCAAGCTATTATCTAAGGCACCTGAAGGCCAGACAAGGAATAATGGAGGAAAACTGAACAAGGAAAGATTCAACCTGGAAATGAAGAGGAATTTTCTGACGGTGAGAACAATCAACTGATGGAACAGAAGTTGACTTTGGATGTTGCGGGAGCTTCATCACTGGAGGCTTTCAAGAAGAGACTGGACTGCCATCAATTAGGAATGGTGCAGAGGTGGGTTTCAGCAGGTTCTGACCAGTTCTGGAGAACCGGTAGTGGAAATTTTGAGTAGTCCGGAAAACCGCTAGTAAAAATTCTGACTGGCCCTGCCCCCATCTATTCTCTGTCTCCCGAATCCCAGCTGATTGGGAGGAAATGGCGATTTTTGCAGTAACCTTCCCCTGGAGTGGGGTGGGAATGGAGATTTTACAGTATCCTTCCCCTGCCACGCCCACCAAGCCATGCCACGCCCACCAAGCCACACCCACAGAACCGGTAGTAAAAAATTTTGAAACCCACCATTGGAATGGTGTAGGGTTTCCTGCTTGGGCAGGGGGTTGGACTAGATGACTAACTAGGTCCCTTAAATCTCTGTTAATCTGAGTACTGAGTAACCAAGGAGAGAAGCATCCTAGAAATGAGAAGCTTGCTAACAGTAAGGACAATGAACCAGCGGAACAGCTTGCCACCAGAGGTTGTGGGGGCTCCATCACAGGAGGATTTTTAAAAAGAGACTGGACAGCCACCCATCTGAAATGGTCTAGGGCAGGGGTCTGCAAACTTGGCTCTTTTAAGACTTGTGGATTTAAAGCTGGCTGAGTAGGAGTTGAAGTCCACAAGTCTTAAAAGAGCCAAGTTTGCAGACGCCTGGTATAGGGTCTCCTGCTTGAGCAAGGGGCTGGACTAGATGACCTCCAAGGTCCCTCCCAGCTCTGTTGTTCTATGTCCCCTGAGAAGTAGTATCCCTGCAGGCATTTCCTTGTACAGCCTTTGGAATGGAACGGCCCCTGCAGAGAAAGCATCAGGCCAACCCAGCGGACAAAATCAGAAATCCAGGGCGGTGTGGTCTTATATTGGCAGTGTTCCAATATCTCAGGGGCTGCCACAAAGAAGTGGGAGTCGGGCTGTTCTCCAAAGCACCTGAGGGTAGAACAAGAAGCAATGGGTGGAAACTGATCAAAGAAAGAAGCAACTTAGAACTGAGGAGAAATTTCCTGACAGTTAGAACAATTAATAAGTGGAACGACTTGCCTGCAGAAGTTGTGAATGCTCCAACACTGGAAATTTTTAAGAAAATGTTGGATAACCATCTGAATGAGATGGTGTAGAGTTTCCTGCCTGGGCAGGGGGTTGGACTAGAAGACCTCCAAGGTCCCTTCCAACTCTGTTGTTACATTATATTATATATTACTTCCTTTCCCATCGGTTGCTTTGCATCGGCTGCCACTCCAGGGAAAAAGAAGAAGAGGCCGGAACCGGTGACGAAAATCAGACACATCCCAAATGTTGTTGTTTTTTTCTACAGAAAGGAATGAATTACTCACGGCCGGTCGCATCTGGCCCGTAATTCGACGCTTTCGAGAGGAAAAGCGATTGAGAATGCGATAAGGAGAGCGAACTTGCTGTTCTGCCCCCCACCCTCTTAGATCTGGTTTCAAACAGGTGTAAAGATTGCAACAGGAAAAAGCCAGCAGACTTTCCCACAGCTAAGGAGGTCCTCGTGCTGAATTTCCCCATCGTTCTAGTCGGATCTCAGGATGCATCTCAATCAAGATCAAGGGAGGTACTAATACCCCTCTATAAAGTGGTATTACTTACTATGACCTAGTAAGACCTTAGTAAGGCCACACCTAGAGTCCTGCATCCAGTTTTGGTCCCAACACTATAAAAAAGACGTTGAGACTGTAGAAAGAGTGCAGAGAAGAGCAACCAGGATGATGAGGGGACTGGAGGCTATAAAACATACGAAGAACGGCTGCAGGAACTGGGCAGGGAAGACAGGAGAGCATCTTCCAATATTTGAAGGGCTACCCCAGAGAGGAAGGGGGTCAAGCTATTCTCCAAAACACCTGCAGGCCAGACAAGGAACAATGGATGGAAACTGAACAAGGAGAGATTCAACCGGGAAATAAGGAGGAATTTCCTGACAGTGAGAACAATCAACCCATGGAACAGAAGTTGCCTTCAGAAGTTGTGGGAGCTTCATCCCTGGAAGATTTCAAGAAGAGACCGGGCTGTCATCTTGTCAGGAATGCTGTAGGGTCTCCTGCTTGGGCAAGGGGCTGGACTAGATGACCTGCAAGGTCCCTTCCAAGTCTGTTAATCTGTACTCTGCAATCCCAAAGGAAAAATGGAGAAACATGCTCTTAAAGCCAGAAAGCAGACTCAGACTTTCTTAATAGCACCCCCAGCAGATATTTGGTGCCAATCTAGAAAGTCTGTTTGTTATTAGCACAGCTGCTTGCAATTATTGCAGGTTCAAGTCTCACCAGGCCCAAGGTTGACTCAGCCTTCCATCCTTTATAAGGTAGGTAAAATGAGGACCCAGATTGTTGGGGGCAATTAAAGTTGACTTTGTATATAATATACAAATGGATGAAGACCATTGCTTAACATAGTGTAAGCCACCATGAGTCTTCGGAGAAGGGCGGGATATAAATTCAAATTTAAAAAAAATTAAAAACAAACAAACAAAAAACCTTCACCTCGAAGGATGGGATTAAAATCGATCTTCTCCTCCACCCAAATTCTCCGAACAGGACACGAGCCTTCAGGACACAATAGGATTAACCCACTACCATTTAGCACAGGGGTCTCCAACCTTGGTCCCTTTAAGACTTGTGGACTTCAACTCAGCAAAACTGGCTGAGGAACTCTGGGAGTTGAAGTCCACAAGTCTTAAAGGGACCAAGGTTGGAGACCCCTGGTTTAGCAGAAGGCACAGAGCTCACTACATTCCACAATCTCCAAAGGGCATTTTAAACATTGCACCACCTGCAGAACAGTTCAAACTTCAAAGTCACAGAAACCTACAAAAATCCATCCATTCTTTCAGTCAGTTGTTCAGCTGACCCAGAACTGCACGCTATCTTTGTGTGTTGTGTGGCTCTGTTCACCCTTAAACTTTCTTTCCAATCAGCCTCCAGGTTGTTTCCAGCGTATTTCTCGCAGCTTGGAACTGAACCAGGTAGGTGGATTTCCCTTCCAACCCTCTTCAAGGGTAGCCCTGCAGAGAGCGTGTTGCAGTCGTCCAGACCAGGGGTCTCCAAGCTTTGCAATTTTAAGACTTCAGCTTTGCTGGCTGAGGGATTCTTGGAGTTGAAGTCCATAAGTCTTAAAGTTGCCAAGGTTGGAGACCCCTGGTCCAGACGGTATGAACACGGATCACTGATCCAAGGAATGGGCCTGCATTTTGGCTTGAAGTGTTTTGTTCAGGCATTAGGCCCACCCACCCTATGGAGAAATTGTCTCCCAGGGTCAATGCCTTCTGCCCCTTCTTGATTTCGCAACAGGCATTTCTCTCAAGGACGTTTTTGCAGAGTGAAGACTTAGACTTAGAACTTAGAATAAACTTTATTGTCACTTTGAATGTACATTGATCCATTAAAATGAAATTTCGTTACATGTAGCTCTCAAAGGGTCACCACCGCCAACAAACACTACATAAACATAACTAGATAGATAGATAGATAGATAGATGATAGATAGATAGATAGATAGATAGATTGTAGGTAGATAGAGAGAGATTGGATGTATGATAGATAGGTAGCTATATATGGAGAGAGAGAGAGACAGAAAGAGAGAGAGAGTGGATGGATAGAATAGAATAGAATAGAATAGAATAGAATAGAATAGAATAGAATAGAATAGAATAGAATAGAATAGAATAGAATAGAATTTTTTTATTGACCAAGTGTGATTGGACACACAAGGAATTTGTCTTGGTGCATATGCTCTCAGTGTACATAAAAGAAAAGATACGTTCATCAAGGTACAACATTTACAACACAATTGATGGTCAATATATCAATATAAATCATAAGGATTGCCAGCAACGAGTTATAGTCATACAGTCATAAATGGAAAGAGATGGGTGATGGGAACGATGAGAAGATTAATAGTAGTGCAGATTCAGTAAATAGTTTGACAGTGTTGATGGAATTATTTGTTTAGCAGAGTGATGGCCTTCGGGAAAAAACTGTTCTTGTGTCTAGTTGTTCTGGTGTGCAGTGCTCTATAGCGTCGTTTTGAGGGTAGGAGTTGAAACAGTTTATGTCCAGGATGCGAGGGATCTGCAAATATTTTCACGGCCCTCTTCTTGATTCGTGCAGTATACAGGTCCTCTATGGAAGGCAGGTTGGTAGCAATTATTTTTTCTGCAGTTCTAATTATCCTCTGAAGTCTGTGTCTGTCTTGTTGGGTTGCAGAACCGAACCAGACAGTTATAGAGGTGCAAATGACAGACTCAATAATTCCTCTGTAGAACTGGATCAGCAGCTCCTTGGGCAGTTTGAGCTTACTGAGTTGGCGCTCATAGATAGGTAGATATGTAAGAGATAGATAGATAGATAGATAGATAGATAGATAGATAGATAGATAGATAGATAGATAGATAGATTGATTGATTGATTGATTGATTGTAGGTAGGTAGAGAGAGATTGGATGTATGATAAGTAGGTATATATGTAGATAGATAGAGAGAGAGAGAGAGAGATTGGATGGATAGATAGGTAGATATGTAAGAGATAGATAGATAGATAGACAGATCGATCGTAGGTAGAGAGAGAATGGATGGATAGATAGGTAGATATGTAAGATAGATAGGTAGGTAGTAGGTAGATAGATCATAGGTAGATAGAGATTGGATGTATGATAGATAGGTAGGTATATATGTAGAGAGAGAGAGAGAGAAAGAGAGGGAGACAGAGATTGGACGGATGATACAAAATTATGCATGTACCCGAATGCATAAATTTTGGGTAATATGACATAAAGAGACAACACAGTCTAGTTCGGATGCACACATGTACACGGCGAGAAAAACAAATCTTGCGAGTTTACCACCGGACGGATGGCCTAGGGAACAAAGCCGTTACAGAATCTGGTAGTCCAGCTAGAAATACTTCGACACCTCCTCCCAGAGGGGAGCAACAGAAACAGCTCATAAAGCGGGTGTCAGGGTCTCTAATAATGCTTCGTGCTCTAAGCATATAGCACTTATAAGCGGTATCCTGAAGAACGGGAAGCGAGCTTCCTATAATCTTCTCCGCTGTCCTCACCACTCTCTGTAGGGACTTTCTATCTGAGGCATTGCTGCCACCAAACCAAAAAGTGATGCGGCTTGTTAAAACGCTCTCCATCGTGGCTCTTGCAAAAAGTAGCCAGATCAGAAGGAGAGAGATGCGCTCTCCTCATCCGACGCAGGAAATGCAGACGTTGGTTTGCACGCTTCACTAAGGAGGACATGTGGAGAGACCAATTCAGATTGTTCATTGTCTGCACCCCAAGATACTTAATACTGTTGACCACCTCAATGGCTGCATCCTTGATACTGAGTGGAGTATGATCATGGCGGCTCTTTCTAAAACCTACAATGACCTCCTTTGTTTTATTAACATTTAGAACCAGGTTACTTTTATTACACCCGTCCACCAAGAGTCTTCCCCTCTTCCCTATACGCATTTTAATTGTTGTCCCAGATAAGACCCACCACTGCCACGTCACTGCAGGTGGGAGTGTTTTGGCTTTTAAGTCTCTTGCTGCCCATTGGTGGAGGTTTTCGAGCAAAGAATGGGCAGCCATTTATTTGGGATGGTATGAAGCAGGGGGTCTCCAAACTTGGACACTTTAAGACTCGTGGACTCCAACTCCCAGAATTGCTGGCTGGGGAATTCTGGGAGTTGAAGTGCACACATCTTAAAGTAGCCAAGTTGGGAGATCTCTGGTTATAAAGGCTGCTGCCTTGGGCAGGGGGTTGGAGTAGATCAGCAGCCCTCAACTTTTTGAGCACCAGGGACTGATTCCGTGGAGAGAATTTTCCGTGGACCGGAGGGGGTGGGGGGGTGTTTCACGTGCTGCCTATATCCTGAGGATGGGGCTTCGCTTGTTTGGGGCAGCCCAGATTTCTGGCATTCCGCAGTCTGTCCATGGACCAGGCCCACCCCACTAACCTGCTCTGGGAAGGAATCAAACTCCCGCCTCGTCATTTCCCCAAGTAAAATATTACTCCTAAAAAAAAAGACTTCCAGAAAAGCAAGGAAAAATCAAGCTGCTAACAAGGAACCTGCCTGATATTCATTTCACATTCCTGCCAGCTGCATAAAGGAAACTGTAAGAAGAAAACAGCTACGGGTGCTTGGAGATAATAGAAAGTGGAAGCTGGAAGTTCGGCTCCATTTACAAGCAGGCAGAAAACTCATTCAAGACCGGATATTTCACAATGGAAATCGCCCAAACCTTTTTAGAAACACAAAGCCCATGTTGCACAAACCCCAAAACTTCAAAAACATAGAACCATATAAGAATCCCTCCTCTTATCCAATTTGTTTTTCAGCTGACCCAGAAACGAATGTCACTTTGCTTCTGCAAGTAAAAACCTCCTTCCAAGCAGCTGCTTCTTGGCTTGTCCATTTAAAGCGACAGCATCTTTTTTTTTTCCCTCCCCTTCTTCTTTGCCAAGTGTTCTCCTGGCTGAGAAGCGAGTCCTGATTTTTTTCATTCTAGCCGATCAGTTGGGAGGCTTCCTGGCTTCTCAATTTAAAGCGGCGGTGTTTTGGTTTTTTTCCCTTCTTTGTCAAGTGAGCCCTCATTTTTTTCTTCTAGCCGATCAACTGGGAGTCGGGAGGCAGCGAATAGATTAGGGGCAGGGCCAGCCAGAGGTGGTATTTACCGGTTCTCTCAAAATTTCCATTACCGGTTCACAAGAACCGGGGAGAATCGGTAGCAACCCACCCACCCCTGGACTAGATGAAGATCCCTCACAGCTCTAAGATTCTAGGTTATTCCTGGCTGGCAACAAGTAATTTCAGAAAATAATGTAGAGACAGCCCCATCTCAAACCCTTTTCATCTTGGATATCGAACCTAAATGAAAAATGTGATATTTTGATTGTGTGTGTGTATGTGAGAGAGAGAGAGAGAGAAAGAGAGGGAATATGAGATTATTGGAGAAACAAAATCTCTGCATACAGAGACAGGCACACACATTTTATTCTTGGGTTCTCACACAATTGTGTGTAAATGCACACACTCACGTGTATCAAAAATAATAAAGATATCAGAGTGTTCTGAATTCCTTTGGGACTGAGGTTGCTTTTGCCTGTTTCTACGATATGTACCCAAGGGAGCCAGTCCCGTGTAGTGGTGAAGGAACAAGGATAGAAACTACAAGGTGACGAGTTCTAGTCCTTCCTTGGACATGAAGGCCGGCTGGGTGACTTTGGGCCAACCCCTCTGGCTCTGCCCTAGGAAGATGGAGGCAAACCAGTTCCACAACCCTGTGAAGAAAATTGCAAGGACTTCGCCAATATCGTCGATTCATCGTTTTATGACCCAAAATTTCTGTTGCTCAGTGAAACATTTGTTAAATGAATTTTGTCCCATTTTACAACCTTTCGTGCCACAGTTAAGTGAATCACTGCAGTTTAGTAACACGGTCGTTAAGTGAATCCGGGTTCCCCATTGACTTTGCTGGTCAGAAGGTCCCCAAAAGGGATCACCTGACCCCAGGACAATGCAACCGTCATAAATATGAGCCAGTTGCTAAGCGGATGAATTTTGGTCATGTGGGGATGCTGCAGTGGTCCTTAAGCATGAAAAGCAGCCTTAACTCCCTTCTTCTGGGTTCTATCATATCGCAAGATCTCAAATGGACAGCTAACATCAAAAACATCATTAAAAAAGGACAACAAAGAATGTTCTTTCTGCGCCAACTCAGTAAGCTCAAACTGCCCAAGGAGCTGCTGATCCAATTCTACAGAGGAATTATTGAGTCTGTCATTTGCACCTCTATAACTGTCTGGTTCGGTTCTGCAACCCAACAAGAAAAACACAGACTTCAGAGGATCATTAGAACTGCAGAAAAAATAATTGCTACCAACCTGCCTTCCATTGAGGACCTGTATACTGCACGAATCAAGAAGAGGGCCGTGAAAATATTTGCAGACCCCTCGCATCCTGGACATAAACTGTTTCAACTCCTACCCTCAAAACGACGCTATAGAGCACTGCACACCAGAACAACTAGACACAAGAACAGTTTTTCCCCGAAGGCCATCACTCTGCTAAACAAATAATTCCCTCAACACTGTCAGACTATTTACTGAATCTGCACTACTATTAATCGTTTCATAGTTCCCATCACCAATCTCTTTCCACTTATGACTGTATGACTATAACTTGTTGCTGGCAATCCTTATGATTTATATTGATATATTGATCATCAATTGTGTTGTAAATGTGGTACCTTGATGAACGTATCTTTTCTTTTATGTACACTGAGAGCATCTGCACCAAGACAAATTCCTTGTGTGTCCAATCACACTTGGCCAATAAAATTCTATTCTATTCTATTCTATTCTATTCTATTCTATTCTTTTAGTGCCAATGTAACTTGGAATGTTGTAAATGAACTGTTGTAAGTCAAACACTGCTTGTAGTTGCTACGTAGGAATCAAGTGACTGAAAGACTCACAAAAAATAAAAATGTACCTAAAACCATGATGTCTCTTGCAGAATAATTAAATGCATTTCATTAAAAAAAAAATACTAACTTGAGATTAGCTTGAGTACAACTTAACTAGGGGTGAAATGCTCCCGGTTCAGACCGGATCGTCCGATCTGGTAGCGATGGTTGCAGGTGGTTCGGAGAACCGGTAGCAAAAATCCTTGCCCCCCACCCCCATGCCCAGCTGAGCCGCGCAATCATCAGAGGTTTTTCTTTTTACTCTTAAAAACATTTTTTTCTTCGGCCGAAAAAATGCTTTTAAAAGTAAAAAAAAAAAGAAAAAAGCCCGTGATGATTACGCGGCTCAGCTGGGATTGTCGGAACCCTTTAAAAGCATTTTTAAATGCTTTTTTTTTTTTTTTTTTGAATTTATATCCCGCCCTTCTCCGAAGACTCAGGGCGGCTTACATTGTGTAAGGCAATAGTCTCATTCTATTTGTATATTTATATACAAAGTCAACTTATTGCCCCCCCCAACAATCTGGGTCCTCATTTTACCTACCTTATAAAGGATGGAAGGCTGAGTCAACCTTGAAAAGTTTAAAAGTTTTAAAAGTTAAAAAAATAAAGTTGGCCACGCCCACCCAGTCACAGTACCACCCCCCACCAAGCCACGCCCACAGAACCGGTAGTAACAAAATCTACATTTCACCACTGAACTTAACCCTTTGTGAATGTTGTTTTTCTTAATTGGTATTTTTCTGCTGATACATAAAGCAGATCCTGAAAATAAGACCAGAGGGTAGTGTTTTATTTAAGCTTCGTTTCACTGTGTGACTCTTCCCTCTGTGAAACTCAATTCATTCACACATTCAGAGAGAGATGCATTTGACCCAAGTTGATCCTATCAACTGACAGCCTAATCAATGGCGCCGTTTACCTGCAAAAACAGTGCACAACTAGTTGCAAAAGGCAGAAAAATCATCACATTCGCTTTTTCATTTTATTTATTTATTCTATTTTTTTTGCCTCCCAGCCTCCAGATAAATTCAATTTTCAGGCACTAATTTAAACTGCAGAGAAGCCTAGCATTATTTTTCAGAGAATCTGCCCTTTAAGCACCAATAAACTATACCTCCCTCTATTTTTTAAACTGATATTATTCGATAAAAACGTTTTAAAATAATAAAACTACGTTTTCCAGATTTTCCCCATTCTGACGTGGCTATACCGTTCACGTGAAAAGACAGACCCCGTTTGTACCTTTGGCTCCGCCCGCCGCCACCTGCTATCGCCCTTCTCATTGGTTCGTCATTAATTATTCCCGCCCAACTGTCCTTGGACACGCCCTTTACCCCGCCTCCCTTACCTCATTGACTCCATCCCGCCACCTGTTATCCCCCTTCTCATTGGTCGTCATCATTCATTATTCCCGCCCACTTCTCTTTGGACCCGCCTTCTATCACCCCACCCGTCTCCCTTACCACATTGACTCCATCCCGCCACCTGTTATTCCCCTTCTCATTGGTCGTCATCATTCATTATTCCCGCCCACTTCTCTTTGGACCCGCCTTCTATCACCCCACCCGTCTCCCTTACCTCATTGACTCCACCCCGGCTTTCCACGTATCGTTCCCCACTCCTAACTTGCGGCGCTTAGGTCGAACGAACTATCCCCGCCCCTTTCGGCTTCGCCCTATGGGTTCTTAGCCCGCCTTCCGCCGCTACATCCTCGGGCCCTCATTGGCTCCCGGAGAATCTCCCTAGTGGATACTTTCACGCCCCTTTCTGATTGGCCGGCTGCTCTCTTCCCGGCGCACCAATCGGGTGTCGAGTTACCTCAGGAGCGTTATCCTCGCTGAGGTTTGAGGCGGCGGCTACCTGTCAGAAGCCAAGCGGCGTGATGGCGGGTCGAGGCCGGCCCTGCGCGGCTTGGAGGCCGTGGCTTCCGCTCCTTTTGCTGCTCTCGTGGCGGGGCGGCGGGGCCCGGGCGGCGGCGCATATCAAGAAGGCCGAGGCCGCTTCTTCTTCTTCCTCGGAGGCCCCGCATTACTTGGACGACGCCGAGCTGGGCGAGGCGCTGAGGCGGCTCTCTGAGGAGGAGGCTCCGCGAGGCCTGGCGCGGCGCTTCTCCATCGGCCGCTCCAACCAGGGGCGCGAGCTGTGGGTGCTGCGCCTCAGCGAAGGCCTCCCGGGCGGGGACGGCGGCGGCGGGCCTCCCCTGGCGGGCCGCCCTCAGGTGAAGCTGGTGGCCAACATGCACGGCGACGAAGCGCTGGGCCGGCAGCTGCTGGTGCGGCTGGCCCGGGAACTGGTGGCCGGCTGGGCTCGCGGGGATCCCCGGACCCGCCTCCTCCTCAGCACCACCGACCTCTTCCTCCTGCCCAGCCTCAACCCGGACGGCTTCGCGCGATCCCGGGAAGGGGATTGCCAGGGAGTCGGCGGGCGGGAGAACGGACGGGGCCTCGACCTCAACCGCAGCTTCCCCGACCAGTTCGGCGCCGCACAGCCGGATCTGGCCGCCGTGCCCGAAGTGCGCGCGCTGATGGAGTGGATGCGGCGCAACCGGTGAGGAGGAGGAGGAGGAAGCGCACGTGGGGGGCGGGGCTTGCCGGGTGTGCGCTTTGAAGCGCCGCCTTGTTCCTAGTGGTGGCCACGCCCCTCTGAGGTGGGCGGGGCAGCTCCTGCTTTAGGGTTGTGTGTGTGTGTGTATATATATATATATGCATGCCTGTATATATGTATAGAATTCTTTATATATTTATAATATATTACGATATATATATTGTAATACATACACACATGGATATATAATACATTATATATATATGTGTGTGTGTGTGTGTAGGTCTTTGGTTATTCGGGTTTTCTCCCGCGTAAAATTGGAAGTGTCTTGGTGACGTTTCGACGAAGTCTCATTCGTCATCTTCAGGCTTCAGCTTCCTGCTTCTGGGAGCAATGTGTGATTGCAGCTGTTTCTTCCTTTTTAACTGCTAGTGGGGGTTTGAACTGATTGGGTGGGAGCTTGGCTGTGCTCTGATTGGATGGGGGTTTTTTTTGTGCTCTGATTGGATGGGGGTGTGTCCTGTTTGGGTGGGGGCTTGGTTGTGCTCAGATTAGTCTGAGTTGCAGGGGGATTTGAGCTGGTGAGCTGCACTGCTGCTGTTTGAGCAGCAGTGCAAGCAGTGGAGTTCCCAGAAGCACGAAGCTGAAGCCTGAAGATGACGAATGAGACTTCGTCGAAACGTCGCCAAGACACTTCCAATTTTATGCGGGAGAAAACCCAAATAACCAAAGATACAAACACCCGGGAAAACCTCAGAAAACATATATATATATATATATATATATGTATGTATTTATGTATGTATGTATGTAAGACCAGAAGTTGCACCGCCCAATTAAGAGGTGGGGTGCCCACCACAACTAGGAATAAGGCAGCACTTATGTATAAAGTTTTAGGTCTAAAACTTGGCAACTCCAAATCTCAACCAGCAAATGCTCAGTCTTACATACTGGAAAAAAGAACCCAAACACTAAGTACAAGCTTGGTGGACATTACCTTAGAGATGACCCCCACCCTGTTAAAGATCTTGGAGTTTTCATATCAAATGATCTAAGTGCCAAAGCCCACTGCAACTACATCACAAAAAAAGACTTTAAGAGTTGTAAACCTAATCTTGCGTAGCTTCTTCTCCAGAAACACTACACTACTAACCAAAGCATATAAAACATTTGCTAGACCAATTCTTGAATACAGCTCGACTGTCTGGAACCCATACCACATTTCTGACATCAATACAATTGAACGTGTCCAGAAATATTTTACAAGAAGAGTTCTCCACTCCTCTGAATACAACAAAATACCTTATGCCACCAGACTTGAAATCCTGGGTTTAGAAAACTTAGAACTCCGCCGCCTTCGACATGACCTGAGTTTAACTCGTAGAATCATCTATTGCAATGTCCTTCCTGTCAAAGACTACTTCAGCTTCAATTGCAACAATACACGAGCACACAATAGATTTAAGCTTAATGTGAACCGCTCCAATCTTGATTGCAGAAAATATGACTTCAGTAACAGAGTTGTTAATACTTGGAATGCACTACCTGACTCTGTGGTCTCTTCCCAAAATCCCCAAAGCTTCAACTAAAAACTGTCTACTATTGACCTCACCCCATTCCTAAGAGATCTGTAAGGGATGGGCATAAGAGCACAAGAGTGCCTACTGTTCCAGTCCTATTGTTTCCTTTCATTATATCCAATTAATATAGTTATTACATACTCATACTTATACTCTGGTGTTCTCAGAGTTTGCTTGTCTTCTTGCAGACATTTCACGACCCATCCAGGTAACATCATCAGTGCTAGTAAGGAGTTTGCTGTCAGTTTATATTCTTGTGTCTTGCCCTGTCAGTGTTGGTGGGGGTGGTCTTGGAGAGCCTTTGGTTAAACTGTTTGATGTTGGCTTCTTTGGCAGTTTCTTGATTGGGGTATTGTTTACTTGATTGGTGGTCTGATATTAACCTTGGAGTTAATCTATGCTCCTCTGGGTGCTGATTGCTGATGGCAAACCCATCTGAAGGCAAGCGTTTTAATAATAATAATAATAATATTTTAATTTTTATACCGCCCGTCTCCCGAAGGACTCAGGGCGGTGAACAGCCAAATAAAACAATACAATATATTACAATAAAAACTATTTTAAAAACTTATTCCATATGGCCTAAATTTAAATATAAAATACATAATATAAAAATAAACCCCATTTAAAACGAATTAAAAATCTCTATTAAGCCAGTCCTGCTCGGAAGAATAGGTATGTTTTCAGCTCGCGGCGAAATCCTGCTCTTCATTTGGAGAAGACGTTGATCCCCCCCCCTTCTTTGTGGCAGCCTCTCAAATACTGAAATAGAGTCCCCCAGGTCTTTATTTATTTAAATCTATATGTTGCCCATCTCATTGATAACGTGACTCTAAGAGGCTTACAGATAGTAAAAAAAACTTTTTAATATGTCCTAACAATGAGGACAATTAATCAGTTGTGGGTTCTTCATCACTAGAGGCTTTTAAGAAGAGACTGGACAGTCACTTGTCTGAAATGGGGTCACCTGCTTGAGCAGGGGGTTGGACTAGAAGACTTCGGAAGTCCCTTCCAGCTCTGTTCCGATTGATTTATTTCCTTATGAATGCTTCGGTTTTAAAAGTAGCCTATGAATAAATTAGTGAAGGAATTAATAAACGTTTGAATCCTGTTCATCATTTTTCAATATATAATGTAATGTTCTGGTTGGCACACAGCAATTCTTAAAAAGAATTCTTTTGATGCTAGCTTGCTTAACATTGAAAGGTATCATATCCTTTTTGTACTGCTGGAAAGAAAGTAACTGGAGACGATATTTAAGTAAAGCTAGAATTTCTCATCTGCTGCAATCGATCTGATATATTTAGGGCATTCCCCCTTTTTTGACATGAGGTTACGTAGCTTTCAGGTATTCATTGAAGATTCTGCAATTTGGTTTTGCTGCTGCTGATTCAAACACAATTACTTTTGGCAGGAAAATAAATACCCTTTACCTCCAAACTGCTGAGATTTTTATTAGTGTTGTTCTGTTGTTGTTTTTTAATACAGGTTTGTGCTTTCTGGGAACTTTCATGGGGGAACCGTTGTTGCAAGCTATCCATTTGATGACTCAAAGTCACACAAGTCCTCTGGAATATACAGTAAATCAGCTGATGACGAAGTTTTCAGATACCTGGCCAAAGCCTATGCTTCAAACCATCCCATCATGAAAACGGGCACCCCAAACTGTCCTGGGGAAGAGAAAGAAACCTTCAAAGATGGCATCACCAATGGAGCTCAGTGGTATGATGTAGAAGGTAGGTTGCTCAATTGACTTGATTGCCAGCTAATTGATCGAAGCCTTTCGATGTAGAGATAAGGTTGGAAATAACCTGCTTTATAGAGAAATACGCTACCAAAAAGAAAGTATCCTAGCAACAGGGCCAGTGGTGGCTATAGATTCTGCTTGTTTAAATGTCATTGTTGTTCTCAGTAAAGCAATATATCAAGAAACCATCGGGTTTAACTCGTATAACTAATCCTCGAGTTACAACCACAATTGAGCCCAAAATTTATGTTGCTAGGTGAGACATTTGTTAATTGAGTTTTTTCCCCCTTTATAACTTTTCTTGTCACCATTGTTAGATGCATTTGTTAAGTTAGTAAACCAGTTGTTAAGTGAATCTGGCTTCCCTATTGTGTTTGCTTGTCAGAAGGTCACAAAAGGGGATCGCATGACCCCCTGGATACTGCAACCGTCATAACTGAGTCAGTTGCCAAGTGTCTCAAATTGGATCGTGTGAAATGGGGATGCTGCTGCAACGGTAGTGTGAAAACTGGTCCCAAGTCCCTTTTTTCAGTGCCGTTGTAACTTTGAACGGTCACTAAAAGAATCGTTGTAAGTCGAGGACTACCTGTATGGAGCAGATGTTAAGCCAAAGCACTTGTTGTATGGCTTGTTTGGGCATTTTGCAATTGGTTGAATTTCCCTCTAGATCCACAAAGTTAGAAGAATGCTATACATTCCACTTGAAGATGGATGGATGCAGCTGGTCTTATTCTGCTTAATATGGGAGACAAGTAACCAGGCCCTGGGGCATGTAGGCTTTGTGAGGAATAACCGGCACTTTGAATTGTGCTCAGAAGTAAATCATCAAATTAATGCAGCTTATGAAGCAGAAGTGTTACATGGGCATATTGAGTCCTGCCCACCCAGGCACTTAGGACCAATTGAAGTTTCTGGGGGGTCTTCAAGGTTTGCCCCACGTGGAGTGTGCTGCAGTAGTCAAGCCGTGAACTGACAAGGAATGAATGATGGTCTGAAGGTCTCTTTGATCCAGGAAGCAATAAAACTGTCTCCTTCAGTATCTGCCTAGGTAGTTAGATCCTGCAGGATTCAATTAAATATCTATTGGAACCCTAGAAGTATGCCTTCTGTAGTAGAACCTAAAGAATGACGTCCCCCCCAAAAAAAAACTAGATGCCCCCCCTTCCACACATAAACACAAACACACACACACACTGCTGTTGCTTCCAACTCTGTTATTCTGTATTCTGTATTGTAAGAACCATGAAGCCCTGGTTATTCATCCAGGCCTTCCACAAGGAAGAATGAGACTCTGGCTTCTGTTGCAATAATTTATGAAATACTCAACTGCTAGGAAAGATTGCAAAAGCACATAGAAGAGCAATTAACGAGAGTATTATATTCCAATCTTATGAATAGTAAGGTTTATTTATGAAGAAAAGTAGATACATTGAGGCATTTAACATAGTAGAGAAAAAAATTACAAAATCTGTTGTGCTGATGTCTCTATTTGTGACAGGTATTTCCATGGCTAATTATGTGCTTTTGGTGTTGCTGTTGATTGAACAAAGGATTGCATATACTGTATGTTATACCAATGGTTAGCTTTGGTATAGCAGCTGAACAAGTATATTCAATTAGTTAAAATTATTTGTGATCCTGAAAATACATTCAGCATCATAAAGAACATCTAAGATCTATCCGAAAGCATGTTTACAAGTATCTGTCCAGGATGTGTTTGGTAGTTGATTTCTTAAACAATAGACATTTTTAACATCAACCTATATATTCCTGATTTTTTTTTTTTTTTTGCAATTCTGCAGTTGGTTTTGTTGTCTTTATACTGTAAGTGTGTGGAGTGAGTGTTGATAATTTTCTATTAAAGTTTAAATAATATAATTGTTTTACATTTTGTAAGCTGCCTAGAAATAGTAGCTTTAATTTAGCCTATAAATTTGATTAAATTAAAAATGAATTAAGTGTTTAGATTTAGGATTTAGAGTCTCTTTATATTATTCTTTATGTTGGGTTAAAGAAGTATACATATTTTTTATTCTAATTAAATGCTCTCAACCTAACGATTCTGATTTCTTTTTCAATAACTTCATCTAAATTAGTGATAAACGGATTAAACAACCACATTTCAAACTCTACTTATCAAAATAAGATTACGGTAGTTCATTGTTATCAATGGAAAAGAAATAGAATTTTGAAGCCATGAATTATGCCTATTAATAGTTTTATATAAGGACTTCATTAATTTTATTATTATTATTTATTTATTTATTAAATTTTGTCATGAGTAAGATAGGTAGGTGTCAGATCTAATGAGAAAAATAACTTTTTAGCCAAATAAGCTAATGATTTCATTGTAATAATTTAAAATTTAATAATTTAGTCAGCAGATTTTTACACTGGCCAAATGTCTTATTTAAAGAAAGCCATCTCTTTTTATCAGTAATTATTATCTCTTTTCCTGTTATAGCCCCTATTTCTCTCTCTCTCTTTCATCATAGCAAACACACCCAAATAGTGGAATAAGATACGAGCTAATTATATTTACAAGGATTGCTGCATTTAATGTACCGTACAAGGAAATAGAATGAGTAAATAGTTGTAAAACTTAAAATTATTACTCAACTCAAACCAGGATATCCTTGTAGAAGCATAATTTCTTTTTTCGTATTTACAGATTCATCTGTTAGGTAGAAAACTATGAATTGTCAATGAATTCTTCCCTATCATAACAGGAAAATGTACGTTGTATATATAACAAGCAGTGTGATGCTCTCCAAGTATTTTGAAATAAAAGTCCCACAATCCCTCATCATTTATAAGGCTCCTGATGGGAAACATTTTTTAAAGTATACTGCTATAATTCACAACCTCTGACAATTAACAAGAACAATATTAAAATATCACAAACCTAAAAGTCATAAAATACCAATGTGTCCCCACTGCTATATTTTATGGCAGCAGTAATAATACTTGAAACAAATGTTAGCTTCTGCATCTCAGTTTTTCTTTTTCTTTTTTCTTCTACTTCATTTTCTCATATGCCATGTGTTTTTAAATTGTAGTTCTTTTTTAAAACATATATCACAGAGACCAGCTGTTCCCAATCATGTTTCCTGATTCCTGCTTTTTTTGTGCTTCACAGCATTTATTGGGTAAAAACCTTCTTGCAATCTGTTTCTCTCTTCATTAAAATAATTATAATATGACAAACTGGCGCTGCTCGCTTTTATAAGCAGATCTGTTAGTATATGTGAACTTCAAAACTTGTGTGTTTGCTTAAGAGAAAATCTTCCTTGGCACACTCTAGTATTTACAGTATCTCTTTAAGTCCTTCAGACAGTTTCCCATGTTACATAAAGCTAATTATCCACTTGGAAAATTCCCACAGATGCCCATGTTAGACATGAATTCTGAGAGCCTTACAATTGAAAATTGAAACAATAGAATGAAATCTCTACCATTCTAGACAAGACACAACACTAAAATACTCCTAGCACAATAACTCAGCCTACCTCTATTAAGCTCGTCTAGCATTCTGGCTCGGTGTCTGGGTTTTAGCTTGGTCTTTGGGACGGTTGGGAGAGTTGGGACCTTTTGGATTGGGGTCCCTAACCCCCACTCCCAGCCAGAAACCGGCCACACGGACAAGCAAATCATGTGAAAACATGTGAAACCACATCAGGGGTGAAATCTACTTACCTTCGGTTCGGAAGGGTGTTCTCCGCTGTTCTATTCCCTATTCTACTCTACTCTACCCTACTCTACTCTACTTAACTATACTCTATTCTATTTTCTATGCCATTTCATTCCTATTCCTCCTATTCCTATCCTATCTTAGTACTGTTGTCTATTCTATTCTCTATTTATTCTATTCTATTTGGAACTTTAATTACTTTTCAAAGAGAGCTGTATGTTCAGCACATTGCAATTATCCAATTGGGAAGTGAATTGTCAGTTGGCACACAAATATGTACAGAAGTCCCCTAGCCAAGGTGGCACCTACTCTTCAAACAAGCCATGAGTCTAGAAGGACTAGCAAACTCCGGGGGAACTGCTAGTCCATTGCCAATTAGGGATGAAAAATAGCTGAATTCAGGAGACCTCAAAAGCCAAAGCCACTCCATCTTGAGTTTCAGTCTGTTCTTGCACATCTAGCCCCTCACAGCCTCCAGGTACTGAATAAGCACCTCAGTGGCCTCATTTGTTTGGCCAGAGGTGGAACTGAGCATCATCAGCTGATCTCTCACTCTGTGCTGTTAGATGACCTTGTCCATCGGTTTCATGTCAATGTTAGATAGAAGTGGAGAGAAACTGACGCCAAATAAAGGAGAAGAATCACTACAAAATAGCACACACACATCCACTCCTAACACCGTGACCTCTGGAATGAGGTTTCTCCCAAGATCCAGATGGCCCTCACCCTGCCCTGGGTTTTCCACCTGAGCTTTTAATGAGGGAGAGCGAAGACTCTGCTTCCTTCCTCCCCATTTTGTTATCCTGCCATTTTATTTTTATTTTTTTACTGGTGGTTAATGTATGTCTCGTGTTTTAGTATTGTGAGTCTCCAAAATAGCAATAGCAATCCAGCATAGCAATAGCAATTCCACCAATGGTGGTTTTTTTTTTTTTTTTAATTATTTATTTACATTTATATCCCGCCCTTCTCCGAAGACTCAGGGCGGCTTACAGTGTATAGTTACAAGTTTACAGTTTCAAAAATTTTTACTACCAGTTCTGTGGGTGTGGCTTGGTGGGTGTGACATGGTGGGCATAACAGGAAGGATACTGTAAAATCTCCATTCCCTCCCCAGTCCAGGGGAAGGTTACTGCAAAATCCCCATTTCCTCCCGATCAGCTGGACTTGAGAGGCAGAGAATAGATGGGGGTGGGGCCAGCCAGAATGTTTACTACCGGTTCTCCAAACTACTCAAAATTTCCACTACCGGTTCTCCAGAACTGGTCAGAACCTGCTGAAACCCACCTCTGAATTCCACTTAGGCTTATATACCGCTTGACAGTGCTTTACAGCCCTTTTACAAAGTCAGCATATTGCCTCAACAATTTGGATCCTCATTTTGCAATACAAATTTAATAATATCAATGTTATCAAAAGCCTCGGAGAGATCCAGAGGCAATGATGGATGCACCACCCCCATCCATGTTTTCCAAAGGCCCTCTACAAATGACTCAGCACTATACCTAGCAGGAACCCCAACCAAAAAGGGTGCAGATAATCTGCTTCCTCAAAAACCATTGTGAATTGAGGTCCCATGACTGTGGGATGCTGCAAACTTCCTTTAGAGCAAATACGATATAGGTATTCTGTAATTGCAAAGTTATCTCTTAACTGTTATGATTACAAAATTATCTAGCTTTTTTTCCCTAATCATCAAAGCCTCAAAGTGCTTTTTTTTTTTTGTTTCATGCAAAAAAAATCTGCAGGTTTCCAGTCTTTTCTCTGATCAAAGAAGTCAATTTAGCCATCTTTGCAAATTCCATCATTCTCACTGACTATTCCTATATTGTGGGTAGAATTGAACTTTTCCCCTTTTGAGCATATAGTAATCACACCACAGTTGTCCTCTATAAAAACAGAATCCTGTGACTGTTTTTTAGCTGTTTGTCCATTAAATGTTACAGCATTGTTCACGTAACTGCAAATGGTTGCTAAATGAGGCAGTCGCTAAATGAGCACTACCTGTACGTTTTTTTCACATTGTATTTTAAATGTGCCAAGAACAAGGATTTGCTATATGTCTTTCCATGGCAACGGCAAAATTTCATATTTGTCCAGGGTGCGCTTTCATTTGTTTATTGTTTTGCTGCCGAATTTGGCATTCCTGCTTTGAAATCTGGAGAAGTTATTTTGCTAACCTTAAGAGCTATTGTCATGTTAAATTAGCATTGGAATAGGGACACCTTGTTTTTCAGGTTCTGATTAACTTTCTTTGGGACTTTAGATAGGTACATTTTTGGATAGGCACAGCTTAACCTACTTAATAGGAGTATAATAATGATAAAAATGGGGAGGGACATGCACTTTATTATTAGTTTTTCAAAAAAATGTGTGTGTATATATATGAATCTACAATCCCACCCTTTAGATTGAGTGAAGGATAAAAATTATATCAATGTGGTACTTAAATACATTTAAATTAACATAAATATTTAGAATAGAATAGAATAGAATTTTATTGGCCAAGTGTGATTGGACACACAAGGAATTTGTCTTGGTGCATATGCTCTCAGTGTACATAAAAGAAAAGATACGTTCATCAAGGTACAACATTTACAACACAATTGATGATCAATATATCAATATAAATCATAAGGATTGCCAGCAACAAGTTATACAACAACAAGTTATACAACAAGTTATAGTCATACAGTCATAAGTGGAAAGAGATTGGTGATGGGAACTATGAAACGATTAATAGTAGTAGTATAAATATTTAATATTTAAATATTAATATCGTAGACTTGAAAGCTTAGGCCAATTCTAAGCATCAAGTATTGACCTACTGAAGAATAAAAAGAAAAGATGAGTATAATAAAATGCCTCAGACATAATGAAAAATCAGGACTCCTACATATTAACCTGTTAAGGTTTTTTTGTAAACATGTATATATGCTTATACCTCCTAATATTTACTCATATATATGTTTATATATGATATAATCTCTTTGCATGATGTTGTGACAAAATAAATAAATATGACAAATAGGGAAGTTGCATGATCTCAAAATTCCAATTTTAAAGTAGCAGACACCTTTCTGGTTTTCCCCTCCTAAATGGTCCTTTGTTTCTTTGAAAGTTGAAACCTTTTTTTTCATGGCACAAATGGTTTTCCTGCCTACTGAAAAATGCTAATTTGAAATCATGTGAAGAGAAGCCTGTTGATGCAAAAGATTGTTCTTTGCTTACATTATTTCACAATTTTTTCTTTAAATTCCTTAGGTGGAATGCAAGATTATAACTATCTTTGGGCTAACTGCTTTGAGGTCACATTTGAACTTTCCTGTTGCAAATACCCGCCAGCTTCTCAGCTTGAGCAAGAATGGCTGAATAACAGGGAATCTTTGCTCACTTTCATTGAAAAAGTAAGATTTGACTTTAACTCTTTCTTGACTGTTACCAAAAACAATCCATGTATATTTGAGTCTGTCTTTGTTCTAGAAAATGAAAAGACTTTATTCATCTCTGTCTGGGCTTTTTTTGCCGTAGATTTTGAATATGCTTCTTGTTTGTCAGAATGTCAACTCTGCCTAATCCGTTTTGACTCATAAATTGGACCAAGTACACAATTTTTAATGTTCGTATTATTGTTTTATGACCCTATAAAGCTTAGCATGATTCATACCAAATGAAATAAGAGAAAATGTAATTGTGGTATACCAAAATTCAGGTAACATTTAAAGAGAAGGAAGTGTCACTGATCCATGTTTGAATTTCTTTGTTTCAAATCACAAAAAGACTTTGGTTTAGAGATATATACTAAGCTATAATAATAAGTGTGTTTGGTTTTAGCAGTTTTGTAATTCCACTTAATCATATCCTATTTATTAAATTAATGGCTAAGCAAGCTATAATTAGATCTGTGTTAATCAGATCTTTGTCTCAGTTTCTTATCAACACATTTAACAATTACCCAACTAAGCAGGGAATAAGTAATTTTCCCCCCCTCACTCAGGTTCCTTTTCTTTCATTTGCCCAGAGTAAAGGCATCTGGTTGGATCTTCACAAGCTTTATTCAGTGTCATTTATATTATCTAAATTCTGTCACTGTAGCTGTGTGTGCTTAGAAATACTTTATCTCAAAGAACACATAGTTCTTTCAAAGTTACTTCCTGTCCTGATCTCTCTTTCATATCTAAAGTCAACACTGGTAATTAGTCACACATCAGACTAAATGGTATTCCTTGTATTCAGCTATTGATTACTGGTAATTGTCAACGTAAGACCACAATTGAGCCCAGAATTTATGTGACTAAGTGAGAAATTTGTTAAGTGAGTTTTGCCTCATCTTACGATCTTTCTTGCCACCACTGTTAAGTGAATCACTTCAGTGAGTCACATGGTTGTGAAGTGAATCTGGCTTCCCAATTAACTTTGCTTGTCAGGTTGCAAAAGGGGATCAGATGATCCCAGGACACAACTGTCATAAATCTGAGTCATCTGGCAAGTGTTTGAATGTAAATGTCAGAGATTCCTCCCTTCAAACCATAAGAAAGAAACCCACTGACTCCATTGATTTAGAGAGGAGGTACCGGTACTTTTACTAAGAATGAACTGATAGCAGCAAAAGTGAGGCAAGATCTGAAACAAACCGCCTGAAAGTTACACATTGAAAGTCACCCCAAGTCCCTGTCCCTGGAGTCCCAGCACCAAGAGGTCAGCCAACAACCAGTAAAATATTATGGGAAAGCTCCTCTGCAGGTATTTCTCACCTCTGGAGTCTCAGGATGGTTAGCCATGAAGAAGTATAAACAACTCCACTCAGCATGCATGAGTGCAAATCTCCCTTCCAGTTCTCATGGGACGTCTCACTTCCCCATCCCAAATGCCCAATGCACCCCTCCCCCTTTCTATGGCAGCTGAGAGCAAGCAAACGTCAGGAAACCATGCTAGAGATCCGGCTGGCATTAAGTCACATGAGCATGGGGATGCTGCAATGGTCATTAGTGTGAAAAATGTTCTTAAGTCACTTTTTTCAGTGCCACTGTTAACTTCGAATGGTCCCAAATGAACTATTGTGTCAAGGACTACCTGTATCACAAGTATATGCAAACCCTACCTTTCAAGGTCTAATTAAAGAATGGCTGATCATGGAGCCAACCCCTAACCATACAGACATGGTATATTAAGCCATTCCATGGTTTTACAGTTCAGATTATTGTATCCTAATCCTAGAAACTTCATCACTTTGGTGGCTGTGAATCACAATTAGTGTCCTTTTGGGGTTGAAGCTCATCTGTGTAATCTGTGGTTAGAACTTAGAATAACTTTATTGCCACTTTAAATGTACACTAATCAGCATTCATTAAAATGAAATTTCGTTGCATACAGCAAAATGGTTCGGGGTGTTGTCCAGCTCTAGACAAAAGGATTAACTCTGTTTAAGGAGTCATTTGTCCTTTTTGAATGTAGCACGGGATGCTGTCAATGTTGAGTTGCTCATATGTCAGCAATAGCATTGATAATTTTCTTTTTTCAATAATTATAACTGCATAGGAACCCCCTTTCAATATCAGAGGAGCTAAAATAAAAATGAACTTTTGTCATTTTGTCATTTATTTGTTGTGCATATACTAAAATTCTCCCGAAAGTTGCAGCCTGGCAATCACCACAAAGATTAATGAAATATCAGTTAATACAGGGACAGATCATGGTTTGTCATTGTTTTCAGCATTACTGTTTTTACAGGTCTCAGGGAATTAGTCACCTTGTCACACACTGAGAGCAGAGCACTCGGATATCTAAATCTGTTGCACGAAATCCTTTAGGCATGGAAATAGTTTTCTTTCATCTGAGTTCCCCGAGGAGAAGGTCTTTATTTTTAAACCAAATGGCTTAAGCCTTAAGGCATAGATTGCAGCAGCATATGAAACTGCCTGAACTTGTTCTGATCATTCATTCTGCCAGGGTATAGTGATCATGTGTATAAATCTCTTCCCTTTTTTCATCTTTTACAGAAATATTTAGGACCATGCATAAAACACATTTAGAAGCCGTAACTGTAAAGTCTAAAAAAATGATATCTTATCCTGAGGCTGTCTTTTGCTGCCTTTTTATTATAGTTTCAGTTCCTGTTGCCTATTTTGTTTGATTAGCTGAATATTTGCACAAATGCTTTTTCACTTAAAGAGTTTACTTAAAGAGAGCCAGTTTGGTTAAGATGCTGGCATAGAAACCAGGAGATTGGGAGTTTTAGTCCTGACATGCCTTGAAAACCAACTGGGTGTCTTTGGGCCAGACCCTCTTTGTCAGCCTAGTTCAACTCACAGGATGGTTGTTGTGGGGGAAAAAGAGGAGAAACGCGTATTATTTATATCTGTCAAACTTGTATGCTACCCATCTCAACAAAGATGACTCTTTGTTTGAGTAACTTATAAAGTAATAAAGGCAGGATAAAAATTTAATAAATAAAAGGCATAGTATTGCTTATTTCCCACAAGAGCTGTGTTGAGGATGCTTTCAGGCCATGTCTCATAAATTAATAGTTGACTTTGCATAAATCGCAGCAATTGGCCATAAATTTATTGATACCTTCCTCAGTCTTCTAGCCATGGAAGAAATTATTTCACTTTACTCCGTGAGCTTCTTAATATGTGCTCTGTCTCGAGCTCTTTTATGAAATGGGAGCAAGATATGCCCAATCCCACCAAGGTATCAAAAAGTAGGCTACGGCCTCACTGCGAAGCGACAACCCATTATTAGGTCACATCAAAGAAAAAATGACATAATGAAGAAAGACAACTCTGTCTCATTTGTTTTATTAATGATTGGTAAATAATGCTGAATATGAAATCAGTACAAAGTAATAGGTAACAAATACTTTAATGTAACATTCCCTTTTATACCTGCCAGTTGCCACATGAATATTTATTGAAGTTCCTGTCGATAGCCCTAACAATAAATAATGATGTGCTTTGTGAACCTTCTTGAACATAATTTTATGTTTTAAAGCCACATGAATTCACCATCTGTTTTGAGTGAAGCATTTTGATAGAAGCAGTGCACAAAAATGGCATGTTTATCTGTAAGAGCCATCTTTTCGCTTTTATAAGCATGACTCAAAAACACACAACTATCCTCTTTGTTTTTCTTGGCATTTTGTTTTTTGAAAGACAGCCTGTGTTCCCTTTCAGTAGCTGTGACAGAAACAATCCCCTGGTTACAGAAAAAGAAATCTAAAACAGTGAACATAAGCTGATAAAATCTATGACATTTCCTTCAATCTAAAGATTAATGTAGTTGCTCTTTCTAGTATACTGAACTTTATGTAGAAGAAATTCATAATATAAAAATTCACAGGCATACTGTCAAGTTACATGTATATCCGTGCACTAGTTTTTGATTCATGCCAACCTTCTGGTGATACTGCCTAGCTGCTCTTGTTATGTAAGAAATGTGCTATTCTATGCCAATTTTTCCTCGTTATAGTCCTTGGATGAGAAAAAAAAAAGAATATTGCACAGATCGCTTAGCATGAAATTAACTAGTTACTGAACATGAGAGGAATAATGTAGCCTCATGATACTGAATATATTTACAACGTGTTTTGGATCTAATTCCTATTTATTTAATACAGGTACACATTGGAATTAAAGGATTTGTGAGAGATTCGGTCACTGGGGCTGCCTTGGAAAATGCAAGCATTGCTGTGGCTGGGATTGCTCACAACATTACGACTGGACAGTTTGGTGACTATTATAGACTGTTGGTGCCTGGGACCTATAATATCACAGCTTCCGTCTCGGGGTAAAGTATATGGAGCTGGTGTTGACATGTTCATTATCTTTGGCATAGTTTCTTCTAGCAGGGAGCTGCTTTTATGGGAATATTAGAAGCCAATCTCACTGCTTTGTCTCATTTTGTCATAAACTAGGCAGGTGCTGTCGTATAATCACATTGCCAGTGCGGACAACAATAAAAACAGGCACATAGGAAAGCAGGAAACGACAGTCGTTCTGTGAGGATTAGGAACTACTGTCAGTGTTTTTTTCTTAAGAAGGCTTCCCTTTGTTAAGGGGAATTGAGTGAAGGATTTGGAACAGCTGCACTACCAGCCTGAGGTTTGCAATTAAGCAGGCATAAAAATGGGGCTTTGATGTGGGACCCTTGATTTTGATTCTTCAGTTGAGAAATAATAACACTGCTATTTGGTCTTATTTTTTTCATTCACAAAATGGGAATGATATTCAAGGTGAATAAATACAGGTAGCCCTCGACTTACGACCGCCATGGAGCTCAAAATTTCTGTTGTTAAGTGAGACATTTGTTAAGTGAATTTTGCCCCATTTTACAACCTTTCTTGCCACAGTTGTTATGTGTATTCGCTGCAGCTGGTATGTTAGTAACTTGGTTATTAAGTGAATCTGGTTTCCCCATTGATTTTGCTTGTCAGGTTACAAAAGTTGATTACATGATCTTGGGACACAGCGATGGTCATAAATATGAACCAGTTGCCAAGCAGCTGAGTTTTGATCACATGATCATAGGGATGTTATAAAGGTTGCACCTGTGAAAAATGATCCTAAGTCACTTTTTCCAGTGCCATTGTGACTTGAACGGTCATTGAATGAACTGTTGTAAGTCGGGGACCATCTTTAGTAATAGAATTAAAGTAAATTCCATTAGGGATGCTCTTAAGCCAGGTGAAGCTGACGTCAGCCTAAAAGCATATTCTTCTCTCTTTTTCCCCCATCAGTTACCTGCCAATCACCATGGAGAACGTTGAAGTAAAGGAAGAAAATGCAACCGTAGTGGACTTTTCCTTGCATCCTACAGTCACAATACTGACTTCCAGCCCCACCAAGGAAGCGCTGATAACGACCAGCAACTCTCTTGACAATGCAGCAACTACCTCTGCTGTAAACAGAACAACCTCTGCTCGCCAGGTGATCCAGCCGGATGATTTTCGCCATCACCACTTCCCTGATATGGGTATCTTTCTGAGGAAATTTGCCACTGAGTACCCAAACATCACCCGACTCTACTCGGTGGGCAAGTCAGTGGAGCAAAGGGAATTATATGCCATGGAGATATCGGATAACCCAGGCATTCACGAAGCAGGTAATTTCCCATTATATGGTTTTGTTGCATGATCTAGATCACGGGTGTCAAACTCACATTGCCATGTTGCCGTCACATGACGTTTCGCGACGTTTTCCCCATTCGTGTGCTTCATGGCTGCCATTTTGACACCCCTGATCCAGATTCTCGTATTTGGAAAAATGGGAAAATATTTCTCCCTAGTGTTAACGAATTTTGAATCAGGTCTGTTAATATAGTTACCAATGTCCTGTAATCTTTCCTCATAAATGAGTTGGTCCAGTTTTCATTAATTTTTAATATATTTGCTCTGAAATAGTCATTCTTTAATTGCGATAATCGGAACCAACTATATGCAATAATTAATGTACAGTGATATCATTGTAGAGTATTACGATTTTTAATTCTGTTCCTATAATTAGCAAGTTGAGGGGAATTTTTCAGAGTTTTTCATTGCATATTTTACTGCGTTTACATTTTAATATGTTTTTTCTATCAAGTTAATTTTGTAAATAGGGTAGGAGAGTAACAGGGTTTGAAATGTTTCTTTTGCAAACCTTGAGGAAGAACTTCCTGAAGCAACAAAATATATAAATGCTGATGGATTTCTAAGTTTAAAATAATTGTTTTTTAAGGCCAAATTGTTTGGATTTTAGTTTGAATCTTTGGTTTCAATTCTGAAGTTTTATCAATAATTTCAAATGTAGCTTTTACTAAAGAGTCTTCTTTGGGCCAAATGACTTTCACTTCCTAAGGTTTATGTCCATTGTAGGTTCTGTTAACATTATAGACTATTTGTTTGGGCCTAATTAGAGCAATAAAGCCACATGTTAATTGTAAAAAAAAACATTAGACAAGTATGCATTTATAAGGTACTTGTTTATACATTTGAATGTTGTCTAAGTGTCTTGTAAAGCTCATGTGCCATTAGCAGAGCTTGGATTCATTTGGTGGGCTGTGAATGGTGTTTTCAGTTCATGTTAACATCTAGACCAGGGGTGTCAAACTCACGTCATCATGGTGGCATCATGTGACATATCGGGACTTTCCCCCCACTTCGCTAAATCGGGTGTGGGTGTGGCCAGCATGTGACGCATCTGGCCCTCAGGCTGGGAGTTTGATAGCCCTGATCTAGACCAAACAGAGAGAGAGAACTGAAATTTGTTTCTCTCCCCTATTTATCTATCTATCTATCATCCCTCCCTCCTCGTCTCTCTCCTTCTCTCCCCCCCCCCTCTCTCCATGTTTGTATGATCTATCTCAGCTTCTATACATCATCCTACTGTATATAGACAAACTGCTAAATGCGATGGCTAAACTAAGCGTCTCTGTTCCTCCTCCAGGTGAACCAGAATTCAAGTATATTGCCAATATGCATGGCAACGAAGTGGTGGGAAGGGAATTGCTCCTCAACCTCATCGAGTACCTCTGCAAGAACTACGGTACCGATCCTGAAGTGACCGACTTGATCCAAAAGACTCGGATCCATATCATGCCATCGATGAACCCCGATGGCTATGAGAAATCTGTAGAAGGTAGCTTTGCATGCCAGCTTTCTTCCTACACTTCTAGCAAAGGTGTTGGACAAGGAAAGGAAAGTGGTTTTATAAGGCAAACGGCTTCAGTTTTTTCTGATAGGCGACTTGGCTTTAGTCATGTATGTAAAGAGCCCCTTTTCTTTTCTGTGTTTTAGCCCAAAATTGCTTCTTTTCCTTGACTTATCCCAGTTTCCTAATTTTTCTCGATTGTACTTCATTTATCTCCCAGAAGTAAGGACTTTCTCAATTTTAGCTTGACTCTTTGGTCATTTTCATGCATTTTTGCCGGCCACTGTGAAGGAGTGGTTTGCCGTTGATCTTTAGTGATCTTAGACATTACTAAGCAGATTCTGTTCAGAGTCTGATCCAGGTGACACCTGTGTGCCAAGACTCATAGTGCTTTAAATTGCACATTTTAAATTACATTTGAAGGTCTGTCAGGAGTCAGTGCAGGGCCAATGACACAAATATGATAACCTGCCAGTGATGGATGCCAGTTAACATACGGGCTGCTGCATTCTGGATCAAATGCAGTTTTCAAGTGCATTTAGTGCTGTCCATTGCAGTAGTTTAAGGAAGTGGTGATAAGATATCCCAAAGGTGCTTTTTCATCAGGAGGCAACTGGACTTTCTTGTTTTTTCTTTGAAGACATTTCACTTCTCATCCAAGAAGCTGCTTCAGCTTTGACAGGATAGATGGGAGTGGTCTGAATAGTCCAGTTGCCTCCTGAAAAAGCACCTTTGGGACAACCATGATCTGGATGACTGAGCAGGTCTACAGACTTTTGGTGATAAGGTAGTAATTTTAGAGGATCCGTGGTGACCAGGCATTTTACATTAAGTAATATACCATCCTGCTTTCATGGTTTAGCTCCCCAAAGCATTAGAGAAAGGAAGTGGAAATTTACATCAGCCCAGGCAGGCAGGCAGGGAAGGTTTGTTGTAGACCTGTCAGCTAAAGAATTCCAGCTGACAGGGTCCAGGATGAAAGCCTTCGGTGCCATTGCCCCTGCCCTGTGGAACGTTCTCTTCCCAGAGGTGAGGCAGGCCCCCACTTTCCTGGCGTTCCAGAAAGGCATAAAAGCATGGCTTTATGGTTTTCCTTGGGGTGCACAGAGAAGCCTGCCGATGTGGGAATAATTAGTAGCCTGAGGGCCCTCCCTCCACCTTTTAATTAACTTTTAATGGAGAATTTTAATTCTCTTTGCCTCTTTTAATTTTTATATACATTCTGTTTATGTTTTCATACTTTAGTTGTCCTTGTGTGAGGGAGATGGGCAGTTTCAAAATTGGATAAATGAGATTTTATCAGCAATTTAAATAGCTGAATGGAACCAGCCTTTAAATTTTAGTTCGCTGGTTGACTTCAAAGGAATAACATTGAATGCAGCCCTATAACAATGGGGGATTGGTGAGAAACAATTGATTTAAAAAAGGGGTGGCATCAGGAGTTGGCAGATGTAATCTTACTTATTAAATTTATACAGCTGCCTATCTTTTGAATGGCAATGTGCGGCATACAGTAAAAACAGAACAATAAAATCCCATCTTAAAATAACCATAAAAACAGCAAACGCGTATAACTTGGGACGATATTGAAAAACTCAGTCCTAATAGATCCATCTCTGTTCCCAAGGGATCCAGGGCCTGTTGGGGGAAACCGTGTCTTAAAATGTCTCTGGAAGGCCAGTTGGATCAGGCCACGTTGTGCCTCAGGGTGCATGATGTGCCACAGTATTTTTATTTTATTTATTTATTCAAATTTATATACCAAATTTATTCAAATTTATACAGTAGAAAAAGCTCTCACTGCCTGGGTCCAATCGCATGGAACTCCTTAACATAGCCCCCCCCCCCCCAAACTTTTGAGAACCAGGGACCGGTTCCGTGAAGAAAGGTCTTTCCGCGGACCGAAGGGTGTGTGGTTTTGCCTGCATCCCGTGAATGGGGCTTCACTCGTTTGCGTGGCCCGGTTTCTGGCATGCCGCAATCTGTTGCTGGTCTACGGATTGGGGGTTGGGGACGCCTGCTTTAGCAAACAAGACCCATACAATGCCCTTCCTTCCTGACCTGACCTGATGGGAATCCTCCATGACTCACACAGTTTACTCAAGAGCAAACTAATAGTACGTTTAGAAAGAAGGTTTAGTGTCCCTAAGGTGTTGTTGTTTTTTCTCAAAAGGCAACCGGATTTTCTTAGTTTTTTTCCCCTTGAAAACCTTTTGTTTTTCATCCAAAAAGTTTCTTCAAACTGAAGAAGAACTGAAGAAGCTTTCTGGATGAGAAAAGGAGGCTTAGTATTTATTAGTGCAAGAGCCATGAAATAGGGACTGTGGAAAGATGGAACAATGAAAGCCGGGTCATTCATGAAAGAAAGAGACCAAATTTAACAATAGCTCATGCCGTTTTGGCAAGCCACAACTTGGTGTTTGAACAGTAGCTTGCTCGGCTGCACCTTGGATTCTTTCTAAAGAAAGGATTTTTCCAAATTGAAATGCTTGATTAGTATGAATGTTTATAATGGCTTGGGGCCAAAGTATATGGCAGCAACTTGAACAACAATTTGTTCATGTTGCTTCATACAATTAGGTAGATCTCCACAAGTAGGACTTCTAAAGTTTCTGAGATGAATACAGGTAGCCCTCCACTTACGACAGTTCATTTAGTGAGCGTTTGAAATTACAACAGCACTGGAAAAAAGGGATTTGTGACCATCATTCACACTTATGACCATTGTAGCATCCCCGTGGTCAGCTGATCAAAATTCAGACGCTTGGCAACTGGTTCATAGTTATGACGATTGCAGTGTCCCAAGGTCAAGTAATTCCCTTTTGCGATCTTCTGACGAGAAAAGTCAAGGGGGAAGCCAGATTCACTTAACAGCTGCGGCAAGAGAAGTCATAAAATGGGGCAAAATTCACTTTACAAATGTCTTGCTTAACAACAGAAATTTTTGGGCTCAAGTATAGTTGTCAGTCGAGGACTACCTGTAAAGTCTTTGGGGACAGTTTTCATTTATCCCTTGTTAATTATAAAATCTCTTAAAGAGTTTGGTAAAGGAGAATTGCAGAAAAAAACATTGTTTTGCCCACTTAACTTGGAGGTGCAAATTCTGTGTGCGGGAAGGATAGATATTGATAATCGCTATAAAGCACAGATGGTTCAACCAGGCTCTCTTCTGTTTCTCAGGAGACGTATCGGGAATTTTCGGAAGGAACAACAGCAACAACTACGATTTGAATCGGAATTTTCCAGATCAGTTCATCCAAATCACCGATCCCCTGCAGCCAGAGACCATAGCGGTGATGAACTGGCTGAAGACCTACCCTTTTGTGCTATCGGCCAATTTGCATGGAGGTAAAGAGGGATGCAGAGTGGCTTGTGTGGAAATGTACAGCACTTTTATTCTAGAAACAATAAGCCTGAGGCCTCACTGCAGGAAAAGTTACCCATGCATGGAAAAGGGTTTTCACTACATAATTTTATCTGATAATACCTTACAGGTTAGGATTGCTGGCCAAGATCATCCAAAGGAGAACCTGCAATTAAAAAAAAGTGTTCAGATTCAACACATGTGCTCCTATTAGGGTTACTTTGAAAATGGTTAGCATTGCATTGAAAAGAATGCTACTTGAATTACTTGATTGATTGATTAATCGTTTATTGTTTCTTAAATTCATACGCCTCCCATCTCGCTCTCCAAAGGCACTCTGGGCAGCTTAAAATGTAATTAAATTAAACTAATTGTATTACATTTACTAAAACAGAGTTGTCTTTTTTCCCCAGATTTCTGGACACCTGGAAAAAAGACATGTCTATTTTAATAGGTGTTATGCTTGCACGAGATCCAAAAAACTTCAGAATCATTTTTAAAGTATGCCCAACACTGTTTGTTTTTTTTTGGTTTGTTTTTGTAGCTCTTCTGAAAGGTCTAATCCCCCCCCCTCTTTTTTTGGGCTGGGGGGGAGGGTTTACTGAGTACATTTCCTCTGTACTGGCTCTTGATTTTCAAGAACAAGTAACAAGCAGGTGCTATCTTGCCATCTCTTGATGAATTCCCCTAGGTGGATTTTTTACTCATTGTTGTTTTTATTTAACTGGATTAGTTTTGTGGTTAGTTGCGAAATATAAGCAAATAGTATTATTCTTGACTGGAACAACTGCCTTTTATTTTACAATTAATTTACTTAGAGTAATAAAATCCTGAAAGCAAATATTTTGCTCTTTGCAGGATCTCTGGTGGTTAACTACCCCTATGATGACGATCGGCTAGGAGTTGCTACATACAGTAAATCCCCTGATGATGCTGTTTTTCAGCAGCTAGCTCTTGCCTATGCCAAGGTAACAATTATTGGAAGGTGTCTCCAGCGGATCCTGGAACCTCTGAGATCCAGTGGCTCACTTATCACACATGCTTATATATAGTGTTATGCGGGTTATGATTCCTGGGGGGTTACAAGGAACTTAAGAGAAGCTACTTTTTTTTTAAAGCTGTCAGGCTTGTGCAGACGAAATGCAGTTATATAACTTGTGGTACATATAAAGCATCCACAGTAAGGTACCTACAAGAATTAAAAGGCAATGCAACTAAAATTTAGCAGTACATAATGGCATAATAATCCAATGGCATTATCTAGCTTGTTAGAAAGGCCTTCTGCAAGATGCTGTTGTTTTAAATTTCTAGTCTTTTGAGATTATTATTGTTATATATCTATTAAATTTATTTGCCACTCATCTTACCACAAGTTTTACTCTGGGAAAGGTTCTGTTGGATAAGAGAAAAACAAAAGTGGTCAATTTTATGAATAGAATAGAATTTTTTATTGCCCAAGTGTGATTGGACACACAAGGAATTCATTTTTGGTGCATCTGCTTTCAATGTACATAAAAGAAAAGATACATTCATCAAGAATCATAAGGTACAACACTTAATGATAGTCATAGAGTACAAATAAGCAATCAGGAAACAATATCAATATAAATCGTAAGGATACCAGCAACAAAGTTACATTTATCCATATAAATTGGACATGTATGGTGTTTACTAGGGATGGGGATTATAGTAAAATTGTATTATGGTTGTTCCAAAGGTGCTTTTCCCAAGAGGCCACTGAACTTTCTTGTTTTTTCTTTGAAGACATTTCACTTCTCATCCAAGAAGCCTCTTCTGCTCTGACTGGATGGTGGGGAAGGGAAGGATTTATACTCCTTGCAGACAGCTGGTCAGTTGCATTTAAAAGACAAAGGCCTCTCTTTTGAAGACAGCAAAATCCACATTTTGGAGAGAGAGGGACACTGGTTTGAAAGAGGGGTCCAAGAAACCATCTATGTCCAAATTGAACAGCCCTCTCTCAATAGAGGGGGAGGGATACCACACCATCCATATTCAGTCTACAGCACAGTTCTTTCAGCAGTTCCAAAAAGGCTCCATACCCATTTGCACCACTCAGGTGATCCTGAGGACACAGATCAACCTCCAGGTGACCTTAATGACTTGCTAAAAGGATGCAAATGACCACCTGTCTGCAAGGAGTATAAATCCTTCCCTTCCCCATCATCCGGTCAGAGCTGAAGAAGCTTCTTGGATGAGAAGTGAAATGTCTTCAAAAAAAAACTAGAAAGTCCAGTTGCCTCCTAAAAAAAGCAATTTTAGGACCTTTGCTGTTTTGGTTGTTTTTTTTTTATATTAATAAGTAGGAGTCCTGGTAATTATTGCACTACATAAAATAAATAATATTGTCAGACTCTAGAATGTGGTGAAAGTTGTACCCTTTGTAAAGAATATATTTCTTTGCCCTAACTGCAAAACAAATCATTTGTTTTATTCAGGGTAGGGCAGAGAGTTTCACACCAATTCATTTATCTTTTTAGGGGGTTCACAATATCACAAAGATTAAGGAGTCCTGTACCAAACCATAATGAAATGTTTATTTAACATGATATGTTAACAGCCATTGTGCTTTCCAACCACGGTTCACAGCATGGGTAAACACCTTTTTTCAGTTTGACTTTTGTGGAGGCCAGACTCCCTCCCAAAAAAGAACAATGAACAAAGAAGTAGAGATAGGGTTAGGGCCAAAAGTAGATTTCACTTAATTCAATTGAAATTACATTAGATCAGTTAAATACAGTTTCTCTTCTTGTCCCTTCAAAAAAAAATAGCATTTTCTGGCAATTTCTGAAAGGACTTTGCCTATAACATTTTGTGATCTGCATGTGGCTTTGTGGAATAAATTTACTCCTCAGATTTGTCACTTAATGTCATTCTGAAACCAGCCACTGTAATTATTTTATAAATCCAGAAATAAATGATATACAGTAAAGGGAAGTGTAAACCCAATGACTGACTGGGGCGGATCCTGGAATATTTAATGCAAAATGTTTGGAAGGCACTAAAGTTCTAAAAAAAAATTTGAATTGTTGCACATACAAGAAAGTTACAAGAGGACTTGCTCTCCAATATCTGGAGAAAAATAGTAGAAACAATGTGATCTGAATAAATTCAAGTCAACACTTTCAAAACCAATTCTCTGGTTTTACTTATTTCTGCAAAAAAAAAAATCAGTTCCTTGTTATCTTGATTATAGTTCCTGCTAGGAACTTCCTTCTGTTACATTTGCACCAACAACTTGGTTGCTTGGATTTGCTTGGATTTTAGGGAATGAAAGCTATAACTTTTTAATTTAATTTTAAATAGGGACTCTGATAATTATGAAACTTGGTGGGTGATCCTGAGTCTCACGTAGCCTAACCTGTCTCACAGAGTTATCTGGTTAAAATTGCAAGAGAATGGGATACTGGATTAATGTTGGGATAAATAGGTAGTAATTTTTCACATATTTTGATTTTCAGATACAGGTAGTCCTGGATTGACAGCCACAATTGTGCCCAAAATTTCTATTGTTAAGGGAGACATTTGTTAAGTGACTTTTGCCCCATTTTACGACCTCTCTTGCCAACATTAAGTGAATCACTGCAGCTGATAAGTTAGTAACCCGGTTGTTAAGTGAACCTGGCTTCCCCATTGACTTTCCTTGTCAGGTCGCAAAAGTTGATCACATGACCCCGGGACACTGCAGCCATCATAAATATGAGTCAGTTGCCAAGCATCCCAATTTTGATCGCACGACCATGGGGATGCTGCAAAGGTCGTAACTGAAAAACTTGCAATAAGTCACATTTTTCAGTGCCGCTGTAACTTTGAACGGTCACTAAACGAACTGTTATAAATCGAGGAGCCCCTGTACCATCCTCAAGAATAAAAACGTAGTTTAGAGTTGATCGTTCACAAACTACTTATTTGTGTATGTACCCTGTTTAGAATGGAAGCTGAAGAGCGATATTTAAAAAATCCATAATGACCTAAGACTTGGATTTTTCCAGTCTGAATTTAAGAATGTGTAAAATCAAGTCCCTTTGGGGTCAAGCTGAGCTGCTGCTGACATCAGAGCCACGCCCATATTGTTTTCCTTGAGCAACTGACCTTTTCCATCTGGCATGCTTTACAATTTCTCAGTCTACCTCAAAGCCCTAGGAATTCCTGGTTGTCTCCCTTCCAAGTGCTGAACAGGTTCAGCCTGCTTAGCTTTTTTATAAGGTCACATGAGATCACGGGGAACATTACCTTCCTGTGATCTGTTATCTCACACTACTGCTCATAAATAAACAAAAATTCTTCACATAATAAATTTCTCTGTGATTTCAAGTGTAATGTAGGAATGAAGTATTCGAACCCAAATTTGTATTCTGGTCTTTCAGGAAAATGTGGAAATGTTCCAGGGCCATCCGTGCGACAACATATATCCTGATGAATATTTTCCTCGTGGCATCACTAACGGAGCGGATTGGTATAACGTCCCAGGTAAAGCATAAATGCTGGAGGTGTTTGGGGTTTTTTTGGGTGGGTGGGGGCACACAACATCTATGGGCTTTATGTGCGAAAATAAGATCCGAAATCCCCTTCGGGTTAGTCTGAGTTTCTCAAGATGAAGAACTTTTCTTTGTAAGCCAGCCATGATGAGGGCTGTGAAAAATGTTTTTCTTTTTTAAAGTCTTATTTTAACATCAAAAAAGTTTTGACTTTGAGATTGGGAGCTTTGGATTTGGAACACTTTCTTTGAACTGCTTTGCCCATCACAAATGTTTATTTGCTTGTTGTCAAGGGAAAAAAACCTAATTATTGAGCATAGCTGCACTTATTAACAATTGAACAGACACCACACCATAAAGCATCTCACTTAGGATCCAGAGGTTTATTACAATTTAAAGCATTAGCAAACATAAGTCAGTTACATTAATCACATTGCAATGAAGGTCAGTTGAACAGTCAGAAGGGACGGCTTGAGGCCAATTGGTCCCCTCCCATTATTCAACATTTCATTATGTACCTTAAAACCACAAAATCCCATGACTTTCAGGATTCTACCATTGAGCATAGCAACAGGGCCAGTTGTCCATTCCTCCAACCTAAATGTTACAGCATGGTTATTTTTTACGTGTACTTTTAAGCGCACACTTCCTCTTTGTCCACAACATTTTGCAAGCTAAGCAACTGTCAGTGTTGCAAAGCATCATTTTGATATACTTAAAGGGTCACAATTTCAACACACAGATTAACACTAACAGACTTTTCAGTCCTTAATATACACGATAGTGCAGGTAAATAGGCCTTTATTAAAAAAAAAACAGGTGTACATTAAAACATTTTCCCTTACAGTGTCCAAGCCAGAATTTTTTTAAAATCCTGGTTTACACGGTGTGTGAACATAGCCAGTGTTTAATAAGGAAATGGCATAGTGTTCCAACCGAAATCCCTTAAATTCCATTTTAAAAAAAAAATACTGCCTCCTACTGCTGGGCACAGGTGTTTAAGAAAATATTCTGTATTCTATTTGGCATCTTCTTTTTTTAAACCCCTTTTCTAGGGTTTAAAGGTTGGTCCTTATTTCACATGAATTTTATTCGGTACTATTGATACAGCTAATCCTCAACTTACAACCACGGTTGACACCAAAATTTCTACTGTTAAGTGAAACAGTTGCTAAGTGAGTTTTGCCCCATTTCACAATCTTTTTTGCCACACTTGTTAACCGAATCCCTGCAGTTGATCGGCTAGTAACCCGGTTGTTAAGTGAATCATGCTTCCCTATTGACTTTGCTTGTCAGAAGACCACAAAAGGGGATCATGTGACCCCTGACTGACTGCAACCGTCATAAATACAAGTCAGTTGTCAAGGTTTGAATTTTCATCATGTGACGGTGGGGATGCTGCAACGGTCGTAAGTGTGAAAAACGGTCATAGGTCACTTTTTTCAGTGCCGTTTTTCAGAACGGTCACTAAATGAACTGTTGTAAGTTGAGGACTACCTGTACTGCTACTTTGGGAATATGTATGGCTGAAAACGATTCTGCTTTCAAACTCCTGTCCCTAAAATGACCTCTTGCTTTATAAGTAGTCCTTGACCGCCAACCATTATTTTGGTGACCATTTGAAGTCACAACAGCACTGAAAAAAGTGACCTATGACCTTTTTTTTCCATTTACAACCATTGCAGCATCCCCATGGTCACCTGATGAAAATTCAAACCCTTGGCAACTGACTTGTATTTATGACCGTTGCAGTCAGCTGGGGTCACATGATCAGCTTTTGTGGCCTTCTGACAAGCCAAGTCAACAGGGAAGCCAGATTCCTTTAACAACCGTGTGGCTAACTTGACAACTGCAGTGATTCGCTTAACAACGGCAGCAAGAAAGATCATAAAATGGGACAGAACTCATTGAACAACTGCTTTGCTTCTACTTGTATTTTGTTCCACAACCTCTAAGTTTTGTGGTTAGGATTTCATCTCTGGGATTAATTTTCTTTATTCTCCTGCTGCCAAGACCTTTGCCGCTAAGCATAAGCCGTTGATTTCCCTCCTGATAATCCTCGTTTCAGGTGGCATGCAGGATTGGAATTACCTGAACACAAATTGCTTTGAGGTGACTATTGAGTTGGGCTGTGTCAAATATCCCAAGGCAGAAGAGTTGCCAAAATACTGGGAGAAGAACCGCCGGTCTCTGCTGCAGTTTATCAAGCAGGTAAGATGATTCGCTGCCCTGCGCGATTAAGTGATGCTCACCTATGCTGCTGCATAATGCACAAGGAAAAAATACAACCAGAATAAGAGAGTTGGAAGGGATCTTGGAGGTCTTCTAGTCCAACCCCTTGCTCAAGCAGGAGACCCTATATACATTTCAGTCAAATGGCTGTCCAGTCTCTTCTTAAAAACCTCCAGAGATGGAACACCCACAACTTCTGAAGGCAACTTCTGTTCTATGGATTAATTGTTCTATCAGGAAGTTTTTCCTTGGTGGTAGGTTGGTTCTCTCCCTGGTTAGTTTTCATCCATTGCTTCTTGTCCTGCTTTCAGGCGCTTTGGGGAATAGATGGACCCCCTCTTCTTTGGGGCAGCCCCTCAAATACTGCTAGACTGCTATCATGTGACCCCCTAATCCTCCCTTTTCACTAGACTAGACATACCCAATTCCAGCAACCGTTCTTCCTCCAGTCCCCTAATCCTCTTCGTTGGTCTTCTCTGCACTCTTTACCTGGCCTTTGTTTTTTCATGGATTTGGGGAGAGGGTTCGGAGAATTAATGGATTCTCTGTTGCACAGTGTAACAATTCATTCACCTCTCTTCACTTAGGTCCACCAAGGTGTCAGGGGGTTTGTTTTGGATGCCACGGATGGACGAGGCATCTTGAACGCCACCATCAGCATTGCCAGCATTGACCACCTTGTCTCCACCTATAAAGCTGGGGATTATTGGCGCCTGCTGGCTCCAGGAACGTACAAGATCACGGCATCTGCCCGAGGGTAAGCCGCGCGACTTTCGATTCTCTAATATCCATCGTTTTCACCTGAGGGCTCTTCTTAAATGCGCTGGAATGAAAAAAACCTCTTCCCTACAGAGAGAAAAAGCTACTGCTACTTTTCATCTTATTGTTGTAAGTCCAACTGTGGCAAGGATGTGGTAAGATGTAGGTGGAATGCGGTATGTGCCTCAGCAGATTACAGCCCTTATTACTGTTTGAATTACATAGAGGAAATTAGAGAATGAGGTGGGGTGGAATTAAGCATCTCTTTTCTTTGTCCGGTTCCTCTTTATGAGGTTTGCATCGGAACGTTTCAACTGCCTCAGTTTGTAAAGGATACTAAATAAAATGACTACAGGCAGTCCTCAACATAGGACCACAATTGGGCCCAAAATTTATGTTGTTAAGCAAGACATTTGTTAAGTGAGTTTGGTCCATTTTACGACTTTCCTAGCCACATTTGTTAAGTGAATCACTGCATTTCTTAAATCAGTAACACGGTTGTTAAGTGACTCTGGCTTCCCCATTGACTTTGGTTGTCAGAAGGTCACAAAAGGGGATCACGTGAACCCCAGGAACACTGCGATCGTCATAAATATCAGTCATATATTGCCAAGCGTCTGAAAATAAGTCATGTGACCCTGGGGGTGATGCAACGGTCGTAAGTGTGAGAAACAGTCATAAGTCACTATTTTCAGCGATGATGTAACTTTGAACGGTCACTAAATGAACTGTTGTAAACCGAGGACTACCTGTATGTAAGAAGTAATTATTATTAAGGTCACCTGCAATTAAGCTAAAGTAAAATTTAAATGAAGCAGCTTAATTTTTGTACTATTAATGATTTAAGAAAGTGGGAACATCATAGCCTGCTAAATTCCAAATGGCCGTATCAGCCTAGGCCTCAATAACTGGTTAGATTTGGTAAAGATACTTACTGTGATACAGGTACAGTAGTCCTTGACTTACAATCATTCGTTTAGTGACTGTTTGAAGTTAAAATGGCACTGAAAAAAGTGGCTTACGACTGTTTTTTCACACTTATGACTGTTGCAGCATTCCCACAGTCATGTGATCAAAATTTGGATGCTTGGCAATATATTTATGACCGTTGCAATGTCCAGGGATCACCTGATCCCCTTTTGTGACCTTCTGGCAGGCAAAGTCAGTGGGGAAAGTCAGATTCACTTAACAACCATGTTACTAACCTATCAATTGTCACAATTCACTTAACAATGTAGCAAAAACAGTCGTAAAAATGGGATAAAATTCACTTAACAACTGTCTCTCTTAGCAACAGAACTGTTGGGCTCAATTGTGGTTGTAAATCAAGGATTTCCTGTTAGGTCTGGCAAAACATGGTATTATTATCTCTTGACAGAATGAACTGCAGTCTGTCATATTCTCCCCCGTTTCTCTTCCCGTTTTTTCTGGAAGGTATAATTCAGAGACAAAGATGGTCAAAGTCGAAGAGAACAATGCCCCACAAGTCAACTTTACTTTGAATCGCAAAGGCCCCAAAGTTGAAGAAGGGTCAGCACCGCACGTGAGCATGGCGGACTCCAACGGGCCGGTCACCAAGGAATTAGAAACCCTGATCAAAGACCTCTCAGCAGAGAATGGCTTGGAGCATCTCCTCTTGGCTTCTTCAGCTGATGTTCAGCCTTCGCGTTACCGTCCCTACAAAGATCTGTCTATGTTCCTCAGAGGCTTGAATTTGAATTATCCTGAAATCACGAATCTTGTTAGGTATGTGAGAATGTTCAGAGACATTTACATTCAGGAAAACCACAGCTGTGCTCCATCACTGGATCACAGATGTGTTCCTGAAAGAATCTTCAAAAGATAATGACCTGTACAGCAATGTAGTCCAGAGTCCAGATGGGTGTGTCCATCTGCCATTCTCAAAAACACTCTGCATCTAAAAGTCTGAAGAGATTCTCTGTCATCCAGGTCATGGTTGTCCCAAAGGTGCTTTTGCCAGGAGGCAACTGGACATTTTTGGTTTTTCATTTGAAGATAACGTAAAATAACATAACGTAATGTTATGTTTCACTTCTTATCCAAGAAGTTTCTTCGGCTCTGACTGGATGGTGGGGGAGGGAAGGATTTATACTCCTTGCAGACAGCTGGTCATTTTCATCCTTTTAGAGGGTCTTTGAAGCACTTGGAGGTTTATCTGTGTCCTCAGTGTCACCTGAGTGGTGTTCCTGGTTCCTGTAGTCTGCAAAATGGTGTAGGAATGGATTTCCAGAGAAAAAAATTGCGGACTACAGGAACCATTTGCACCACTCAGGTGACTCTGAGGACAAAGATAAACCCCCAAGTGGCCTCAAGGACCCTCTAAAAGGATGCAAATGACCATCTGTCTGCAAGAAATAGAAATTCCTTCCCCACCATCCTGTCAGAGCTGAAGAAGCTCTTTGGATGAGAAGTGAAACTTCTTCAAATGGAAAAAAAGAAAGAAAGAAAGTCCAGTTGCCTCTTGAAAAAAAGCACCTTTGGGACACTGCATCTAATATAGACAAACTAGAGTCTATGTTGATAATGCAGAATCCAACTTGCAACTTTTTTGCAAGTTGGATTCTGCATCAGGAAGAGGTGATTCACTCTTCTTCCTTAGAACACAAAGTCAGCAAAAAATATTTTGTCGCTTGCTGTTCTTCGTTCCAAAATACTTATTATATTCAGTAGCTGAGAACCTTAGTAATGTGATTGATATCACTGAAAGATAGGGGAATATTTCCTGGGGTAGGGTGGGATGAATTAAAAAAGCAAAAAACCCAGTGAGAAGCTTAAATGATGTGGTGGCGGCACAGTGGTTGGAGTGCCGTATTGCAGGCTAACCCTGCCCACAACCAGGAATTCGATCCTGAACGGCTCAAGGTTGACTCAGCCTTCCTCCCTTCCGAGGTGGGTAAAATGAGGAGCCGGATTATTGGGGGCCATATGCTGACTCTGTAAACCACTTACAGAGGGATGTAAAGCACTGTGAAGCGGTAGATAAGTCTCAGTGCTGTTGCTATTAAATCATACTATTTTAAATGTGATAATAAAGTAATTTTTTTTTTAGCTTGAGTGACCTAAAAAGTAGCTGGAACCTGTCTCCGTTCGTTGGTGTTTTGTTGCTCTTTCCCCATGGAGCAATCTTGAGGTCATTCAGTGGGAGGTGCACCAGTATCTTCTTATAAACCTCTCACCATTACGTGAAAATGTAGTTTTTGCACTCCTGCAGATTGAAAAAGCAGCCCAAAATGGCCATTTCTATTTTTTTTTTTTTTTACAAAGCAGCCAGTGGACTCCTATCTCTTTTCTTTTGGCAGCTTGGGCCAGAGTCGTGAGATCCGTCACATATGGTCCCTGGAAATCTCTAACAAACCCAACCAGTCTGAGCCAGAAGAGCCGAAGATTCGTTTCGTTGCCGGCATCCATGGAAACGCCCCTGTCGGTACCGAGCTGCTCCTGGCTCTGGCAGAGTTCCTCTGCATGAACTACAAAAAAAACATGGCTATCACAAAGGTGGGTGACCTGCATGTGTTTTCCCCAAAATACGACCTACCCCGAAAGTAACTCCTAGCTTGATTTTTACATGTGTGCCCAATATAAGCCCTAAGTAAGACTCCGCCCACTCCAGGGTGCGAGGGTAAAAATTAAGCTCGGGTGGGGATGGCGGTGGTGGAGCTGCCCGACTACTTACCTTCGGACAGTTGCAACCAGGCCCCGCACACCTCAGCCCATTTCTTCTGCAGACGGCAAGGCTTTCCTGAAGGCGATAACAGAGCTCCGGATCGATCCAGAGCTCTGTTATCGGCTGCAGTGGCCTTCAGGAAAGCCTTGACGGCTGCAGAAAAAGTTCCTGAAGGCCTCTGACAGCGAAAAGGAGGCCGTGGGGGCGACAAGCACCAGTGAGGTGAGTCAGTGGATGACATTTTCCCCACCCCCTACCCCAAAAATAAGACCTGGTGCCTTTTTTGGTGGCCAAAAAAATAAATAAAAATAAGACGGTCTTATTTTTGAGGAAACACGGGTACAACAGGGATGGGCTGCTATGGCCCCTTTGCGACCTGTGGGCTTTGACTCCCAGAATTCTGAGCCAGCCATAGTGTCTCAGGAATTGTATGAGTTGAAATCCAGAAGTCATAAAGGGCCACGGTGTGGCTCAGGCTGTAAGAAGCCTGTTATTAAACACAGCTGCCTGCAATTACTGCAGGTTCAAGTCCCACCAGGCCCAAGGTTGACTCAGCCTTCCATCCTTTATAAGGTAGGTAAAATGAGGACCCAGATTGTTGGGGGGGCAATAAGTTGACTTTGTATATAAATATACAAATAGAATGAGACTATTGCCTTACACAATGTAAGCCGCCCTGAGTCTTCGGAAAAGGGCGGGATATAAATGTAAATAAAAAAATAAAAAATAAAGGGGCCACAATTGCCAACTGCACAGTTGTAGCAATTAGTTGTAGAATTGCACCTTTATCAGATTAGGTGGAACATGAATGTATTAGAGCCCTATGGAAAAAGCATCTCATGTAAACCGAAATCTGAAGAGTGCAAAGGCCACTCGGGGCTTTTCTCTTGGTTTGGGAATGTTCCCAATGAGGCCTTTTATGTGCGGTCACTCTGCTGTATATTTTCTGAGACAGCTTTGTTCTGCTTTCCCACTGTTTCCTCTATTTATAAATGTTGAAATACTACACAGCCTGTAAGAGGGTTTGCCTTGCAAGAGTTTTAAAATATCCAAATCTGATAAGGGGATTGCCCGTCACATCACTTAATGAAACAACCACAGTACCTTTCAAATTATGTGTAAAAATCCTTGGTTAGGTAACCATAATTGATAAACAGTCACCTTTGAATTTCCTAATTTCATGAAAGTCTGCTGAAATGGGATTTCAGGATGCAAGGGAGAGGCACCTTGTTCAGTAGAAGAAAGTTACTCTTTGAACTTGCATCCAAAAGCTCTTTTGTGCCCAATAGCCTCAATAGAAGGTTGCAAACCTTGAAACTTTGTTAAAGTGGGGCCATTCTTCAGTTTTCCCAACCCTCCTTGGTGAGACATAGTGGGTTAATTCTCCATATTAATGGTTTGTTTTTAGAGGTTTTTTAAATACATTTTTTATTTGTTTTCTCTTTACATACAATATGTGCTTAATGAGCAGCCTATTATCTGGGTCCATTCGTTTACATAGTAATACTTCTTAAGTCCCTAATTTCTATCTCTGTTATCCAACCATTGATAAAACAAGTCCCAAGTTTAAAAATATTCTGTGCCTTCTTTTTCTTTCATCTTTATCAGTGTTGATCTGTCCATTTCTGCAGAGTCCAATTTTTAAAAATTATATCTTCTTCCGTAGGTGTTTCCTCACTTTTCCAATGTTGTGCAAATACAATTCTGGTTTATTTTTGTGTTGACTGTTTCCCCTCCCCCCCCTTCAGCTGATTGAGAAGACAAGAATAGTGATTGTTCCGTCCCTAAATCCAGACGGGCGTGAGATTGCCCAGGAAGGCGACTGTACCTCCAAACTGGGACAAGCCAATGCCAACGGCAAAGATCTGGACACCGACTTTACAAGTAAGAGCAGGGTTAATGTGTTCCTTTGTGGGCTGCACCAGGCAAGGCAGAACGTTCCCTGTCTCTGATCCCTTGGTTGATTGTTTTAGCATGCAGAGATTAATCGCGTGTCACTTGTTCTTACATGTAATTCAGTTTTTTCCTCTGGTGTGCTTAGATGTCTTACCAGTGGTTTGTTTATTCAATGTATATGTTTTATTTAATGTTTTGAATGTAGGTTGTCTCTTGCATACTATTTTCTTAAGAATTTCTGTTGTTTTATGTATTTTAACCCTCTGTTAGTCAGTCACCCAGAGTCGCATAGCCAGTGGATTGTCATACAGATGGAAATAATACCAATAGAACACAACATATGTACCTCCAGGTTAAACAGTGGATTCCTTGCTGCTCTCTGAGCCTGCTTGCTTTCTTGCAGACATTCAGTTATCCAACAGATAACATCCTGAGTGATAAAAGGGAGTGGGGTTGGCTGTCTGATTATGTATCTTAGCTTGCCCTGTCAAAGTTTTCAGGGTTGTTGTTTTCTCCTTGGTAGGTCCTTGATTAGGCTGTTGTTTACTGCCTGGTTATATCTCTATTAGCTTAGAGTATTGGTTGATTATTGCTTAGGGCATTGTCATCAGCAGTCACCTGCAATCAGCGCTCGGGAGAAGCAGAGATTAATACCCAAGAAACAATCAAGAAATAAACAACAGTCTATTCAAGGAACACACACACACGAGCGCTGGCATTGCAAGCGACTGTATATAAACAGAGAGCAAACCCCATTCTCTTCTTGCACTGAAAACAATCAAACTCAGAGAGCATTAGGGACCCCACAGCCCTCTTCCTCTTCCTCGTCCTCTCTTCTTCTTCCAGTCTTCTTTTCCATCCTTTCTCCTCCTCCCTTTTCCTTCTTCAAGTTTTCTTCTTCTTCATCATCATCATTCCTCCTCTCCTACATTCCACAACCCCCCCCCTCCCTCGTAGCATTGAAGGTATTACCTGGCCAGATAACCAAACACGTTTGGAGAGCACCATGGGCCCTACAGACTGGAATAGCAATCCGATCAACATGGCTCAGCACCGGTCACCTACTGTCTGGTGCATTTACATCAAAGTTGAATGGGGAGGCTTGTCTCTCACTGTGAAAAATCCCTTGATTATTCCACTAGGCAATTCCTCTGCGGCAAGGGAACCTGAGACCAAAGCCATCATGGAGAACCTGATACAGAAGCAGGACTTCAGCCTCTCCGTTGCCTTAGACGGAGGGTCCCTCCTTGTTACTTACCCGTATGACAAACCAGTGCAGACAGGTGAGCTGATTTTTTTTTCTTTTCTTCCTGGTGCTTTGCAAAAAAATCTTTTCAGATTGGCTCTTTTATTCTGCTTCGGTCCTTGATGCCAAAAAAAAACAAAAAACCCCTAAACATTCTGAAAAGAAATTTGACTGGTTTGTTTTTGTTTTTAGTGGAAAATAAGGAAACTATGAAACATTTGGCTTCTGTCTATGCAAACAACCATCCTACGATGCACCTAGGACAGCCAAACTGTCCAAACAAATCAGGTATGTGCCTACAACGTCCAGGGTTGGGGTTGAAAAATTTAAGCAACCGGTTTGCTACCTGGGTGTTTGGGGGCGTGGTTTACTCAGCCTCCTGCACCACAGAGGGCGGGGGCATTTTCACCCTCCTCGGGGGCCTCCAGGAGAGCGAAAACGGCCTCCCCTGGGCAGCGGGGGTCGGAAATGGGCCCCTTTCCAGACTTCCAGTACTTCCGGTAGGCCTGTTTTTTGCCCTCCCCAGGCTCCACTGGCCTTCCTGGAGCCTCCAGGAAGGCAAAAACGGCCTTCCCCAGGCTCCAGAGGCCCTCCGGAAGCAAGCCCATTTCCGCCTTCCCGTAAGCCCCTTTTTTGGCCCTCCCAGAACCTCCGCGCACGCCCTGCACTTACCTGGCATTCAAAACAGGCCCCGTGGAGACTCCTGGGAGGGGCAGGGTGGGGCAGGGTCAGCCGGTCCTTGAAACAACCGGTTCGGTTAGCCAGGTTAAAATTAACACCCGATTCATCCGAACTGGCTGAATCCCACCACTGACAACGTCCTAAAGCAAGGGTCTCCAACCTTGGCAACTTTAAGCCTGGCGGGCTTCAACTCCCAGAATTCCACAGCCAAGCTGGCTGTGGAATTCTGGGAGTTGAAGTCCACCAGGCTTAAAATTGCCAAGGTTGGAGATCCCTGTCCTAAAGCATTTGGGGCTGGTTGCTGTGAGTCAACTCAGGGTTGCAGAATCAGACTGCAAGTATAACAGGTAGGGTTGAAAAATGGGATAAAACAAAATAAAGGAAAAATTGCTGATTTCTGACTCTTTTGCAGATGAGAACATCCCGGGAGGCGTGTTGCTCGGAGCACAGTGGCACAGCCATCTAGGGAGCATGAAGGTATTTCCGAGATAGTTATTTTGGTGCTCATCATGCAGATTGTGCAATTAATCAAGGTTACCAATACAGGTAGTCCTTGACTTACAGCCATTCATTGTTTGAAGTTACAATAGCACTGGAAAAAAGTGACTTATGACTCACACTTACAATCGTTGCGGCATCCCCATGACCTGGTAATCAAAATTCAGATGCTTTGCAACTGGTTCATATTTATGACGGTTGCAGTGTCCCAGGGTCACGTGATCCACTTTTGGGGACCTTCTGACAGGCAGAATCAATGGTTCACTAAACAATTGTGTGACTAACTCAACAACTGCATTGAATCACTTAACAACCAAGGCAAGAATTGTCGTAAAATTAGGGTATGATTAGGGGACTGGAGGCTGAATCATATGAAGAACGGTTGCAGGAACTGGGTACATCAAGTTTAATGAAAAGAACTAGGGGAGACATGATAGCAGTCTTCCAATATCTCAAGGGTTGCCACAAAGAAGAGGCAGTCAAGCTGTTCTCCAAAGCACCTGAGGGTAGAACAAGAAGCAATGGGTGGAAACTAATCAAGGAGAGAAGCAACTTAGAACTGAGGAGAAATTTCTTGACAGTTAGAACAATTAATCAGTGGAACAACTTGCCTGCAGAAGTTGTAAATGCTCCAACACTGGAAATTTTTAAGAAAAAGTTGGATAACCATTTGTCTGAAGTGATGTAGGGTTTCCTGCCTGGGCAGGGGGTTGGACTAGAAGGCTTCCAAGGTCCCTCCCAACTCTGTTATTCTATTCCGTTCTGTTCCATTATTAAAATGTAGTGGAAATTTTTCACTTAGCAATGAAAATTTTGGGCTCAATTGTGGGTCATAAGTCAAGGAGTTCCTGTAATCTGTTGCTGATTGGGATTTTTTTTTAATAGGGGGATATCTTTCTTTTGACCCAAACCCTCTTATTTATTTATCTCTCCAGGATTTCAGTGTCACGTATGGGCATTGCCCAGAGATCACAGTATACACCGGTTGCTGTTTCTTCCCAAGTGCAGGACAGCTCCATACTCTGTGGACAGAGAATAAGAAATCTCTTCTCAGTATGCTGGTGGAGGTGAGTTTGGATGGATGGTCACCGGATGTCAATTACAGATAGTCCTCCACTTACAACCTTTATAGCCTCCCCATGGTCACATGATCAAAATTCAGATGCTTGGAAACTGGTTCCAACTTACGTCCATTGCTGCGTCCCAGGGTTACCTTTTAGAATCTTTTGGCAAGCAAAAGTCCATGGGGAAGTCAGATTCACTTAGCAACTGTGTTACTAACTTAACAACCGCAGTGTTTCATTTAACAACTGTGGCAAGAAAGGTCGCAAAATGGGGCAAAGGCCATTTAACAACTGTCTCACTTAACAACAGAAAACTTGGGCTCAATTGTGGTCATACGTCAAAATTTATCTGTACATTCAAACTTCCGTTTGCAGCTGCTCCAAAAGCAAAAGAGATGAGGCTCAATTTTAAGAATCAGACCTCACGTACCTCTTGAATACGGAAAATATCTTTCTTCCAGGTTCACAAAGGAGTCTATGGCTTTGTCAGAGACAAGCACGGCCGGCCAGTGTCCAAAGCCCAAATTGTGTTCAACGAAGGGATAAAAGTGTGCACCAAGGAAGGCGGCTACTTCTATGTGCTTCTCGCTCCAGGCTATCACAAGATCCACGCCATAGCGGAAGGCTATCAGCAGCAGCATGTCCAGGTACGGGGAAAGCCTCTTCGTTTTAGCGTGGCTCCACTGGGGTGGAATAAACGCCATGCGGAATAAGTTGGCATAACTGGCAGTCCCCTTTTTTTATATATATATACCGCGGTATGTTTATACACAGAAACATATACCGTACTTTCAGAGCATAAGATGCACTTTCCCCCCCCTTAAAAGAGGGTGAAAATGTCGGTGCATCTTATACAGCGAATATAGCCATTTTTAGCCTCCCGTAATCCCACGCGTCCTGTTTTTGCCCTTCCTCGGCCCCAGGAGCACTCTGCAGGCCTCCCAAACCCTCTGCATCCCATTTTTGCGAAAAATGGGTTCGTTTTTTGCAAAAATGGGATGCGCAGAGAGGGTTTGGGAGGCCTGCAGTGTGCTCCTGGGGGCCGGGGAGGGCAAACAAACTATTTTTTTCTTGTTTTCCTGTTCGAAATCTTGGTGCCTGTTATACTCCGGAGCGTCTTATAGTCCGAAAAATACAGTACATACATACATACATACATACATACATATATATATATATATATACCGATACATACATATGTATACACACACATACCCTGTGTTTCCCTGAAAATAAGACCCTATCTTATATTTTTTTTGCCACACAAAAAAGGCACCAGGTCTTATTTTCGGGGTGGGATGGGGTGGGGGATGTCCACTGACTCACCTTGCACACGTCTCCCCCGGCCTCCTTTTCGCTATCAGAGGCCTTCAGGAACTTCTTCGGCTTCGGATAGTTGCAGCCAAGCCTCGCACACCTCAGCCCATGTCTTCTGCAGCCAGCAAGGCTTTCCTGAAGGCCTCCATTCAGGAAAGGCCTCCATCGGCTACAGAGGCCTCCAGGAAAGCCTTGCTACAGCTGTCCGAAGGTAAGTAGTAGGACAGCTCCACACGCACACACACCCATCCCCACCCTAGCATAATGTTTACCCATGGACCTTGGAGTGGGCAGGGTCTTAATTAGGGGTTATTTTGGGGATAGGGCTTATGTGTAAAAAATCAAGCTAGGACTTACTTTCTGAATAGGTCGTATTTTCAGGGAAACACAGTACATATATATACACACACATACATATATACATATACACACACACCCTGTTATAAACACATCACCTGTAGGTCTGGGCTGACACATTCTGCTGCAGTGAGAAAATTACTTCACTGCAAGCTGATTTGCTTATGTGTAGCGTGATTCCTTGAATGCCCTGAACGCATCCACATGGTTGTTGAAACATGTGTTTTGTCATTTCAGGTCTTCGTTCGCCACGACATGGCCAGCTTCCTGCATATACAGTTTGACATAGACAACAAGATCTTTGGCCTTCCAAGAGAGTTGGTGGTTACAGTAGCAGGTAGAACTTAGTGCTGTTATCTGGGGTGGTTTTGTTTTAATTTAGTTTTTTTTTTGTGGGAAGGGGTGTTTCTGTCTGACTGGCTACCTGAATAGAAGCAAACAAGCCACTTTTCACCATTCTGGCCTTGTGACCATTCTCCTTTGGCTTGCTCCCTGTACATTTGCATCCAGCATTCCTTTCATTCATTTATTTTTCTAGTTTTTGAACTGCCCATCTCCCTCAGAGAGGGACTCTGGCATACAATAAAACGTTAAACTATTTAAAAAGTATATAAAAGTTAAGGATTTAACAGGAGGCAAGGATGATTAAACACTGTTAAAGTGAGTTAACATGGGAAGGAAGGGCTATCGGGGCACTGATCAGCGCCACAGCTGCACGTTCCTATATGAGCCCCAAGTAAAGTTTCAGGGCCATGTTTTCACACTGTTCCAAAAGGCCAGGAGAATGAGGGCACAATTCACTTTTGGGGATAGAAACAGAGTGGGGCCTACGGCAGAGAAGGCTCTCTTCCTGGCCCCCAACTTATTGGAGTTCTTTAACTTTAATTAAACTTTAACTGATGGGGTCTGCAACATACCTTCCCTGCCTGACCAGGTGGGGCAGGTCAATGTGATGTTTTCATTCCTTGCTTGCAAAGAGAGCTTATATTCAATGCATACTTATAGCAATAGCGCTTAAGACTTATATACCGCTTCACAGTGCTTTACAGCCCTCTCTAAACAGTTTACAGAGTCAGCCCCCAACAATTCAGGGCCTCATTTTATTGACCTCGGAAGGATGGGAGGCTGAGTCAACCTTGAGGGGGTCAGGATCAAACACCTGGCTGTGGGCCGAGTCCACTGCATCACCAAAGCTCATAAAATGCCCCTTCCATACCATATCACAATAACAACAATAGCACTTATATACTGTTTCACAGTGCCTTATAGCCCCCTCTAAGTGGTTTACAGAGTCAGCCTATTTCCCCCAACAACCTGGGTCTTCATTTTACCGACCTCAGAAGGATGGAAGGCTGAGTCAACCTTGAACCGGTGAGATTTGAACTCCTGGCAGTGGGCAATAAGTTAGCCTGCATTACTGCCTTCTAACCATTGTACAATCTTGGCTTCCTTCCTCCCTTTTCCTAACCTACCTACCTTCCTTCCTTTACAACAATAGCACCTAGATTTATATACCACTTCACAGTGCTTTTACAGCCCTCTCTAAGCGCTTTGCAAAGTCAGCTTCTTGCCCCCAACAATCTGGGACCTCATTTTACCAACCTCAGAAGATCAGAGACTGAGTCAACCTTGAGCCTGGTGAGACTCGAACTGCCGGAAATCGGCAGTCAGCAGAAGTAGCCTGCAGTACTGCTTTCTAACCACTGTGCCACTACGGCTCTAAAACACAAATTCTACACTGGGTTGCTGAGCTGGTTTTGCATTCACACATATTGGTAGATGTGAGGGATCTTTAAAAAGAGAAGATTACTGTCCATTCAGTGCCAGATAGGATGGGATGGGATGAGATGGGATAGAATTCTTTATTGGCCAAGTGTGATTGGACACACAAGGAATTTGTCTTGGTGCACATGGTCTCAGTGTACATAAAAGAAAAGATACCTTCATCAAGAATCATAAGGTACAACACTTAATGATAGTCATAGGGTACAAATAAGCAATCAGGAAACAATATCAATATAAATCGTAAGGATTGCCAGCAACAAGTTACAGTCATACAGTCATAAGTGGAAAGAGATGGGTGATGGGAACGATGAGAAGATTAATAGTAGTGCAGATTAAGTAAATAGTTTGACAGTGTTGAGGGAATTATTTGTTTAACATAGTGATGGCATGTGGGAAAAAACTGTTCTTGTGTCTAGTTGTTCTGGTGTGCAGTGCTCTATAGCGTCGTTTTGAGGGTAGGAGTTGAAACAGTTTATGTCCTGGATGCGAGGAGTCTGTAAATATTTTCACAGCCGTCTTTTTGACTCATGCAGAATACAGGTCCTCAACGGAAGGCAGGTTGGTAGCCATTATTTTTTCTGCAGTTCTAATGATCCTCTGAAGTCTGTGTTTTTCTTGTTGGGTTGCAGAACCGAACCAGACAGTTATAGAGGTGCAAATGACAGACTCAATAATTCCTCTGTAGAACTGAATCAGCAGCTCTTTGGGCAGTTTGAGCTTACTGAGTTGGCGCAGAAAGAACATTCTTTGCTGTCCTTTTTCGATGACGTTTTTGATGTTAGCTGTCCATTTTAGATCTTGCGATATGGTAGAACCTAGAAATTTGAAGGTTTCTACTGTTGATACTGTGTTGTCTAGTACTGTAAGAGGTGGAAGTATGTTAAAATATTTTAAAACGTCCACTGAGATAATTACAGGCAAGCATGTTTAACCTTGTGTGCATGGCCTGAATCTGACTACGGCCTCTGCATTTTGTCTTCCCCTTGCCTCCACTCAGGTGCCACCATGTCAGCTGTGATCCTTACGGCTTGCATCATCTGGTGTGTGTGTTCCATCAAGTCCAACCGGCACAAAGATGGCTTCCACCGCCTACGGCAGCACCACGATGATTACGAGGATGAGATCCGCATGATGTCCACCGGCTCCAAGAAATCACTCCTGAGCCACGAATTCCAGGACGAAACGGACACCGAGGAGGAAACAGTTTACACCAGCAAACACTGATCTTTCCCGTGGCAGGGGGTTCCCCTGCCGAGACACATTTCGCTAACCTGAGCATCGTCCCCAGCCAGCGGACGTAAAACGCATGACCTTCCAAACCTCAGTTCTTGGTTCCAGGCCAATTTCTGCTTCATGCGCAAGAAGGCCCCACTGGACGGCTGGCTGTTCTTCTGTTTGGAATCGGAAGTGGACCCCTTCAGCAATTTAGCTAGGGTAAAACGGACACTCTGATCATGGAAGCTGCCACGGAAAAGCTGTGGCTTTTCTAGTACTTTGAAAAATTTCCCTTTAAAATCTTCTGAATGCTACTTGTGGGTGGGGGGGGAAATCCACAATGGCCACCAAGGTTTGGTCTAAGCTGCTTATCCACTGCAGCCTATGGACAGTTGGAACTTTCTTTCTTTCCTGCCTGCCTGGAACAGTTTTCAGGGTTGGTTGCGAAGGCATTTTTTTTCTAAAAAAACACAAATTTAATCCTCTTAATTATGGAGAGTAAAACTCCTTCTGCTGAGAATGGCTTCAGGTCAGGTCTTCTTTGCAGATGCCGTCTTGCAAATCTGTGTTGAGATACGGGATGATCTTCCTCTCCCATTGAGGTTGCATCTGTTGTTGTTGTTTTTAAAAAAACACAACACTTACTTTAATTACCTTACACAGACCGTGGGGGGGGGGGAATTTCTGCTGGTTTTCTTTGGGAATATAGAATAGCAGGAGGTGCATTTCTATATGGAGAGCGAATAACTCCTGATAAAGCCTAGTACTAATAGGAGATTGAAATTTCAGCTTGGTGCCAAATGTTGTTTTGTAATTTATTTCTGGAGTCTGCGGAAGCATCCAGGGAACTGGTTTGTTCGACGGGGGCTGCCAGTCTAGAAAATAACTTTCTGTAAGAAGAACATGTTCTGTTCTTTGAAAGCATCCGGCTGCTTTTTCAGGAAAATGCCTTGTTTCTTTCCTTTTCAACATGAAGTCGCTTAAATGGCAGTCGCTGCTCTTCTGCCAAGACTGAAATTTGTGTGGAATTATGATGTTCTCAGATTCTTCTTCTTCTTCTTCTTCTTCTTCTTCTTCTTCTTCTTCTTCTTCTTCTTCTTCTTCTTCTTCTTCTTCTTCTTCTTCTTCTTCTTCTTCTTCTTCTTCTCCTTCTCCTTCTCCTTCTCCTTCTCCTTCTCCTTCTCCTTCTTCTTCTTCTTCTTCTTCTGAACTTTTGTGCCCCGAATATCTAGTGGGTCTGTTTAGGAAGGAAGGTGGCACAGTGTGTTATTTGGTCCTCACATTATATGGTTGTATAAGTTTAGCCTTTTATTCTTGTAGCACTTTGGTGTGAAATGTTAAAAAGAGGGGCTTAAATGTTTGAGAAAAGCAAGAAGCTGTTGTACAGCTGATTAAGTACTAGTGTTGGACTAGAAAACCATGTTTAAACGAGATCATTTTCCTGTTTATGCCTCAGGGAGTTGAATTCCACCATTCCTTGATTAAGGTAAGACACGTTGGATTAGAATATAGATAAAAACATGATCTGCAACTCCAAAGAACTGGATCTATTATAGAGAATCCATTTTGGTTCTTGTTACTACCCCAAAGTTTAACCTCAGACTCCTCAAAATTCTTTCCTGGTCTCTTAAAACTTGCCAGAAATGGGGACAATGACTTATTTTGATGGCTTATCCAGAGGCTTGGTTGTTACTAATAAGGATTTCTCAAAATAGTTTTAATTCCCTTTTGGAATGTCAAATCCACTTTAAAACTGGGGCATTATAATAATGTTGGATTCTGGTCGTCATTCCCAGGAAATTCATCGACATAATATAATACATTTTAGCTATCAAGACGCTAAACGTTTAGGCTGGGTTGTTGATCGCACTAGGAAGTAGAACAAATTGTAGGACTTAACCTTTAAAATCATCAAGTTAAATGCATTAATTTTATCCTTTAGCCGCTCATTCTGGATTCAGTTCCTTTTGGCTCCCTCCCATCTGCTAGAAAGTGTGCAGTACTAAAAACCAAGTGCCTCAGTCTGTTAGCATTATCCATTTATCTTAGTATAGCCATGCCAGTAGATTGTCCTCTAAGGTTCAAGCGATGCTACCCCGGTCATGTTTCTGCTTTAATTCAACTTCGCTGCTTCTGGTCCAATTAGCCGCAAGAGCTTTCTTTGAAATGAAGTTGGGTGGTAACTGACTCCAAACCCCTAGCTGCTATTTTGGGGTCGGAGTGGAGGGAAGGCATAGGTTTCTTTAATCTATATTGCAATGTACGTTATCCTCTTCATAGCCCAGTCCAAAATTTTAAAAAAAGGAAAGCAGTTCATCATCTCTGGATGAAATTTGCCAGCAATAACTAGCGTGTTGAGTACCAGCCACAGATCTTCTTTTATATTTTGTATAACACCGAGAGTGGCGGAGAAGAATAAATTGCAGCTACCTGCGTGTGTTTGCCACTTTGATTTTGGGGGGAGGGGGAGGGAGGGAGGGGGGTCCGTGTCCTGTGCCTTCAGAAGGAGATGTTGAAAGGAAGGGCTTGACTTAGGAATGCAAACCGATCAGTGTCACTTGACAACTTGAAGATCTGTAGGTCAAACAAGGACTTCTGCAAGTGTATTTGATTAAAAAATGTATGCTAAGCTCTAATCTGTATAAAACTCTTTTATGGTTTCATCCCTTTCTCAGCTTTCTTGGCTTCACCAGTTATTTATCCCTTAGGACAGAGGTCTCCAACCTCGGCAGCTTTAAGCCTGTAGGACTTCAACTCCCAGAATTCCCAGAAAGCTTTGCTGGAGAATTCTGGGAGTTGAAGTCCTACAGGCTTAAAGCTGCCAAGATTGGAAATGCCTGCCTTAGGATATATATAATAATAATTTCTGGCTGGTTTCTTAACCATTTCGCTATTTGGTCTGAAAGTGCTTCCAGAGAGACACATCAAAATGTGTATTTCTCTGCCATCATTAGAGGCACGGTCTGGAATATCTGTAGAAATAGTCCTCGATTTACGACCACAATTGAGCCCAGAATTTTGGTTGCTAAGTGAGTTTTGCCCCATTTAGTTAGTCCCCCGGTCGTTAAGTGAATCTGGCTTCCCCGTGGACTTTGCTTGTCAGAAGGTCGCAAAAGAGGATTCATGTGACCCCCCCGGGGACATTGCAACCGTCATAAATATGAGTCAATTGCCAAGTCTCTGAATTTGTGACCATGGGGTGTGGAAAAGGGAACAGTCGTAAGTGTGAAAAACGGTCACCTGTCACTTTTTTCAGTGCCGTCGTAACTTCAAACAGTCACTAAAGGAACAGCCGTACCTTGAGGACTGTAGTGTTTCACCCTTCGTTCCTGTTCTGATGCCTTTGAATCAAATGTGGGAAGATCCTGAAGAAATTCTATACAGACACCAGCATGAGAATAAAATGCAACGCTTTATTTATTTATTTATTTATTTATTTGATTTTTATACCGCCCTTCTCCCGAAGGACTCAGGGCGGTGTACAGGCAAATAAAAACAAACAAGACAATATTATATAAAATGCAAGATTAAAAAACTTATTATACTTTGCCTAAAAATTTAAAATATATAGAAAACTAAAACCCATTTAAAATTAATAAAAACTATAAAAACCATAAAATTTAAGCCAGCCCCGCGCGAATAAAAAGATGTGTCTTCAGTTCGCGGCGAAAGGTCCGAAGGTCAGGTATTTGGCATAAACCAGGGGGAAGCTCGTTCCAGAGAGTGGGAGCTCCCACAGAGAAGGCCCTGCCCCTGGGGGCCGCCAGCCGACATTGCTTGGCGGACGGCACCCTGAGAAGTCCCTCTGTGAGAGCGTACGAGTCGGTGGGAGGCATGTGGTAACAGCAGGCGGTCCCGTAAGTACCCAGGCCCTAAGCCATGGAGCGCTTTAAAGGTCATAACCAAAACCTTAAAGTGCACCCGAAAAGCCACAGGTAGCCAGTGCAGACTGCGCAGGAGTGGTGTTACATGGGAGCTTATTAAGCAGAGAGATGTTTTAAGAAGCCAAAAACTTAACAGTATCCTCATCCATGACAGACAGTAGTGGGGAAAACCAAGATTATAAGGCCAGGTGAAGCAATCCATCAGAATAGAGCTGGAAGGGACCTTGGAGGTCTTCTAGTCCAATCCCTTGCTCAAGCACGAGACCCTATACAATTTCAGACAGGTGGCTTTCCAGTCTTCTCAAGCAGGAGACCCTACAGCAGTGATGGCTAACCGTTTTTCCCTTGGGTGCCAAAAACGTGTGCAAACGCGCGAGAGCGCACACGCGTGTGCCCACACCCGTAATGCAATGCCCCGCGCATCCACGCGCAACCCCCCCATGCCTTGTTTTGGGCATAGCAGGCCCCCCTGAAGCCGCCTGGGACCAAAAATGGGACATGGGGGGGGCTGCACCCGTCCCCACACCCCATTTTTTTCCTAGCAGGTCTCCCTGAATCTAAAAAGGGCCACGGAGGGGCGCGCAACCTCCCCCGGGCATGCGCATGTGCCTCCTGCATGCACGGCAGAGACCTGAAAATCAGCTGGAAGGCGCGCACACATGCGCAGTGGAGCTGGCTAGGGCAACGTTCGCGTGCCCACAGAAATAGCTACGCGTGCCACCTGTGGCACGCATGCCATAAGTTCACCATCACGGCCCTATAGCATTCAAGGCAAGTTGCGGTCCAGTTTCTTCTTCAAAACCTCCAGGGTTGGAGCAGCCATGACTTCTGGTGGCAAGTTGTTCCGCTGGTTAATTATTCTCTCTGTTAGAAAGTTTCTCCTTCTCCTGGCTTAGTTTCCATCCGTTGCTTCTTGTCCTGCCTTCAGGTGCTTTGGTGAATCGCTTGCCCCCCCTGCTTCTTTGTGGCAGCCCCTTAAATACTGGAATACGGCCATCACGTCACCCCTAGTCCTTAACAGAATAGCAGAGTTGGATGGGACCTTGGAGGTCTTCTAGTCCAACCCTCTGCTCAGGCAGGAGACCCGTATACTTCTCCAGACAAATGGCTGTCCAATATTTTTTTGAAAACCTCCATTGATGGAGCACCCACAACTTCTGTTCCACTGGTTAATTGTTCTCAGAATACAATAGAATAGAATAGAATAGAATAGAATAGAATAGAATAGAATAGAATAGAATAGAATAGAATAGTTGGAAGGGACCTTGGAGGTCTTAATAATAATAATAATAATAATAATAATAACAACAACAACAACAACAACAGAGTTGGAAGGGACCTTGGAGGCCTTCTAGTCCAACCCCCTGCCCAGGCAGGAAACCCTACACCGTCTCAGACAGATGGTTATCCAACATACTCTTTAAAAAATGTGGGTTAGACAGCACCACCACCAGATGGATCCGTAACTGGCTGACCAACCGCACTCAACGTGTAGTCCTCAACGGAACTACATCCACATGGAGGGAAGTATGCAGTGGAGTACCCCAAGGCTCTGTTTTAGGCCCAGTACTCTTCAACATCTTCATCAATGACTTGGACGAGGGGATAGATGGGGAACTCGTCAAATCTGCAGATGACACCAAGCTGGCAGGAATAGCCAACACTCCAGAAGATAGGCTCAAGTTACAGAAGGATCTTGACAGACTTGAACATTGGGCGCTATCTAACAAAATGAAATTCAACAGTGAAAAAAGTAAGGTTCTACATTTAGGCAAAAAAACCCAAAATGCACAGGTACTGAATATGTGGTACCTTGCTCAATAGTAGTACCTGTGAGAGGGATCTTGGAGTCCTATTGTTTCCTTTCGTTATATCCAATTAATATAGTTATTACATACTCATGCTTATATATATATGCTTCTATATTGTATAGTTATTTCATGCTTATGCTTATATGTACTGTGTGACAAAATAAATAAATAAATAAAATAAATAAATAAATAAAATAAATAAATAAATAAATAAATAAATAAAATAAAATAAAATAAAATAAAATAAAATAAAATAAAATAAAATAAAATAAAATAAAATAAAATAAAATAATGGATGGAAAGATGGATGGCTTTTAACACTGAAAGCTGCCCAGAATTGCCTCGGTTTATTTATTTATTTTATTTTATTTATTTTTCAAATTTATATACCGCCCTATCTCCCTAAGGACTCAGGGCGGTTCACAGGCAGTTAAAATACATATAAATACAGATTAAAAACGACAATTAAAAAACTTATTCTATTGCCAAATTTAAAAATAGTATAAATAATAAAAACCCCTTAAAACCCATAACTTTAAAATCTAATCCAGTCCCGCGCAGATGAATAAGTGTGTTTTAAGCTCGCGACGAAAGGTTCACATTAAGCTTAAATCTGTTGTGTGCTCATGTATTGTTGTGATTGAAGCTGAAGTAGTCTTTAACAGGAAGGACATTGCAATAGATGATTCTATGAGTTAAACTCAACTCATGTCGAAGGCGGCGGAGTTCTAAATTTTCTAAATCGGTCTGTTTGTCTATCTGATTTTATATCTCTATATCTATTCATCCGCCCATCCTATCCTATCTTCTGTCTACCTAATCATCTCCATTAGTTTTGATCATCCATCCATCCATCTACTGCAGGGCTCTCAAAATCCAGGCCTACAGACCGGATGCGTCATGCACAGGCCATGCCCACGCCCAGTTTAATAAAAATATTTCAAAAAAACCCACAAATAATTCCCTCAACACTGTCAAACTATTCACCAAGTCTGCACTTTTATTATCGTCTCATCGTTCCCATCCCCTCCCATTTACGACTGTATGACTGTAACTGGTTTCTTTTGTATCCTTACGATTTATATTGTTTCCTAGTATGATTTGATAGGGGCCTCTGGTGGCTCAGACTGCTAAGACAGTCTGTTATTAACAGCATGCTGCTTGCAATTACTGAAGGTTCAAGCCCCACCAGGCCCAAGGTTGACTCAGCCTTCCATCCTTTATAAGGTAGGTAAAATGAGGACCCAGATTGTTGGGGGCAATAAGTTGACTTTGTATATAATATACAAATGGATGAAAACTATTGCTTGACATACCTTCCATCCTTTATAATGTTGGAAGAAATATCCATCTGGGTTCAGTTCCAAGTGGGGACAAAGACACTGGAAACATGGAGACTGCTTGGAAAGATGGTTTAATGGTGGTCAGGATCACATGGCTTGAGATCCTGAACAGAAAAAGGGGTGAGATCCTGTGTGCTCCCTGGCTTTATGCTTTTTCTGAGCTTTGACCTTTCTGGGGCACAGGAAGAGTATCCTGATTGGTTGTCAGACTCCCAGGGGGTGGGAGTCTTAGCTAGCCTTGCTGGCTGTCTCTCAAGCTTGCTTGAGCCATGCCATGTGGTGAGTTTCAGTTGTATTGTGTTGCAAATCATGGGGGGATTGAGTGAGCTTGGTTGAAGCCTTAATTGCCCATTGACAAAGGTGGGGAGAATGAGTGAGCTTAGCTGAGGCTTTTAATGGCCCATTGACAAAGGTGGGGGAGTCAGGAAGTTGCAGGAGCTCCTTTGTCTTTAAAATATGTTTCTCCATTTCTCATCCAGGAAGGTATAATATTCTGCTTTTAAAATATTTCCTAGAATATTTCATTCTTCTAGGAGGGGTGGGTGCTAAATTCCTACAATCCCTACTTTTTTTTTTCAAAACGTGAGTTTTGAAACATGCTCTTGGCAAAAATTAAAATTGATCAAATCAGTGGGTGCTTTTAATTTTCCTGATGCAAAGGAAGCCATTGATAGAGACAACAGAAAAAGATTCCTTCAGTGGCTCCCAAAAGCTTTCAACCATGAAGGTCTAGCAGCCAGGGAAAAGTTCTGGTAAGAATTTTACAGTATCCAATTTTCTATGCCAATTAATTTCAGCTGTTAGATATCACTTTCTGAGAGCTTCCAGTCAGGTCAAGCAAGCACACATCCCAAAATTTTCACAGCCATGGTTTTCCTTTTAATTACAGGCTGCCCATTTCAAGGGTTGGTTACTGAACCTGCCCTAGCTCTTACTTTAGTCTATCCAAGATTTTTTTCCAGTCCAAATTGAGGTTAATCAGTGTGCAATCCAGGCTTTTCCTTTCTTTTTAAAAAATTACACACAATGAGCCCTGGGACTTCTACTCATGAGACCACCAGTGCAATATATCTTGCTTTACTGGGCAACTGGGCAGCATCATTTGTGAGTCATAGTCAGGGCTTGGGTTTTGGATATCACTTTTTCTGCTATCTCTTCAAGAGAGGGAATTGCCTGAGGGGATGCCTCCCCATGGAATTAGCAGGAGATCTGACTCCTTGGGCTTTTAGTGCCACAGAGCAAAATCAACCTAAAAGTCTTGTGTGGAGGTAAGTGAAGGAATAGACTAATTCTGAATGGTGTGTCTCTCTGTGTGCCTGTGTATGCAGCTACTTTTACAATACAGGCAATACAAACATTTTGGACATATTCCCTCCCACCAGACAAAAATCTAACGTGTTCAGAACTTGCTGTGGTAGCCACTCAAATACAATCCTTACATGAGTACTTTAGACTGATTACAATGTAAATGAGACAAGACAGAAAACCTTACAATGAATTTCCACCCTTCCCCATAGTCTTTCCAGTTGTCTTCTGGGAATTGAAAAGAGTCTTTTAGTCTTTACTTATACATCTCAGGGTCCTTTCTTTCATATCTTTTGGGTGGCATGCTTGTTGGTCAGTCAGGTTTGGAAAGGTCTGCTCCAATCTGGTTGCTGTGATGACTTTCAGTGGGGGCTGGATTCAAACTCAATTCCTGACTCCAACAAATGGAAGGTCTCCTCTGGGGGCAGCATCTGGAACCATGTGCTCTGCTTCCACAGTTGCAGAGTCATCTTTTCAGGGCTGAAAGACATTAGAACAGGATCTCCTCCCCACTTTTGTGGGTAATCTTCTCAGGAAAGGCATTGTAACAGGATTAAAGGGGGGGGGGTGTAGATATCTTGAAGGCAGAGTTTGAAAAGAAACAACACATCAATATTGCAGTTACTAAAAGGTAATGCAGTTTCAACAAAATGGAGACACAACTGATGAGAAAGAAAAAACTTCACATACTTCAGGAAGAGGATGAACAGGTAAAATCATTTAAATACACAGTAAATGCAAGACTGAATTTTTTTTTCTCTTGTAAGTGAACTTAAAACGTTTCCTCATAAACTTATCTTGTAAGTGAACTTAAAATGTTTCCTTATAAACTTGAGTTGTTACTTTAAGATAGAGAGGAGAAAAAAAAACAGAAATAGGATGAAAAGTCCTTTTTACTATTTTGTTGGCCGGACAAAGACAGGAAAAAGGCTCTTTCCTTTTTTTTTTCTCTCTCTCTTCCCCATTTTCATTGTTTCAACCTTTTGTTTTTCTTTTTCCCTAACAATTTAAAATTCTTGTCTCTAGAGATCAGATACATTTTACAGTTACAATTACCTCAAGGGCCCACAAAGACAGACATACACACATAAAAACAAGGAGGACAGAGAGGAAAACAAAACTCTGAGATTTACACACACACTGATCATTCCCGCCATAAATCTCAGTTAAATTAGGGAAGGCACAAATCTTAACAGACAGACCACGTGGTTCCATAGAAGACAGAGAAAGAGACAAACAAACAAACAAACAAAACAAAAACCCAAACATTCCTATTTATATATTTCCCTTTTCTTTTAAGTACCTTTATTTAGCCAAATTTGTTTCCTATTCTCATCTTTATTACACAATTTCCTCAATTTCTTTTCCGCATACCAGGTAAAACTGGCAGCCTCCGGGCACTCCAGGCCCCAGCAGGTTTTCCAGGGATTTCCCTCCACCCTCGAGCTACTGCTTCCCATGTTTCCTCTCCGATGTGAGGTTTTATTTTCACTTTGGCTTAGCTGGGTGGATCCTCCTACAGTTTTCAGAAAAAAAGTTCTGGGAAGGACTTGACTCCCTTCTGTCAGTATGGGCACCTTCCTGTTAAGGAGCTTCCGTTTTGGATCAAAAGGTGATCCCAGAGGACCTACTGCCCTGCCAGTAGGTACGAGCACCTCTTCAACACTGCTTCCTGCTTCCTTTTAGCATACCAGGCAGTACTGGCAGCCTCCGGGCATCCAGGGCCCCAAGCAGATTTCCTGCTTCCTTTTTTTTCTCCTTTTTTCTTTTTTACTCTCTTAATTGCTTCATTCACACTTACTTTCCTCTCGCTCGGCTTCCGTTCCTAATAAACACAAAGTTCCACGTTTGGCTTCCCCCCCTTGCTTTCTCTATCCTACCGGTCACGGCTCGGTGGAGCTAGCAGTAGGCAGAGGTGCGGCTAGAGGTTGCTCAAAGAGGTGGAATCAGACTGTTTCCTCAGGTGGAATCCCACACACACACTTCTTCCTTCCCTAACAGAAGGTCCTGTGCTCTGGCAAAACCCCCATGCTCTCCAGACTTTTGGTCTTTCTGCGGTTAGGAAATGCACAGAGGATGCAAGATCCAGCTGTGATTGGGAGAAGGGCTCTCTCATTCACACACATGCAGGCATACACATATTTCCCATGCTTTTCCATGCTTAAAATTAAAATTTAGAGGTACTCACCTTCTTTCCAAGCAGTCTTTGAGCTCAACACTCAAAACCCCTTTAAAACCTAGTTCCAAATGGCCAAGGTCCAGGAAAACTTACCCACAGACTCAATGGGTCTGCTGCTAGCAAGGGAGGCTTACCTGGGCCAGGTCCATTGGTTAGGTTAGCTTGGAGTCCCATCTGGGTCGCCAATTGTTGGAAGAAATATCCATCTGGGTTCAGTTCCAAGTGGGGACAAAGACACTGGAAACATGGAGGCTGCTTGGAAAGATGGTTTAATGGTGGCCAGGATCACATGGCTTGAGTTCCTGAACAGAAAAGGGCGAGATCCTGTGTGCTCCCTGGTTTTATGCTTTTTCTGAGCTTTGAACTTTCTGGGGCACAGGAAGAGTATCCTGATTGGCTGTCAGACTCCCAGGGGGTGGGGGTCTTAGCTAGCCTTGCTGGCTGTCTCTCAAGCTTGCTTGAGCCATGCCATGTGGTGAGTTTCAGTTGTATTGTGTTGCAAATCATGGGGGGATTGAGTGAGCTTGGTTGAAGCCTTAATTGCCCATTGACAAAGGTGGGGAGAATGAGTGAGCTTAGCTGAGGCTTTTAATGGCCCATTGACAAAGGTGGGGGGGGGAGTCAGGAAGTTGCAGGGAGCTCCTTTGTCTTTAAAATATGTTTCTCCATTTCTCATCCAGGAAGGTATAATATTCTGCTTTTTAAAATATTTCCTAGAATATTTCATTCTTCTAGGAGGGGGGTAGGTGCTAAATTCCTACAATAAGGTAGGTAAAATGAGGACCCAGATTGTTGGGGGCAATAAAAGTTGACTTTGTATATAATATACAATGGATGAAGACTATTGCTTGACACAGTGTAAGTCGCCCTGAGTCTTCGGAGAAGGGCGGGATATAAATGCAAATAAAAATAATAAAAAAATTGCTTATTTGTTCCTGATAACTATCATTAAGTACCTTAAGATTCTTGACCAATATATCTTGTCTTTTTATCTAAACTGAGAGTTTATGCACCAAAGACGAATTCCTTGTGTGTCCAATCATACTTGGCCAATAAAAAAAATCTAACTAAATTAATAAATCAATTAATTTCTAATCTAAATCAGGTATTAAATGGTGATGAAAACAACAATCAAAGAACCAAAGAACCCAGCAGGAGCATCGGAGGCCATCCAGGACGCCTGTCTCCATGCCCTTCGCTTGCATTAAGCATGAACGCGCGAACATATCCACACGCACACGTGTAGGAGGAGCAGACGCGGGTTAAGCCACGTCACCGCCCCGCAGACTTTCTTAGGATTATTCATCGCAAGGCAAAAAGCCAAAAAAAACGAGGCCGGAGGACCCTTTCGGGCCATCGCCGAAAGGGGGCAGTGCGGAGACTTAGGAGGTCGGTTCGCGCCGCGCTTCCTCCTTCGATGGTTCTCGCCTCCTCCTCCTCCTCCTCCTCCTTCCCTCTATGATCGGAAGCGAGGCCGGGGGGCGCTCTGGCCGGCCCCGCTCTATGACCGAGCGCGCCGCCGTCTTGCGTCGGGGGGGCTGACGTTGGTCAACAAAGATGGCGGCGGCGGCGGCGGCGGGGAGCAGCAACTACTGGGAGGGTGAGTGGGGGTCGCGGTGGGGAGGGCGACCCTCCAGGGGAAGGGGGGGGGTCCGGGAAGGCGCCCGGTTGGAGGACTGGAAGCCGAGAGGCCAACCGCCCCGCCCCGCCCCGCCCGCAGGGCTGGCTGGACTACAACTCCCATCATCCCCAACCCCGGCAGGGCCCACGTTTGGCGGGGTTAAAGACCGTTTAAGACGCCAGGGAGAAAGGAATGACGTTCCCCACCCCCACCCCCACCAGGAGATGGGTTATGTCGTCGCTCTGCGGGTGGTGGATGATGGGATTCAAGCCGAGGTGGGTGGGTGGGGGGGGTCCTCTCGAGAGCGTCGGGCCGAGCCCAGAGGCCGGGGAATGGGAAGTGGGGGTGGGGGTGGAGTGGTTGGAAGAGGCCTCCCACCACCCCCAACCCTAAAATCCTCTGGGGGAGGGGGTGTCAAGGGTGGGGGCTGGGGAGGGGAGGGTCTCTGGGCTGGGAAGGGGAGCGGGGAGGGGTGTCTCCAGAAGTGCCTGGCCGACGTTGTGCCGGCTGCCCGAGGGAGGAACAGCGTCAGCTCCCACCTTAAAGAGGAAAAGGAAAAAAAAAAAAGTAGGAGCTCTGAGATAGACTGCTCCTGGACATGGAGGTTCTTCTCAGCTGCAAGAGAGGCAGCCTGGCGAAACTTTGCCTTGCAAGAATTGAAGGGTGAACCATACGCGGGGATGGGTGGGGGGCAGGAAGCAGGAGAGCATCAGGAGATTTCCATAAGGAATGGAGCCAAGGGAGGGGATTCCCGGGGTGCAAAAAAAAAAAAAAAAAAGGACGGTTCGGACACATCCAAGAACTTCTCTCTCCTCCCTCACAGGACGTACTGCGCAAAGTGGGAGGTTGATTTTACGCACCTAGGCGTTTGGGCGCTTATCTAGGCAGGTGTTCATCCAGGTGTTTCCCATGGGTGGACTTCAATTCCCACAATTCCCAAGTCATCAACTCCCATGCATCTGAAAGCATGCCAGCTGTGAAATTATGGGAGTGGAAGTCCTCCCCTCTTAAACCATGGCTGGCTGGGGGATTCTGGGAGTGGAAGTCCACCCCTCTTAAAGCAGGCTGGCTGGGGAATTCTGGGAGTGGAAGTCCACCCCTCTTAAAGCAGGCTGGCTGGGGGATTCTGGGAGTGGAAGTCCACCCCTCTTAAAGCAGGCTGGCTGGGGAATTCTGGGAGTGGAAGTCTTCCCCTCTTAAAGCATGGCTGGCTGGGGAATTCTGGGAGTGGAAGTCCTCCCCTATTAAAGCAGGCTGGCTGGGGAATTCTGGGAGTGGAAGTCCTCCCCTATTAAAGCAGGATGGCTGGGGAATTCTGGGAGTGGAAGTCCTCCCCTCTTAAAGCAGGCTGGCTGGAGAATTCTGGGAGTGGAAGTCTTCCCCTCTTAAAGCAGGATGGCTGGGGGATTCTGGGAGTGGAAGTCCTCCCCTATTAAAGCAGGCTGGCTGGAGAATTCTGGGAGTGGAAGTCTTCCCCTCTTAAAGCATGGCTGGGGAATTCTGGGAGTGGAAGTCCTCCTCTTAAAGCAGGATGGCTGGGGATTCTGGGGTGAAGTCCTCCTATTAAAGCAGGCTGGCTGGAATTCTGGGAGTGGAAGTCCTCCCCTATTAAAGCAGGCTGGCTGGAGAATTCTGGGAGTGGAAGTCTTCCCCTCTTAAAGCATGGCTGGCTGGGGAATTCTGGGAGTGGAAGTCCTCCCCTCTTAAAGCAGGCTGGCTGGAGAATTCTGGGAGTGGAAGTCTTCCCCTCTTAAAGCAGGATGGCTGGGGGATTCTGGGAGTGGAAGTCCTCCCCTATTAAAGCAGGCTGGCTGGAGAATTCTGGGAGTGGAAGTCTTCCCCTCTTAAAGCATGGCTGGCTGGGGAATTCTGGGAGTGGAAGTCCTCCCCTATTAAAGCAGGATGGCTGGGGAATTCTGGGAGTGGAAGTCCTCCCCTATTAAAGCAGGCTGGCTGGAGAATTCTGGGAGTGGAAGTCTTCCCCTCTTAAAGCAGGATGGCTGGGGGATTCTGGGAGTGGAAGTCCTCCCCTATTAAAGCAGGATGGCTGGGGAATTCTGGGAGTGGAAGTCCTCCCCTATTAAAGCAGGCTGGCTGGAGAATTCTGGGAGTGGAAGTCTTCCCCTCTTAAAGCAGGATGGCTGGAGAATTCTGGGAGTGGAAGTCTTCCCCTCTTAAAGCAGGATGGCTGGGGGATTCTGGGAGTTGAAGTCCACCCCTCTTAAAGCATGGCTGTCTGGGGAATTCTGGGAGTGGAAGTCCTCCCCTCTTAAAGCAGGCTGGCTGGGGAATTCTGGGAGTGGAAGTCCACCCCCTTCAAGCATGCTGGCTGGGGGATTCTGGGAGTTGAAGTCCACCCCTCTTAAAGCATGGCTGGCTGGGGGATTCTGGGAGTTGGAGTCCTCCCCTCTTAAAGCATGGCTGGCTGGGGAATTCTGGTAATGGAAGTCCTCCCCTCTTAAAGCAGGATGGCTGGAGAATTCTGGGAGTGGAAGTCTTCCCCTCTTAAAGCAGGATGGCTGGGGGATTCTGGGAGTGGAAGTCCTCCCCTATTAAAGCAGGCTGGCTGGAGAATTCTGGGAGTGGAAGTCTTCCCCTCTTAAAGCATGGCTGGCTGGGGAATTCTGGGAGTGGAAGTCCTCCCCTATTAAAGCAGGCTGGCTGGAGAATTCTGGGAGTGGAAGTCTTCCCCTCTTAAAGCAGGATGGCTGGGGGATTCTGGGAGTTGAAGTCCACCCCTCTTAAAGCATGGCTGTCTGGGGAATTCTGGGAGTGGAAGTCCTCCCCTCTTAAAGCATGGCTGGCTGGGGAATTCTGGGAGTGGAAGTCCACCCCCTTCAAGCATGCTGGCTGGGGGATTCTGGGAGTTGAAGTCCACCCCTCTTAAAGCATGGCTGGCTGGGGGATTCTGGGAGTTGGAGTCCTCCCCTCTTAAAGCATGGCTGGCTGGGGAATTCTGGTAATGGAAGTCCTCCCCTCTTAAAGCAGGATGGCTGGGGAATTCTGGGAGTGGAAGTCCTCCCGTCTTAAATCATGGCTGGCTGGGGAATTCTGGGGGTGGAAGTCCTTCCTTCTTAAACTTCCTCTTAAATTTCCTGACAGTTAGAACAATCAATAAGTGGAACGACTTGCCTGCAGAAGTTGTGAATGCTCCAACACTGGAAATTTTTAAGAAAATGTTGGATAGCCATTTGTCTGAAATGGTGTAGGGTTTCCTGCCTCGGCAGGGGGTTGAACTAGAAGACCTCCAAGGTCCCTTCCACCTCTGTTGTTATGTTGTGTTATGTTAAACTATCCTGGCTGGGGAATTCTGGGAATGGAAGTCCTCCCCTCTTAAAGCATGGCTGGCTGGGGAATTCTGGGAGTGCAAGTCCCCCCCTCTTAAAGCATGCTGGCTGGGGGATTCTGAGAATTGAAGCCCACCTCCCTTAAAGCATGCTGACTTGGGAATTCTGGGAGTTGAAGCCCACCCCTCTGAAAGTTGCCAACTTTGATAAACACTGTGTTGATCCAACATTACAGAAGACACAGCTATATCTTTAGGAGATATTTTCAGTTGCACAAAATGAACTCCACAAAAATGGAAGTAGAAGCATTTTCCTGATTGCTCAGTTGCTGCCGGTTTGCAAAGATTTCCCCTTTGGATGTATGAACAAGTCAGGCTCTGCAAACGCAGAGGAGTTGGAAAGTCTGGGAGTTGGAAGTCCACAGGCCTTTAAAGTGGGCCAAAGTGGGACTCTGTGTCTACTCTATGTCTCCAACTAGGTGGTTGGTGAATTTGCAGGATTGGAAGAAGGCAGCGAAGCGTTGCAATTTTTCTTCTTCCTCTTTTGGCAGATCTAAGGAAACAGGCCCGGCAACTGGAAAACGAACTGGATCTCAAGCTGGTTTCCTTCAGTAAATTGTGCACCAGCTACAGCCATGGCAGCTCTCGCGATGGAAGATGCGACAGGTATAGGTACTATCACGCTGCTACTTCATTCGATTTTTTTTTTGTTTAATAAGAAGTTTTTTATTTTGAACATATTAAAACAAAAGACAAACATATAACATTTATATACTTACCACTGTTTCTTATCAGCTATTCATTGCGGTCCTTTCTTGCTATTTATACATATTTTAACTCTACCTTATTCTACTTTTATATTATCTATCTTTCTTTATTTCATCTACATTTTATCCTGTTATCCGATTTGCTTATCTTTCCTATTTTCCAATCATTCATACCATCTACACCAGACCTTATAATATTCTGTATCTTCTTTTTCTTTGATTTTTTTTTTTTTTTGGTGAGTTTATCCATCTCTGCACATTCTAGGATTTTCTTAATTAATTCTTCTATTTTTCATTGCAACGGTCAACTTGTTTGTTTGTTTATCCATGCCCCACAGCCCACTTTCTCCATTTGCTTCCGTTATGCGCTTCTGGACGTTTGAAATATTTTAAGTTTCAGGAATAAGGGAGTCTTACTTGTGAAATTCTTAGAACGTTTAAATAGGCAGCCTGGAGGAGCAAGTAAGGCCTTTCCTTTCTTCAGTCCAGGCCTACATTTGCTGCCTATAAGCAACTATTTGTATTTGTTTAAATTTATATTAAATTTTGCAAATATTGGAAAAGAGTGTGCTATACAGGTAGTCCTCGACTTATGACCACAATCGAGCCCAACGTTGCTGTTGTGAAGTGATGCATCTGTTAAGTGAGTTTTGCTCCATTTTACCACCTTTCTTGCCGGCGTTGTTAAGTGAATCACTGCAGTTAATAAGTTAGTAACATGGTTATTAAGTGAATCTGGTTCCCCCATCGATTTCGCTTGTCAAAAGATTGCAGAAAGGGGATCACGTAACCTTGGGACACAGCGGCCGTCATAAATATGAGTCAGTTGCCAAGCGGCCAAATTTTGATCACATGACCACGTGGCTGCTGCAAAGGTCATAACTGCGAAAAACGGTCCTAAGTCACATTTTTCAGTGCTGTTGTAACTTTGAACGGTCACTAAATGAACCGTTGTAAGTCAAGGACTCCCTGCATTGAGGTGGCTTGAACCTCCAGCTAGATTGAATACTTGAAATGAGTTAAAAATGAAACGATACCCAGTTTGGTGTACTGGTGAAGGTGCCGATCTAGAAAGCAGGAGGTGATGAGTTCTAGTCCTGCCTTGAAAGCCGGCTAGGTCACCAGGAGACAAGGAATTCTAGTCTGCCTTAGGCAGGAAAGCCAGTTAGGTGACTTTGGGCCAATCACCAAGAGACGGTGAGTTCTAGTCCTGCATTAGTCATAAAAACCAGCTTGGATGACTTCGGGCCCATCTCTCTCTGAGCTGAACCCACCTCACAGGGTTGTTGTGGGAAAAATAGGAGGAGAAAGAGTATTATATGTTTTCACTGCCTCTAGAATTACTTATACCGTAATAAAGGTGGGATAAAACTCAAATAAATGTGGTTGAAGATTTCCTACCATGTCCTAAACTTTAACGCTGCCTCTGTGTTGTTCCTTACTTAGCTCAGACACAACCCCTCTCTTGAACGGATCCAGCCAAGACCGCATGTTTGAAGCGATGGCTGTGGAAATTGAGCAACTCTTGGGGAAGGTAAGACAGGCGACTTCGTGGCAGCCAGCTCTGACTCCTGCTTGAAATGCTGAAGGTCTCTGGAGGTTCTCAGTTAACCCGGGTCATAGTTGTCCCAGCTATAAGAGCCGAAGAAGCTTCTGGGATGAGAAGCGAAACGTCTTCAAAGAAAAAGCAAGAAAGTCCAGTTGCCTCCTGAAAAAAAAAGCTCTTTTGGGACAACCATGACCTGGATGACAGAATCTCTACAGACTTTACAGACTTTACAGACTACAGACTCTACAGACTTTAGGCCAAAAAAACAAAATGCACCAGTACCGTATATGTGGTACCTTCCTCAATAGTAGTACCTGTGAGAGGGATCTTGGAGTCCTAGTGGACAACCATTTAGATATGAGCCAGCTGTGTACAGCAGCTGCTAAAAAAGCCAGTTCTGGGCTGCATGAACAGAGGGATAGAATCAAGATCACGTGAAGTGTTAATACCACTTTATAATGCCTTGGTAAGGCCACACTTGGAATATTGCATCCAGTTTTGGTCTCCACGATGTAAAAAAGATGCTGAGACTCTAGAAAGAGTGCAGAGAAGAGCAACGAAGATGATTAGGGGACTGGAGGCTAAAACATATGAAGAACGGTTGCAGGAACTGGGTATGTCTAGTTTAACGAAAACAAAGACTAGGGGAGACATGATAGCTGTGTTCCAATATCTCAGGGGCTGCCACAAAGAAGAGGGAGTCGGGCTGTTCTCCAAGGCACCTGAGGGTAGAACAAGAAGCAATGGGTGGAAACTGATCAAAGAAAGAAGCAACTTAGAACTAAGGAGAAATTTCAAATATATAATTTTAAATTATATATTGTACTGTTTGTTTTATTTTTGCCTGTACACCGCCCTGAGTCCTTCAGGAGAAGGGCGGTATAGAAATTAAATAAATAAAATAAATAAATAAAATAAATAAATAATAGATAAAATCTATACTAAAAATCACAATTTGGCATCCAATCTGTTGGTTACACATGGCCTAACTATACTATAATATCAAATTGTGAGGCCCAACAGTCATTAAATGCCAAAATGGAAAAGAGTAGTTACATTGGGAGTCCTCAAAGTACGACCACAGAGGAGTCCCAGATTTATGTTGCTCAGCGCGAAATTTCTTAAGTGAGCTTTGCCCCATTTTATGACTTTCCTTGGCTGTTAAGTAAATCACTACATCTGTCAAATTAGTCACACGGTTGTTGAGCATGTCTGGCTTCCCTCCTTGACCTTGCTTGTCAGAAGGTCGCAAAAGGGGATCAAATGATCCCGGGACACTGCGACCGTCATAAATATGAGTCAGCTGTCAAGCATCTGAATGTAAACCAACAACCATGGACGATGCTTGTTTTTCGCAAGTGTGAAAAAATGGTTGTTAAGTCCCTTTTTTCCAGTGGCATTATAACTTCAGTCACTAAATGAACCATCGTAAGATGAGGACTGCCTCTGCTAGCACTAAAATTGCTTTTAAGATTTACAAAGATGGGAAGGAAGGGAGTGAGATGCCCAAGGGGACAAGGTGGGCACCTTACCTGAGCCCATTAATCACCTCCAGAATAAGGTGCCCCACTGGGACCCCAATCCGGTTGGCACTGCCAGGTCTTCAGTCTCTTTCTTACCTCTCGCTTGGACTACTGTAATGCTCTCTACATGGGGCTCCTCTTGAAGAGCACCCGGAGGCTCCAGTTGGTTCAGAACGCAGCTGAGCGGGTGATAGTGGGAGCCACACGTTGCTCCCATGTAACACCACTCCTGCGCAGTCTGCACTGGCTACCTGTGGTCTTTCGGGTGCACTTCAAGGTGTTGGTGACTACCTTTAAAGCGCTCCATGGCTTAGGGCCAGGGTACTTACGGGACCACCTGCTGTTACCTCATGCCTCCCACCGACCTGTACGCTCGCACAGAGAGGGAGTCCTTAGGGTGCCGTCCGCCAAGCAATGTCGGCTGGCGGCCCCCAGGGGGAGGGCCTTCTCTGTGGGGGCTCCCACCCTCTGGAACGAACTTCCCCCTGGACTTCGGCAACTGCCGGACCTTCGGACTTTCCACCGAGAGCTGAAGACCTATTTGTTTGTTCGCGCAGGACTGGCATAGGATTTTAATAGGATTTTAATTAGTTTTAATGTTTTAACATTTTAAAATTTGGGGTTTTATTCTAAATGTTTTAATTCGGCCATTTGTATAATAAGTTTTTTAAATTATGGTTTTATGTGTATATTGTTGTTGTTTCTTATTATGGCTGTAAACCGCCCTGAGTCCTTCGGGAGAAGGGCGGTATAAAAATTTAATAAATAATAATAATAATAAATAATCTTTCGGAGGGCCAGGAGGGTGGCTGCATCCTTCCTGCTCGCTTTCCTTCCACCAAAATCTGGAATCACAGATAATATATATAATATAAATTATATGTTACAGATGTTTGGAGCTAATTAGGGGACTGGAGGATAAAACATATGAAGAACGGTTGCAGGAACTGGGCATGTCTAGTTTAATGAAAAGAAGGACTAGGGGGGAACATGATAGCAGTGTTCCAGTATTTGAGGGGCTGCCCCAAAGAAGAGGGAGTCAAACTATTCTCCAAAGCACCCCAGGGCAGGAGAAGAAGCAACGGATGGAAATTAATCAAGGAGAGAAGTGCGAAAAACAGTCATAAGTCACTCATTTTTAGCGATGTCGTAACTTCAAACGGTCACTAAGCAAACTGTTGTAAGTTGAGGACGACCTGTAATGCCAAAGGGCTGCTTGTATGAACCATCTTATACTTAGGCAAGAAAAACCAAAAATAACACGTATAGAGTGGGTGAAACCAGGCTTAATAGCAGGAACTGGGAGCGGGTTCGTGGAGTTTTAGTGGACAACCAGTTAAATATGAGCCAGCCGTGTGCGGCGGCAGCCAAAAAAGCCAATGCAATCCTTAATTGCATTAAGAGAGGGATACAATGAAGATCAAGGGAGGTGCTAATACCACTCTATAAAGCCTTAGTAAGGCCACACCTGGAGTACTGCTCCCAGTTTTGGTTGTCATGATGTAAAAACAGATGTTGAGACTCTAGAAAGAGTGCAGAGAAGAGCAACAAAGATGATTAGGGGACTGGAGGCTATAAAACATACGATGGATGGTTGCAGGAACTGAGCCTGGCTAGTCTAGGGAAGAGAAGGACTAGGGGAGACAGGAGAGCATCTTCCAATATTTGAGGGGCTGCCCCAGAGAGGAATTGAGGGTCAAGCTATTTTCCAAAGCACCCGAAGGCCAGACAAGGAATAATGGATGGAAACTGACCAAGGAGAGATTCAACCTGGAAATAAGGAGGAATTTTCTGGCAGTGAGAGCAATCAACCCATGGAACCAAAGTTGCCTTCAGAAGTTGTGGGAGCTTCTTCAGTGGAGGCTTTCAAGGAGAGACTGGACTGCCATCGGTCAGAAATGGTGTAGGGTTTTCCTGCTTGGGCAGGGGGGTTGGACTAGATGACCTCCGAGGTCCCTTCCAGCTCTATTAATCTCAATATATTCGAGGCATCGTGTCAGGTTTTCCTGCTTATTGAATTTTTTTTTTTTTTTTTACAGATCCACGAAAACCTCTTTTGTCTCTCAAAAGCCGCTAATGCTCTCCTCCTCTCTGTTGCAGCTGACCGCGGTCAACGACAAAATGGCGGAGTACACCAACAGCGCCGGCATCCCCTCCCTCAACGCGGCTCTGATGCACACCCTGCAACGCCACAGAGACATCTTGCAGGTAAGGCCGTCTCCCTGAGCGTGGGCTTCCCTCCCCTATATCTACAGGCAGTCCTCGACTTAACGACCGCCAGTGAGCCGAACATGCCCGTTGCTAAGCGAGACATTTATTAAGCGGGTTTTGCCACATTTTTTTTTATGCCTTCTTTCTGCCACCGTTCTTAAGTGAATCGCTGCCGTTGTTAAGTTAGTCGCATGGTTATTAAGTGAATCCAGCGGACTTCGCCGGTCAGAAGGGTCCCAAAAGTTGATCACGCGACTCTGGGGACACCTGCAACCGTCATAACTACGAGCCAGTTGCCAAGCGTCCGGATTTTGGTCAATGAACATGGGAATGTTGCAGTGATCATATGGCCCTAAGTCGCTTTTTTTCAGTGCCGTTGCGACTTCAGGTGGTCACTAACTGAACTGTTGTAAGTCGAGGAGTACCAGTACTGGCTGGGCCTTTTATAGGTAAACATTCCTGTGCACAAAGCCAAGGAACGGTCTCCCCCACCCATCCACCCAGCTTAAAAAAACAATTAAACAATTTGGAAAAAAAATGTTGCAAGGTTCTTTTCCTTCCCCTTTGGGTCAATTTTAACTCCATTTCACCGTTAATGTTTATTATGGGAATTCTGGGAGTTGAAGTCCACAAATCTTAAAAAAGTTCCTAGCGTAAGGATCTGCCTCCGTTCCACTCCCAAGGAAGCAAAACTCTGGAAACCAGCCACATTTCAAAAGGAACTTTTACTGGGAGAGAGCGGTTGCAGAAAAGTCAGGCCGAGTGTTCTGTCCCCCTCGCCGCAGTCCAAACGATGACTTAATTAGCCGGCAACTATCAGCTCTGGCAGCAAGCTAGCAAGCGTCCGCCAAGTGTCTCTGTTATCTCCCTTGATGCCGATGAGTCACCCCGGAACAAACAGTACTTCAGCTCTTTGTTAAGCAATTGATTTGCCTGCTACGAAGAGGCATAGCAGCCCTTGCTGCTTTTATATCCTGTGGGGTGTGGCTCCATGACTCAGCACTTCCTAGGCCTGCCCCACCCTTGCTTCTGTTGTTCCCGCCTCTCCTGCCTACGAAACCTAGGGTCCAGCCAGGCCTGATTGCCATCAGCTGGGTCTGGAGGCGTGGCCTGGGGGGGGAAAGAGTCAGGGGATGGAGGCCTCGTTATCTCCTCCACCTGGCCTGCCTCTGGCTCCTGGAGCTGAGCCAGGGAAGCCGGTGATCCCGAGGTAAGTCCTGATGGCCCTTCCCCCTCACTTTCCAAGTCACTTTCTGGCAGGGGGCCCGGCTCGGGGTGCGCAGACACAACACGGAGCCTGAAAAATCAGACGCCAGGCCTATCAGGTTGTCCCCTTCAAACCCCCCCCCCCCAATACCCTGTGTCCCATCAGCAACCAGTTATCTGCCGCAAAGGTGGTTTGAATTCGCCGAAGCAGCGTAGTGAGAAGGTGGCAACCTCGAGGCACTGCGGCATTGCATTGCATTTCATTGAGATGGTGGCAACCTCCCCTCCCTAAAGCTCCCAAGCAGTTGCAGCAGAAGCGGAAGCATGTGAATTATGTCTGTTCCGACGGACACCTGACACCTTCCGTGTTTCCCCGAAAATAAGACCTAACCACAAAATAAGCCCTAGCCTGATTTTTTATCGCATGCTCCTAATATAAGCCCTACCCAAAAAATAAGCCCCAGTTAAGGTCAACCAGGAAGTGGGGAGGGCACAGTGGCCGACAGGGTTGGATAGCCCAAGGAGCGCAGGTGAATTGATTACCTGTCCAAGCAGCGGCTGGAGGCAGAGGCGTGTGGGAGAGGCACGCGATCCAGATGTTGCCCCATGGCATGGGAAAGCCAAGGGTCGGCTTTCCCGCAGCCCGCGTGGCACTTCCGGATCGCATGGCTTTGCCCCTCACTTCTGCCTCCAGCTGCTGCTTGGACAGGTAATCAGTTCACCTGTGCTGTGCGGGCTGCGCAACCACAGAGTGCGCCAACCAAGGACCGGGTGGGCTGTAGCTGCTGCCGGACACCAGTGGCTCCTGTGTTCTGGGGGGGGCGCCCAGCTGGGCTGATCACCCTGTGGTTTCCCCAAAAATAAGCTCTAATAATAAGTCCTTTTGGAGGAAAAACATTTTTTAAGACCAGGTCATATTTTCGGGGAAACACAGATTGGACACGTCAAAGGACAGTAACAATATTTGGACTTTAACTCGGCTTAGGTTGATGGTTGAAGGCCGCAAATTCTCTCCTAAGCTCCTAGTCCTCAAACCAGTTGGAATCATTTCTTTTTCTTTTCACGACAGGATTACACCCATGAATTCCACAAAACCAAAACCAACTTCGTGGCCGTGCGGGAAAGAGAGAACCTGATGGGCTCGGTCCGGAAAGACATTGAGTAAGTTGTTCGTTGTTTTCACAACATTTATTATAATTCCAGGCAGTCCTCGACGTACAACTGTTTGTTTAGTGACCGAAGTTACAACGGCACTGAAATGAAAGTTTCAGACACGATTGTTTTTCGCACTATCATTTGTGAAGTGAGCTTTGCCCCTGTTTTATGACCTTTCTTGCCGTCGTTGTTAAGTGAATCACTGCCGTTCTTAAGGTCGTGACACAGTTGTTAAGTGAATCCGGCTTCCCCATGAACTTTGCTCGTCAGAAAGTCACAAAAGGGGATCACGTGACCCCGGGACACTTCAACCGTCATAAATACGAGTCAGTTTCTGTCTGATCAGGTGAAGCATGGGGATGCCGCAACGGTCGTAAGTGTGAAAAACAGCCAGAAGTCAATTTTCTTTTTTCAGTGTCGTCGTCGTAACCTCAGTCACTAAACGAATGGTTGTAAGTCAAGGACTACCTTTGAATTTGGGACTCCTGTTTGCAGGCCTCTGCAGTCTCTCTGAAGCTGTTCATAAAAAATAATTGACTTGCATTCTGGTGGTATTTACTTAGCTCTGATCCCTGAACTTCAAATAACGTTATATATTCCTTGGAGACTTTGAACTTCACACACTCCCAAACACAACAGGGTGTGGTCTTGTTATAAACAACTCTGTGTGTGTGTGTGTGAGAGAGAGAGAGAGAGAGGTTTATTTGCACACAACGTGAAGGATTGCAAATTCAGCCTTGTGTTCAATGCAGGGAGTCCTCAACTTACAACTTAACAACTGTTCAAAGATACCCCCAAAGCTACTTACCGCCTGCTTTCAAAGTTACACACACGAGGTTGAAATGGATTAGAAAAGTAATATTCCAAAGAAAGCGGTTTAATAATAATAATAATAATAATAATAATAATAATAATAATAATAATAATAATAATAATAATAATAATAATAATAATTTAATTTTTATACCGCCCTTCTCTCGAAGGACTCAGGGCGATGAACAGGCAGATAAAATAATACAGTACATTACAATAAAAACACTATTTAAAAAACTTATTCAATATAGCCTAAATTTAAAATACAATACAAAATATAAAATAAACCCCAATAAAACCATGTTTAAAAACCCTATTTAAGCCAGTCCTGCTCAGAAGAATAGATATGTCTTCAGCTCGCGGCGAAAGGTCTGGAGGTCAGGAAGTTGCCGAAGTCCTGGGGGAAGCTCATTCCAGAGGGTAGGTGCCCCCACTGAGAAGGCTCTCCCCCTGGGGGTCGCCAGCCTACACTGTTTGGCTGACGGCACCCTGAGGAGACCCTCCCTATGGGAGCGTACCGGCCGGTGGGAGGCATGTGGTAAAAGAAGGCGGTCCCGAAGATATCCCGGTCCTATGCCATGGAGCGCTTTAAAGGTGGTGACCAGCACCTTGAAGTGCACCCGGAAGACCACAGGTAGCCAGTGCAGCCTGCGCAGGATCGGTGTTATATGGGAGCCACGAGTGGCTCTCTATCACTCAGCCAACCCGTTTGGCTGAGAATTGTCCAATTTTGGGGGGGGGAGGGGGTCGTTTCTCGTAAATCAGGAATGGGCAACTGCGGCCCCTTTAAGACCAGTGGACTTCAACTCCCAGAATTCTTGAGCCAGCCATATTGGCTGGCTCAGGAGTTCTGGGAGTTGAAGTCCTCCAGTCATAAACAGGTCACAGTTGCTCACCTCTGCCTATAAATCATCAGTACTGAAAGTCTGAATTCTCTTTTCACCTCTTTTTTTTTCTTTCTTTTTTTTCTTCACACCTTTCAGGTCGTACAAAAGCGGTTGTGGTGTCAACAACAGGCGAACGGAACTTTTCTTGAAGGAGAACGAACACCTCCGAAAGTAAGTCGCTCTCCCACGCTGGGTCTTTTTTTTTTTTTAATTTGCATTTATATCCCGCCTTTCTCCGAAGACTCAGGGCGGCTTACACTGTGTCAAGCAATAGTCTTCATCCATTTGTATATTTATATACAAAGTCAACTTTTATTGCCCCCAATAATCTGGGTCCTCATTTTACCTACCTTATAAAGGATGGAAGGCTGAGTCAACCTGGGGCCTGGTGGGACTTGAACCTGCAGTAATTGCAAGCAGCTGCTGTTAATAAATGGTTCCTGTAGCCTGCAATTTTTTGTCTGGGAATCCATTCCTGCTCCCACTCCTGAATCCTCTGGAAATTTAATCCATAGGAATGGATTTCCAGAGGAAAAATTACAGACTACAGGAACCATTTGCACCACTCGGGACCCTGAGGACAAACATAAACCTCCAAGTGGCCTCAATGACCCTCTAAAAGGACGCAACTGACCAGCTAGTCTGCAAGGAGCATAAATCCTTCCCTTCCCCACCATCCAGTCGGAGCTGAAGAAGCTCCTTGGATGAGAAGCAAAACGTCTTCAAAAGAAAAAACAAGGAAGTCCAGTTGGAAAAAGCACCTTTGGGACAACTCATTAAGTGTTTTTTTATTTTTTATTTGCATTTATACCCCGTCCTTCTCCGAAGACTCAGGGCGGCTTACATTGTGTTAAGCAATAGTCTTCATCCATTTGTATATTATATACAAAGTCAACTTATTGCCCCCCCAACAATCTGGGTCCTCATTTTACCTACCTTATAAAGGATGGAAGGCTGAGACGACCTTGGGCCTGGTGGGGCTTGAACCTGCAGTAATTGCAAGCAGCTGTGTTAATAACAGACTGTTTTAGCAGCCTGAGCCACAGACTCAGACTTTTTTCTCTTGTGAGCAGCCGGTATCTCTTCTTGCTAAATTCGTTGTTTCCTAATATATTACATTATATTACATTATATTATATTATATTATATTATATTATATTATATTATATTATATTATATTATATTATATTATATATTATATTATATTATATTATATTATATTATATTATATTATATTATATTATATTATATTATTATATATAGCATAATATTATATAACATAATATAGAATATATTATTATAAGCCTTTATTATTTTTACCAATAATTCAACCTACTGACTTTTATGTTGCTTTTTTTTTTTTCAAAAGACTACTGGACTTTCTTAGTTTTTCCTTGAAGAGGTTTCGCTTCTCATCCAAGGAGCTTCTTCCGTTCTGACCAAATAGTGGAGGGATTTATATTCTTTGCAGTCCTCTGGTCGTTAATGCTCTCTCTTAGAGTTACTGTTGCCGCTTGGAGGTTTATTCCCTGTCCCCACCCCTCCGCCCCCGGGTTACCTGAACAGTGCATTTGGAAGTAACTTTGGAAGCCGGATTTGTTAAGTAAATTTTGTCCCATTTTACGACCTCTCCTTGCCACCGTTGTTAAGTGAATCACCGGAGTTCAAGTAGCAAGCCGGTCAGTGGTGGGATTCAAATAATTTAATAACCGGTTTTCTGCCCTAATGACTGCCTGGGTGGGCGTGGCCATGGTGGGCGTGGCAAGGGGGTGTGACAAGGCAGTACTCGGCCTCCTGCACCCCCCTGGGAGCAAAAACGGGCTGCGGGGGGCGGACACACACCTCCGCCTCTTGCTCCATTTTAGGCCTAGGCTCCCCTTTTTGGGCCTAGGAGGCCTCCCGGCACTTACCTGAGAGCCAAAATGCGGTGCGTGGGGACTCCTGGAAGGAGCCAGCCAGCAATTTATCTACCGGTTTGCTCGAACCGGCTGAATCCTACCCCTGAACCCGGTTGTTAAGCAAGTCTGATTTCCCTCATTGAGGTCGCAAAAGGGGATCGATCACGTGACCTTGGGACGCGGCGACCGTCATAAATATGAGTCAGGTGCCAGGCATCTGGATTTTGATCACGTGACCACAGGGTGGGGTTGGGGAAGCCGTAACCGTGGAAAACGGGCCTAAAGTCACTTTTTCCAGTGCTGTTGTAACTTTGAACGGTCACTAAATGAACCATTGTAAGTTGAGGACTACCCGTATTGACTTTGGAGCAGGGGTCTCCAACCTTGGCCACTTTAAGCCTGGCGGACTTCAACTCCCAGAATCCCCCAGCCAGCTTTGCTGGCTGGGATTCTGGGAGTTGAAGTCCTCCAGGTTTAAAGTGGCCAAGGTTGGAGACCCTGGCTGGAGGATTCTGGGAGTTGAAGTCCTCCAGGTTTAAAGTGGCCAAGGTTGGAGACCCCTGCTTTACATTCAGTTTTTCCAACCTAAATATATGCTAGATTCGGAGGCGGTATTTAACCGGCTCAGACCGGTTTGCCGAAACCGATAGCGTAAATCTATTTAGGCACATTTTTGAGGCCGGGCGCAGGTGTGAAAGTCAGGTAGACGTATGAACTGGGCACGTGCTCACAAAGCAAGGAAGCGCACAGGCGCTGAACCGCTAGTAGCATAACAAGAAACCCAGCGCTGGCTAGATTGTCCATTGTACTCGCGTTACATTTCACGGCCCTGGTTGACCCATCCCGTGTTCGTATCCTGGTTTTCAATAAAAGCCGTTTCCTTTCTACGACAGCCACGGCATTCTCGCCTCCAGGGGGCGCTGCTTCTTCAAGGATCGCTTTCTTTTTTTGGGAAGTTTTCAAACATTTGGTTCCCTCAAAAGCCCTTGTGGTGTTCCCTAATGAAGTGTGCGCATAACATAAATTGGACAGTATATTTCCTTTTTTTTTTTTCTTTCTTTTTTGTCCCTGCTGCTGGTTGGGAGGTAGAGTGCGGATGGATGCTAAATCGCAGCTGTAACTCAGCGTGTCTTTGGGACTCTGCTAAAGAATAGAATAGAATAGAATAGAATAGAATAGAATAGAATAGAATAGAATAGAATAGAATTTTAGAATAGAATAGAATAGAATAGAATAGAATAGAATAGAATAGAATAGAATAGAATAGAATAGAATAGAATTTTATTGGCCAAATGTGATTGGACACACAAGGAATTTGTCTTGGTGCATATGCTCTCAGTGTACATAGAAGAAAGAAAGTGTGGGAATAACAGAATAACCGAGTTGGAAGGGACCTTGGAGGTCTTCTAGTCTAGCCGCTGGTCAGAGTAGAGAATAACAGACTTGGAAGACCTTACAGCTCCTCCTCCCCCTCCTCCTCCTCCTCACAAACCCCCCTTCCCCTTCTAGCACTGATGATGTTCCCTAGTTGGGTCATGAAAGGTCTGAAAGCAAACCACCAAGCTCAGAGAGCCACAGTCCTCCTCCTCCTCCTCCTCCTCCTCCTCCCCTTTCCACTCCTCCTCCTCCTCCTCCTCCTCCTTCTAGCACTGATGATGTTCCCTAGTTGGGTCATGAAACTTCTGCAAGAAAACCACCAAGCTCAGAGAGCCACAGTCATCGTCTCCTCCTCCTCCTCCTCCTCCTCTTCCTCCTGAATTTGCAGATGCAGCTTCCTTCCACAACAGCAGCTGTCTGCCAGAATGCCCCGTTCATCTGGAAGGTCCATTAATCTTGCCTCTTTTTGCAACCGAGGCACGCCAACACTTTCATTATAGGAAAAATAGAAATAAGGGGGGTGGGCCCTTGATTGATGGAAAAATCTCCTCCCTTTGAATAACGGCTTTTCCACCAGCCGTTAATTGACTGGCTGTGTCGGAGGCCGAGCTGTCCTCTTGCCAAAAAGTGGAGATTTTCCTCTACCTTCCCTCTCGCTTCGCTTGGAGTGGGATTACTTTAGGCCAAAGCGCAGCAAATGAGATTTTTCTTTCTTTTCTTTTTTTTAACAAAAAAGAACAACAGTACATAACATACATTGACATAAAGCATCTATTCCTTCTTTAAATCAGCTTCGTTTCCTTATTTTTCTCATATTTACATCCTTATTCCCCCTCTCGTTTCTTTTAATTGTACTTTTCTTTTTTGTCCCATTCTCTCGTTTCTTTTTTTCTATCCTATCTATCCTTCTAACTATTCATTTTCTTTCATATATTGCCATTTTATATACATATAAAATGTATATAAAGCTTTTCACCTTTTTTCATCATCTAGCGCAATGGTTCTCAACCTTTATAGTGCTGCGACCCCTTTAATACAATTCCCCACGATGTGGCGACCCCAACCATAAAATTATTTTCGTTTTGAATTGATCGCGCCTGAAGCCGTCTTGGCTAGCGATCTGAACTGCTTGCGATTGCCTTGAGGACGGAGGCATTAAAGCGGAGACTCCTCCCCTATTAAGTTTATGGCGCCTGAAGCCAGATTAGGCTAGCGATTGGGAGTGATTGCAGCTGGCTTGAGAGGGAGACATCAGAGCAAAGATTTCTCTCTTTTTTAATTCATCGCGCCTGAAGCCGAATTCGGCTAGCGGTTTGAAGAGCCTGCAGCTGGCTTGTGGAGTCAACCATTGGAGCGCGATTCTTCGACTCGCAAGTATACTTCCCATACTTCCGATGGTCTTAGGCGACTCCTGGCAAATCGTCATTCGACCCCCAACGGGGTCCCGACCCACAGGTTGAGAACCGCTGATCTAGTGTTTCTAGTCTCCAGCCAATTATACAATTTGTTCCATATTATGTAGTATAGCAAATGAGATTTTTTTGGTCAGCATTCCGTTTGGTTAACCGCCTTCCAACTCATCTTTATATATATATATTTTTCCTTTGATTTTACACTTGTGGCTTTGGAAAAAAAAAAAAAAGCCTTTTTCTCAAAAATGACCACAGCAGCTGGAGAAGAATAAGGAGGAAAAGAAGATCAGAAACTATCCTGTCCAATTCAGTCTCCGGAGTAGCCTTTGTCATGCTTGGCTATTTGAAGAGGTGTGGACTTCAACTCCCAGAATTCCCCAGCCAGCAAGGTTGGCTGGGAATTCTGGGAGTTGAAATCCACACCTTTTCAAATCACCCAGCTTGAGAACCACTGGTGTAGAATGACAGTAAGGATTTTGCCTCCAAGTATCAAGTATGTTTTCCTCCAGATACGGAGTACAGGTAAATAAAGCCTAACATTTCCATTGTTAAGTGAGTTTCACCCCGTTTAACCGCCACTCTTGCAACTATTGTTATTTTTTCCCCCCCGTATATATTTATACAGATTTATTACTATTTTCCAACTCCTGAGTCTTCTTTCTTTGATATTTTCTTAGCCTTTTGCACCTATCCTCTTGCCACTGTTGTTAAATGAATCACTGCAGTTGTTAAGTTAGTCACCCGGTTGTTAAGTGAATCGGGCTTCCCCCATTGATTTGGCTTGTCAGAAGGTCTCAAAAGGGGATCGCGTGACTCCGGGACGCTGCGACCGTCATAAATACGAGTCACTTGGCAAGCATCTGGATTTTGATCACATGACTACGTGGATACTGTAAATTGTATGAAAAACGGTCCGAAGTCACATTTTTCAGCGCCATTGTCACTGAACGGTCACTAAGTGAACTTTTGTAAGTAGAGGACTAGCTATATCTGAAATAACTGTACCGGAAGTCCTCGACTTATAACGGTTCATTTAGCGGCCCTTCAGAGTTACATGGCGCTGCGAAAAAAATGTGGCTTACGATCATTTTTCACATTTACGACTTTCTGCAGCTTCCCCAGGGTCACGTGATCCAAATCCAGGCGCTTGGGAACCGACTCGCATTTATGACGCTCGCAGTGTCCCGGGGTGCCGTGATCCCCTTTTTTTTGCGACCTGACGAGCCAAAGTCAACGGGAAAGCCAGATTCACTTAACAACCAAGTGACTCGCTGAACCGCTGCCGTGGTTTCACTTAACACACCTGTGGCAAGGAAGGTCATAAAACGGGGCGAAACTCCCTTAACAAAAAGTCTCATTTAAGGACAGAAATTTTGGGCTCGTTTTTTGTCGTAAGTTGAGGACTGTCGTGTCCCACTCCTCCGCTGACGGCCGGGTCAGGGAAATCCGAATCAGGCTTGCCTCTGCAGCTCTGCCCAAAGTCCTAGCAAAGTCCTCAGAGCAGGCAGGAGACCAGAAAGTGACTTCAGCAAGATATGTTTAGACTTTGCCTGACTCAGAGACTGCCAGAAAGCAGGTCCTTTATATAGGCCATGGGGTGTGGCTCCATGACTCAGCACTTATCCAGGCCTGCCCCTCCCTTCCTTCTGTTGCCTCCGCCTATCCAGTCTTCTGACGCGAGGGTCACTCCAGTCTGCAGCTGTTGGCAATTGACCTCCCTCAGGCTCACATGCTGTGGAGGAGGGGGAGGGGTCTAGTTGCTCCCTTTGCCTGGGCATGGAGCCAGAGCTGGGGGCTGGAGGTATTTCTTCCTCTTCAGCCTGTCTGGGCATGGAGCCAGGGCTGGGGCCGGGAGGCATACTAGGACATTCCTCCGTGTTCGGAAGCAGATAAGAAGACCCCGGATGAGGTGAGATTGGACGAGACACAACAAGGACTCCCTGTATTTCTTCACACTTGTTAGGAATATATCCTTTTTCTCAGATTGTGTTTTTTTCCCCCCGATTCTCCCGTCTGACTTTTCCCATCCTTTTAATGAGCTCAGAGGCTGACTTCGCGGGAACCTTTTAATTGTTTCCCATCCGAGGTATTAAAGCGGCCACATTTTCTGGGGTTTTTAATTTTTTCATTCCCTTTTCTTTCCTGGCCCGTAATGGCATTCATCACCTGGGTCCAGATGGCACCTACGACCACAGCATTTTTTCCGCCGAGCGAACATCTCTGCATTTAACCTCCCCGCAACACTGAAAGGGAAAAGTTGACCTCGTCCATTAGCAAATTACCGGAATTCGTTCTGACAGATGTAGCTGGTGGTAATGCCTTACATTAATGCCCAGGGCTTCCTTTTTAAGTCCCTTTTAGAGCCGTTCCCTTGGGGGAGTGGGCGCTTCGTGGGAAGCGGTCTTGTTCGAATTGCAAGGGGGGGCAGCCCACTGAGCAGGCTTGAGAAAGTTAGGAGGGACCAGCGGAGATGGGCTGGAAAGAGCCTGGGGGAGACAGGAGTCAAGCGGGGAAGTAGTACTGTTGTAAGGGCCCAGGAGGTAGTAGGAAACTCAGCCAGTGTCAAAACAGACAAACTTTATTCGAACAGCTGGGAATTACTTCATTCCCAGCGTCGTTCGACTCAAGTTAAAGCAAATTCCTCCCAACACAAATTCCTCAGTCCTATCCCCCAACCTTGGTTCTATTAGGCAAACTGCCAAAGGCCTTTCTTGGCCAAACGTTCAGAAGACGCCGATACAAAAACAAATGCAACAAGACGAAGCTATCAAGCTGTTGTTTTCCGGCAATTCCCACGTCTGCCTTGCTGGTTCGGTGGTGACTCAGCCAGCTGGCTGTTGTGGAACTTCCTTGCAGACACCCTCCAAGACGAGGGCTGACCGTAAACAGTTCTTGCACTCACATCGGTCACCTTGCCTGGAAACCTGCCTAGTTTTTCCTTCCTTCCTTCCTTCCGTCCTTCCTTCCTTCCTTCCTTCCGTCCTTCCTTCCTTCCTCTCTCTCTCTCTCTCTCTCTCTCTTTCATCTCTAGCTAGCTATGTCTGTCTGTCTGTCTATCTATCGGTATCTATCCATCCAGCTAGCTAGCTATCATCTAGGTCTGGGGTCCCCAATCTTGGCAACTTTAAGCCTGGTGGACTTCAACTCCCAGAATTCCCCAGGCAGCAGCTTTCCGCGTCAGTTATTCTTATTTTTAGACGGATAAATGATTGACGATTGATAGATTATAGATAAATAGCTGATATAGATAGCCATCACTCTGCTAAACAAATAATTCCCTCAACACTGACAAACTGTTTCCTAAATCTGCACTACTAATTAATCTTCTCATCGTTCCCATCACCAATCTCTTTCCACTTATGACTGTATGACTGTAACTTTGTTGCTGGCAATCCTTATGATTTATATTGATATATTGACCATCATTTGTGTTGTAAATGTTGTACCTTGATGAACGTATCTTTTCTTTTATGTACACTGAGAGCATATCCACCAAGACAAATTCCTTGTGTGTCCAATCACACTTGGCCAATAAAATTCTATTCTGTTCTATTCTATTCTATTCCATTTCTCTATCCTATCCTATCCTATTTCCTATTCTATTCTATTCTATTCTATTCTATTCTATTCTATTCTATTCTATTCTATTCTATTCTTATTGCTATTCTATTCTATTCTATTCTATTCTATTCTATTCTATTCTATTCTTATTGCTATTCTATTCTATTCTATTCTATTCTGACAGGAAAATAGGTTTATAGAAGATAGGTATAGATCGATAGAAGATAGATAAATAGGTGATGAATCAGTTGATGATACGAGAGATAGATATATTGACTGATAGATGGATAGATAGATAAAATAGATAGATAGAAAGGCAGATAGACAGAATCGATTTATAAGTGATAGGTATAGATGATAGATAAATAAAGGATTAATCAGTTGATATAGATGGATTGATTCATAGATGATTGATAGAGAGATAGACAGAAAATAGATTTATAGATGATAGGTGTAGATAGATGCTAAATAGATGAATAATTGATTGATGATAGAGATATATTGGTAGATATATTGATTCATAGATGAGAGAGAGAGAGACACATACATACATACATATATACATTCACAGATAATCAAAACTAATACAGAAAAAAGAGGCAAGGGGAAAAAAGAGAAAAATAATAAAGTCCCAGAAGAAAAGTTAAAAAGAAACAGAAGCTTCCAATTTCCTTTGCAGCAATTACAATAATTGGCAAACCAATAATTGCAAAGCTATCTCTTACCCCAGGATTTACCAGAAAAACACCTTCTCCCCCCCCACCCTCCACCCCGACTTGGAGTCAGTGAGATGACAAGCTTTATTTTTCCGCTCCCTTTCGGTTCGTTTTCGCAATATTAACTCAGCCGCCTGCACCAAGCAGCCCAGCCATCTGTTCACACTTTTCCTGCCCAAAACTCTTTAAAACGTGGAATGGGAACCAACATCGGCTCCCTGCCGAGGGATGGGCAGATATTTTCAGGAAAAAGCGGAGGCAGAAAAAAACCAAAACGACTTTGGGGTGGGATTCTGTTAATATTGGAAAAGCAGGAGAGCAGGAGTGAAATGCTCCCGGTTGGGACCGGATCAGCTAGTAGCGATGGCGGCGGGTGGTTCGGAGAACCGGTTGCAAAAATCCCTGCCACCCGCCCATGCCCACCCAATGCCCGGTTGCTGGCTGCTTCTTTTAAAAAAATGCTTTTAAAAGGTAAAAAAAAAGGCTCTGATGTTCACAGCTGAGCCGCACGATCGTCAGAGTCTTTTTTCCTTTTCTTTTAAAAGCATTTTAAAAGCATTTTACAACCTATTCAGCCGAATAGGTTGTAAAAAAATGCTTTTAAAAGGTTAAAAAAAGGCTCTGACGATCCAAGCTGAGCTGCCTGATCATCAGAGCTTTTTTTTTTTTTTTACTTTTAAAAGATTTTTTTTTTTACAACCTATTTGGCCAGTTGTAAAAAAAAAATGCTTTTAAAAGAAAAGAAAAAGAGATCGCGCACCACAGCTGATCACCCACCCACCTCCGCACGGTGTTCTACTTACCCCATGCTTCCTTTTGGCGTGCACTGTGCATGTGCACCTTGCATTTGGTGCATGGTGCGCACTGCGCATGCGTGGGAGCAGCGCACATGCGCAGCCAGCGAACCGGTAGTAAACCGGTTCAGATTTCACCGCTGCAAGAGAGGGCTGGTCTTCACCATCTTCTTTTAACGACCTCATAATCGCTTGCAAGGTGGCTTCTGGGCAACCTGATTGGAGCTGAAGTATTTACTGGCCGGATGCCCTTCTTGTTGCCATTGCGGAGTTTTGTTCAGCAGATACCGAATATTCTCATCGTTCCCAGAGCGAGAACTATCTGCCTCTACCTAGGATCGAACTCACAGCCTCCTGATTGTGAGGTGAGAGCGCCACCTCTAGGCCACCGCGCCACTCAGGAGAGGGCTGGTCTTGGAAGCCAAAAAAAAAAACAACTGTACCGCTCCCCCTCCACTTATAACAATTCATTTAGTGACCATTTGAAGTTACCACCACAGAGACTTGGGACCGATTTTCTCACGACTGTTGCGCCATCTCTGTGGTCACGTGATCAGAATTCAGGCGCTTGACGATTGACTCGTGTTTATGACGGTCTCCGAGTCCCTACGTCACATTTCTGAGAATCAGAGTCAATGGGGAAGCCAGATTCACTTAATGACCATGCGAAGGACTGCAGTGATTCACTTAACAAACCAAAATGCCAAGAGAGGTCATAGGAAGGGGCAAATTTCAGTTGACCGCTGTCTCGCTTAGCAACGTAAATCTGGGGCTCCATTGTGGTCGTAAGTTGAGGACTTTGTGTAAATGTGGGGGCTCCCGTGGGTTTTTTTTTCCCCAGTTGTTTCAATTCGCTTCCCGTCTCTTGGATACGTATCGACCCCGATTTTATGTTGACAGTTCACGCAGGGAAAGAGGGATGTAAAAAAATTAACTAATTAAAACTTAATTTCTCTTTCCTTTCAGCTCCGACCGGTTGATCGAAGAGACGATAAGGTAAGACTGGGAATGGCTTTCTTCGAAGGGATCCACTGGATCGCTTCAACTGGCTTTCACCCTGGGGGATCCTGCCATTGCGCCCCTCTCTCTCCCTCTCTCACACACACACATCTTTCTCCTGCCTTCCCAAATTCCCCAGGCGGCCTTCTGAAAGAATTAAGCCCTTGTACAGGTAGTCCTCGACTTACGACCGGTTCGTTTAGCGACCGTTCAAAGTTACAACAGTATGGAAAAAGTGACTCGGTAAGTTTTCACACTTACGACCGTTGCAGCATCTCCATGATAGTGTGATCAAAAGTCGGACGTCTGACAACTGACTCGTATTTAGAATAGAATAGAATAGAACAGAATTTTTATTGGCCAAGTGTGATTGGACACACAAGGAATTTGTCTTGGTACATTTGCTCTCAGTGTGCATAAAAGAAAAGAAAAAGAGATCGCGCACCACAGCTGATCACCCCCCAGCATGCTGCTCTACTTACCCCATGCCTCCTTTTGGTGTGCATTGCGCACGCATGTGCATACCTTGCATTTGGTGCATGGTGCGCACTGCGCATGCGTGTGCGCAGTGCATATGCGCAGCCAGCAAACCACTAGTAAACCAGTTCAGATTTCACCACTGCAAGAGAGGGCTGGTCTTCACCATCTTCTTTTAACGACCTCATAATCGCTTGCAAGGTGGCTTCTGGGCAACCTGATTGGAGCTGAAGTATTTACTGGCCGGATGCCCTTCTTGTTGCCATTGCGGAGTTTTGTTCAGCAGATACCGAATATTCCCATCGTTCCCAGAGCGAGAACTATCTGCCTCTACCTAGGATCGAACTCACAGCCTCCTGATTGTGAGGTGAGAGCGCCACCTCTAGGCCACCGCGCCACTCAGGAGAGGGCTGGTCTTGGAAGCCAAAAAAAAAAACAACTGTACCGCTCCCCCTCCACTTATAACAATTCATTTAGTGACCATTTGAAGTTACGACGGCACTGCAAACAGAGACTTGGGACCGATTTTCTCATGACTGTTGGCGCCATCTCTGTGGTCACGTGATCAGAATTCGGGCGCTTGACGATTGACTCGTGTTTATGACGGTCTCCGAGTCCCTACGTCACATTTCTGAGAATCAGAGTCAATGGGGAAGCCAGATTCACTTAATGACCATGCGAAGGACTGCAGTTATCCACTTAACAAACCAAAACGCCAAGAAAGGTCATAGGAGAGGGCAAATTTTAGTTGACCACTGTCTCGCTTAGCAACGTAAATCTGGGGCTCCATTGTGGTCGTAAGTTGAGGACTCTCTACTGAACTAAATTTTTATTTATTATTTATTTTATTTTTATTTTATTTATTTGCATTTATATGCCGCCCTTCTCCGAAGACTCAGGGCGTCTTACACTATGTCAAGCAATAGTCTTCATCCATTTGTATATTATATACAAAGTCAACTTATTGCCCCCAACAATCTGGGTCCTCATTTTACCTACCTTATAAAGGATGGAAGGCTGAGTCAACCTTGGGCCTGGTGGGATTCGAGCCTGCAGTAATTGCAGGCTGCTGTGTTCTAATAACAGGCTTCTTACAGCCTGAGCCACACCGCAGCCCTTAAGCTCCCACCCACCTCAAAACAAAAAACCCCAAGACAGAAAAGGGTTGGAAGAGACTTTTGGAATGATTCTCACTCTCTCTTTCTTCTCTCCAAAGCCGGAGCCTTTAAAGAGGATGGGTTTTGTGGTGGGAGGCCATTTTGGATGCCTCTATTTAGAGGTCCTGAATAGCGGTGATTGGAAATTGTAAATTGCCTTTTGGAAAGCGGCACTTTCAATCTCTTTCCTTTCAGCTCCGACCGGTTGATCGAAGAGACGATAAGGTAAGACTGGGAATGGCTTTCTTCGAAGGGATCCACTGGATCGCTTCAACTGGCTTTCACCCTGGGGGATCCTGCCATTGCCCCCTCCCCCCCGCTCTCTCTCTCTCTCTCTCTCACACACACATCTTTCTCCTGCCTTCCCAAATTCCCCAGGCGGCCTTCTGAAAGAATTAAGCCCTTGTACAGGTAGTCCTCGACTTACGACCGGTTCGTTTAGCGACCGTTCAAAGTTACAACAGTATGGAAAAAGTGACTTGGTAAGTTTTCACACTTACGACCGTTGCAGCATCTCCATGATAGTGTGATCAAAAGTCGGACGTCTGACAACTGACTCGTATTTAGAATAGAATAGAATAGAACAGAATTTTATTGGCCAAGTGTGATTGGACACACAAGGAATTTGTCTTGGTGCATATGCTCTCAGTGTACATAAAAGAAAGATACTTCATCAAGGTACAACATTTACAACACAATGATAGTCATAGGATACAAATTTAACAACTAATATCATTAAGTCATAGGTTACAAAAGAGAAGAGAAGAATAGAGTAGAGTAGAGTAGAGTAGAATAGAATAGAATAGAATAGAATTTTTATTGGCCAAGTGTGATTGGACACACAAGGAATTTGTCTTGGTGCATATGCTCTCAGTGTACATAAAAGAAAAGATACCTTCATCAAGGTACAACATTTACAACACAATTGATGGTCAATATATCAATATAAATCATAAGGATTGCCAGCAACAAGTTACAGTCATACAGTCATAAGTGGAAAGAGATTGGTGATGGGAACTATGAGAAGATTAATAGTAGTGCAGATTCAGTAAATAGTTTGACAGTGTTGAGGGAATTATTTGTTTAGCAGAGTAATGGCCGTCGGGAAAAACTGTTCTTGTGTCTAGTTGGTCTGGTGTGCAGTGCTCTATAGCGTCGTTTGAGGTAGGAGTTGAAACAGTTTATGTCTAGGATGCGAGGGATCTGCAAATATTTTCACGGCCCTCTTCTTGATTCGTGCAGTATACAGGTCCTCAATGGAAGGCAGGTTGGTAGCAATTATTTTTTCTGCAGTTCTAATTATCCTCTGAAGTCTGTGTTTTTCTTGTTGGGTTGCAGAACCGAACCAGACAGTTATAGAGGTGCAAATATTTACGACGGTTGCTGTGCCCCCCGGGGTGTGTGGGTCATGTGATCCTCTTTTGTGACTTTTGTCACTTCACATCCGTGTTTACTAACTTAACAACTGCAGTGATTCACTTAACAAACCAAAATGCCAAGAGAGGTCATAGGAAGGGGCAAATTTCAGTTGACCGCTGTCTCGCTTAGCAACGTAAATCTGGGGCTCCATTGTGGTCGTAAGTTGAGGACTTTGTGTAAATGTGGGGGCTCCCGTGGGTTTTTCCCCAGTTGTTTCAATTCGCTTCCCGTCTCTTGGATACGTATCGACCCCGATTTTATGTTGACAGTTCACGCAGGGAAAGAGGGATGTAAAAAAATTAACTAATTAAAACTTAATTTCTCTTTCCTTTCAGCTCCGACCGGTTGATCGAAGAGACGATAAGGTAAGACTGGGAATGGCTTTCTTCGAAGGGATCCACTGGATCGCTTCAACTGGCTTTCACCCTGGGGGATCCTGCCATTGCGCCCCTCTCTCTCCCTCTCTCTCTCTCTCTCACACACACACATCTTTCTCCTGCCTTCCCAAATTCCCCAGGCGGCCTTCTGAAAGAATTAAGCCCTTGTACAGGTAGTCCTCGACTTACGACCGGTTCGTTTAGCGACCGTTCAAAGTTACAACAGTATGGAAAAAGTGACTTGGTAAGTTTTCACACTTACGACCGTTGCAGCATCTCCATGATAGTGTGATCAAAAGTCGGACGTACGGCAACTGACTCGTATTTAGAATAGAATAGAATAGAACAGAATTTTTTATTGGCCAAGTGTGATTGGACACACAAGGAATTTGTCTTGGTGCATTTGCTCTCAGTGTACATAAAAGAAAAGATACTTTCGTCAAGGTACAACACTTACAACACTTAATGATAGTCATAGGATACAAATTTAACACCTAATATCATTAAGTCATAGGTTACAAAAGAGAAGAGAAGAATAGAGTAGAGTAGAGTAGAGTAGAATAGAATAGAATAGAATAGAATTTTTATTGGCCAAGTGTGATTGGACACACAAGGAATTTGTCTTGGTGCATATGCTCTCAGTGTACATAAAAGAAAAGATACCTTCATCAAGGTACAACATTTACAACACAATTGATGGTCAATATATCAATATAAATCATAAGGATTGCCAGCAACAAGTTACAGTCATACAGTCATAAGTGGAAAGAGATTGGTGATGGGAACTATGAGAAGATTAATAGTAGTGCAGATTCAGTAAATAGTTTGACAGTGTTGAGGGAATTATTTGTTTAGCAGAGTAATGGCCTTCGGGAAAAACTGTTCTTGTGTCTAGTTGTTCTGGTGTGCAGTGCTCTATAGCGTCGTTTTGAGGGTAGGAGTTGAAACAGTTTATGTCTAGGATGCGAGGGATCTGCAAATATTTTCACGGCCCTCTTCTTGATTCGTGCAGTATACAGGTCCTCAATGGAAGGCAGGTTGGTAGCAATTATTTTTTCTGCAGTTCTAATTATCCTCTGAAGTCTGTGTTTTTCTTGTTGGGTTGCAGAACCGAACCAGACAGTTATAGAGGTGCAAATATTTACGACGGTTGCTGTGCGCCCCGGGGTGTGTGGGTCATGTGATCCTCTTTTGTGACTTTTGTCACTTCACAACCGTTTTTACTAACTTAACAACTGCAGCGATTCACTTAACAAACCAAAACGCCAAGAAAGGTCATAGGAGAGGGCAAATTTTAGTTGACCACTGTCTCGCTTAGCAACGTAAATCTGGGGCTCCATTGTGGTCGTAAGTTGAGGACTTTGTGTAAATGTGGGGGCTCCCGTGGGGTTTTTTTTCCCCCAGTTGTTTCAATTCGCTTCCCGTCTCTCGGATACGTATCGACCCCGATTTTATGTTGACAGTTCACGCAGGGAAAGAGGGATGTAAAAAAATTAACTAATTAAAACTTAATTTCTCTTTCCTTTCAGCTCCGACCGGTTGATCGAAGAGACGATAAGGTAAGACTGGGAATGGCTTTCTTCGAAGGGATCCACTGGATCGCTTCAACTGGCTTTCACCCTGGGGGATCCTGCCATTGCGCCCCTCTCTCTCCCTCTCTCTCTCTCTCTCACACACACACATCTTTCTCCTGCCTTCCCAAATTCCCCAGGCGGCCTTCTGAAAGAATTAAGCCCTTGTACAGGTAGTCCTCGACTTACGACCGGTTCGTTTAGCGACCGTTCAAAGTTACAACAGTATGGAAAAAGTGACTCGGTAAGTTTTCACACTTACGACCGTTGCAGCATCTCCATGATAGTGTGATCAAAAGTCGGACGTACGGCAACTGACTCGTATTTAGAATAGAATAGAATAGAATTTTTTTATTGGCCAAGTATGATTGGACACACAAGGAATTTGTCTTGGTGCATATGCTCTCAGTGTACATAAAAGAAAAGATACCTTCATCAAGGTACAACATTTACAACACAATGATAGTCATAGGATACAAATTTAACACCTAATATCATTAAGTCATAGGTTACAAAGAGAGAAGAATAGAATAGAATTTTTATTGGCCAAGTGTGATTGGACACACAAGGAATTTGTCTTGGTGCATATGCTCTCAGTGTACATAAAAGAAAGATACGTTCATCAAGGTACAACATTTACAACACAATTGATGGTCAATATATCAATATAAATCATAAGGATTGCCAGCAACAAGTTATAGTCATACAGTCATAAGTGGAAAGAGATTGGTGATGGGAACGATGAGAAGATTAATAGCAGTGCAGATTCAGTAAATAGTTTGAAAGTGTTGAGGGAATTATTTGTTTAGCAGAGTGATGGCCTTCGGGAAAAAACTGTTCTGGTGTCTAGTTGTTCCGGTGTGCAGTGCTCTATAGCGTCGTTTTGAGGGTAGGAGTTGAAACAGTTTATGTCCAGGATGCGAGGGGTCTGTAGATATTTTCACGGCCCTCTTCTTGATTCGTGCAGTATACAGGTCCTCAATGGAAGGCAGGTTGGTAGCAATTATTTTTTCTGCAGTTCTAATTATCCTCTGAAGTCTGTGTTTTTCTTGTTGGGTTGCAGAACCGAACCAGACCGTTATACAGGTGCAAATATTTACGACGGTTGCTGTGCGCCCCGGGGTGTGTGGGTCATTGATCCTCTTTTGTGACTTTTGTCACTTCATAACCGGGTTACTAACTTAACAACTGCAGTGATTCACTTAAGCAACTGTGGCAGCAAAGGTCGTTAAAGGGGGCAAAATTCACTTAACTGTCTCACTTAACGAAAGAGATGTTGGGCTCCATTGCAGTCGTAAGTCGAGGACTGCCTGTATTGAGGAGCTAAGAAGTTTTATAAAGTCGGGAGGTCTTCGCTCCTCAGTGTGTACAGGTAGTCCTCGACTTACGACCACAATGGAGGCCAACATTGCTGCTGCTAAGCGAGACGGTTGTTAAGTGAGTTTTGCTCCGTTTTACGACCTTTCTTGCCACCGTTGTTAAGGGAATCGCCGCAGCTGTTAAGTTCGTCACACAGTTGTTACGTGAATCGGCCTACCCCGTTGACTTTACTCGTCGGGAGCTCGGAAAAGGGGATCAAGTGACCCCGGGACACTGCAGCTGTCATAAGTACATGCCAGTTTCCAAGCCTCTGAATTTTGCTCAAGTGACCCTGGAGTGTGAAAAATAGTCTTAAGTCACGTTTTTCCATTCCTGTTCTAACTTTGGATGGTCATTAAGTGAGTTGAGGACTCTCTACTGAACTAAATTTTTATTTATTATTTATTTTATTTTTATTTTATTTATTTGCATTTATATCCCGCCCTTCTCCGAAGACTCAGGGCGTCTTACACTATGTCAAGCAATAGTCTTCATCCATTTGTATATTATATACAAAGTCAACTTTTATTGCCCCCCCCAACAATCTGGGTCCTCATTTTACCTACCTTATAAAGGATGGAAGGCTGAGTCAACCTTGGGCCTGGTGGGACTCGAACCTGCAGTAATTGCAGGCAACTGTGTTTTAATAACAGGCTTGTTACTGCCTGAGCCACACCGCGGCCCTTAAGCTCCCACCCACCTCAAAACAAAAAACCCCAAGACAGAAAAGGGTTGGAAGAGACTTTTGGAATGATTCTCACTCTCTCTTTCTTCTCTCCAAAGCCGGAGCCTTTAAAGAGGATGGGTTTTGTGGTGGGAGGCCATTTTGGATGCCTCTATTTAGAGGTCCTGAATAGCGGTGATTGGAAATTGTAAATTGCCTTTTGGAAAGCGGCACTTTCAATCTCTTTCCTTAATGGGGTCCGTTCGGCCTCTTTCTCCTTTCCAGCCTCATCTTGGCAGCCTGGAAGAAGGAAGGGTAGCGGCTTTCGAAGAGAGAGAGAGAGAGAGAATCTAAAATGTATTTAACATTAGCGCTTGGCTCAGGGCCTCGGATGCACGCTGCGGGCTGCAGGCGGTGGCCACGGATCAATAGGGGACACAGCTGGTTGTCCCCGACTTACGACCGCAACGGAACCGAAAATTTCCGTTGCTGGACAGTGGTTCACGGTGTTCTGCCTCACTTTACCACTAGAACTCGGGACTAGAACTCCCAGTCTCCTGGAGATTGGCCCAAAGTCACCCAGTTGGCTTTTGGGGCTAAGGCGGGACTAGAACTCCCAGTCTCCTGGAGATTGGCCCAAGTCACCCAAGTTGGCTTTTGGGGATAAGGCGGGACTAGAACTCCCAGTCTCCAGAGATTGGCCCAAAGTCACCCAGTTGGCTTTTGGGGCTAAGGCGGGACTAGAACTCCCAGTCTCCTGGTGATTGGCCCAAAGTCACCCAGTTGGCTTTTGGGGCTAAGGCGGGACTAGAACTCCCAGTCTCCTGGAGATTGGCCCAAAGTCACCCAGTTGGCTTTTGGGGCTAAGGCGGGACTAGAACTCCCAGTCTCCTGGTGATTGGCCCAAAGTCACCCAGTTGGCTTTTGGGGCTAAGGCGGGACTAGAACTCCCAGTCTCCTGGAGATTGGCCCAAAGTCACCCAAGTTGGCTTTTGGGGCTAAGGCGGGACTAGAACTCCCAGTCTCCAGAGATTGGCCCAAAGTCACCCAGTTGGCTTTTGGGGCTAAGGCGGGACTAGAACTCCCAGTCTCCTGGTGATTGGCCCAAAGTCACCCAAGTTGGCTTTTGGGGCTAAGGCGGGACTAGAACTCCCAGTCTCCTGGTGATTGGCCCAAAGTCACCCAGTTGCCTTTTGGGGCTAAGGCGGGACTAGAACTCCCAGTCTCCTGGCGATTGGCCCAAAGTCACCCAGTTGGCTTTTGGGGCTAAGGCGGGACTAGAACTCCCAGTCTCCTGGAGATTGGCCCAAAGTCACCCAAGTTGGCTTTTGGGGCTAAGGCGGGACTAGAACTCCCAGTCTCCTGGTGATTGGCCCAAAGTCACCCAAGTTGGCTTTTGGGGTTAAGGCGGGACTAGAACTCCCAGTCTCCTGGAGATTGGCCCAAAGTCACCCAGTTGGCTTTTGGGGCTAAGGCGGGACTAGAACTCCCAGTCTCATGGCGATTGGCCCAAAGTCACCCAGTTGGCTTTTGGGGCTAAGGCGGGACTAGAACTCCCAGTCTCCTGGTGATTGGCCCAAAGTCACCCAGTTGGCTTTTGGGGCTAAGGCGGGACTAGAACTCCCAGTCTCCTGGTGATTGGCCCAAAGTCACCCAAGTTGGCTTTTGGGGCTAAGGCGGGACTAGAACTCCCAGTCTCCTGGTGATTGGCCCAAAGTCACCCAGTTGCCTTTTGGGGCTAAGGCGGGACTAGAACTCCCAGTCTCCTGGCGATTGGCCCAAAGTCACCCAGTTGGCTTTTGGGGCTAAGGCGGGACTAGAACTCCCAGTCTCCTGGCGATTGGCCCAAAGTCACCCAGTTGGCTTTTGGGGCTAAGGCGGGACTAGAACTCCCAGTCTCCTGGCGATTGGCGTAAAGTCATCCAGTTGTTTTTCCTGACTAAGGCAGGACTAGAACTCACCGTCTCCTAGTGATTGGTCCACTCAGCTTGCTTTCCTGCCTAAGGCAAGACTAGAACTCACCAGCCCTTAGTGATTGGCCCAAAGTTTGGAGATCCCTGCCATAAGGCATTTGAAAAACCACAGGCGAAGCTATTAAGAGGTCGGTTTTTATTGGGTCCGTGTGAAAAAAGAGATACTCATGGGAATCCCTCCGAGTAGCACATTGTCCAAATTGGCTGGCAGGTTCCCCTCCTTCTCCATTACGGCCCTTAAGAGTTTTCCAGGCACCGCAAAACCCTTTGCCTCTCCATCCACATCCTTCTTTTTACCTTCTCATGCCAACGTCATTTCGCCTTTTCGTGCAGCTTTGTCCTTCTGCCTCTCCCTAGGCCAGAAACGGGGCAGCCTCTTGGGGTTCCTTCCGTCCTCTTTCCTGGGCCTGCCCCAATTCTCCAAGGAGGCTCCCCTGGGTAGAGATGGGTCGGCCCCAATTCCCGGATGGGGTAGCCTAGGAAACACGTACTCCTTCGCTGCGGCACAGAAACACACATTCCCGGTTAACTCCCCCGGTTAAACGCGTTGGTCTGTTTCAAAGGTGCAAACGTTTTGGAATTTGCTTAGATTGGTATTTCTCAATCTTAGCAACTTTAAGAGGGGAGGACTTCCATTCCCAGAATTCCCCAGCCAGCCATGCTTTAAGAGGGGTGGACTTCCACTCCCAGAATCCCCCAGCCAGCCTGCTTTAAGAGGGCTGGACTTCCACTCCCAGAATCCCCCAGCCAGCCTGCTTTAAGAGGGGAGGACTTCCACTCCCAGAATCCCCCAGCCAGCATGCTTTAAGAGGGCTGGACTTCCACTCCCAGAATCCCCCAGCCAGCATGCTTTAAGAGGGCTGGACTTCCACTCCCAGAATCCCCCAGCCAGCCTGCTTTAAGAGGGGTGGACTTCCACTCCCAGAATCCCCCAGCCAGCATGCTTTAAGAGGGCTGGACTTCCACTCCCAGAATCCCCCAGCCAGCCTGCTTTAAGAGGGGAGGACTTCCACTCCCAGAATCCCCCAGCCAGCCTGCTTTAAGAGGGGAGGACTTCCACTCCCAGAATCCTCCAGCCAGCATGCTTTAAGGGGGTGGATTTCCGCTCCCAGAATCCCCCAGCCAGCATGCTTTAAGAGGGGTGGATTTCTGCTCCCAGAATCCCCCAGCCAGCCTGCTTTAAGAAAGAATCCCCCAGCCAGCCTGCTTTAAGAGGGGAGGACTTCCACTCCCAGAATCCCCCAGCCAGCCTGCTTTAAGAGGGGAGGACTTCCACTCCCAGAATCCTCCAGCCAGCATGCTTTAAGGGGGTGGATTTCCGCTCCCAGAATCCCCCAGCCAGCATGCTTTAAGAGGGGTGGATTTCCACTCCCAGAATCCCCCAGCCAGCCTGCTTTAAGAGGGGTGGACTTCCACTCCCAGAATCCCCCAGCCAGCATGCTTTAAGAGGGCTGGACTTCCACTCCCAGAATCCCCCAGCCAGCCTGCTTTAAGAGGGGAGGACTTCCACTCCCAGAATCCCCCAGCCAGCCTGCTTTAAGAGGACTTCCTCCCAGAATCCCCAGCCAGCATGCTTTAAGAGGCTGGACTTCACTCCCAGAATCCCCCAGCCAGCATGCTTTAAGAGGGCTGGACTTCCACTCCCAGAATCCCCCAGCCAGCCTGCTTTAAGAGGGGTGGACTTCCACTCCCAGAATCCCCCAGCCAGCCTGCTTTAAGAGGGCTGGACTTCCACTCCTAGAATTCCCCAGCCTGCATGCTTTAAGAGGGGAGGACTTCCACTCCCAGAATCCCCCAGCCAGCCTGCTTTAAGAGGGGTGGACTTCCACTCCCAGAATCCCCCAGCCAGCCTGCTTTAAGAGGGGAGGACTTCCACTCCCAGAATCCCCCAGCCTGTATGCTTTAAGAGGGGAGGACTTCCACTCCCAGAATCCCCCAGCCTGTATGCTTTAAGAGGGGAGGACTTCCACTCCCAGAATCCCCCAGCCTGTATGCTTTAAGAGGGGAGGACTTCCACTCCCAGAATCCCCCAGCCAGCTTGCTTTAAGAGGGGAGGTCTTCCACTCCCAGAATCCCCCAGCCAGCATGCTTTAAGGTGGGTGGACTTCCACTCCTAGAATCCCCCAGCCTGTATGCTTTAAGAGGGGAGGATTTCAACTTCCAGAATTCAACAACCAAGCATGCTTTAAGACGGATGGACTTCCACTCCCAGAATGCCCCAGTCAGCATGTTGAATCCACCCATCCTGGCTGGGGAATTCTGGGATTTGAAGTCCAGTCATCTTAAAATGTTTACAAAACACTGTTTGAGGGTGTAATAACAGAACTTTAAAATCCCTATGGTGTTTCCCTTTCTTTCTTTCTCTTCTCTACTCAAGAGAATCAAAGCTGGATCCTCTTGAGTTTCTTTCTCACTCCTTCCTCCCTTCCTGGGCCAGGCTGGTATTTATCTAACATCTACTGAATGCTTTTCAATGCAGCCCCAGAGAAGAGCTAGAAATTCCAGTGCAATCCAATTTTCTGTTTAGTTTTTCTTTCTTTTTTTTTTTAAGGAATTTTTTTTTATTTTTAACAAACAAACATACATAAAATCATCATCAATCCAAATACATTGTGTCGATGGGTTGATCCCCGATACACATTCCAATTAATTTATCTAAACTTACATTTTTATCAGTATGATATGTATCTCAACTATAATCAAAGAATTTCTAATTATAACGTTTCAATTTCTCCCTTAAAATAGTTTTTCTTTTTAAATGAGTTTATAATCTTTGCCAGTTTTTTTTTTTCCTTGCTCTTCAGCTGTGCTGCGTTTTGCGGGGGGGCCAATGTCGAAAAGCAAACACCATTTTTTAAGGAATGACTTTTCTGGACCTTCAGTTAATCCGACCATCTTGGGAAGCCGAAGTTTTACGTCTTAAGGTTCCTCGGGGCCTCCCCCAAAACTACAAATCCCAGAATGCCAATGGGGAAAGCCTTGGGGGGCTTGGAACAGATTTATACAAATCAAATATTATTTGTCGATCGAAGCATGGCTTAGTCGTTTCAAGTACAGGTCGTCCTCGACTTACAACCGTTCGGCTAGTGACCGTTCAAAGTTTGGGAGAAGGGCGGTATACAAATTAAAATATTATTATTATTATTATTATTATTATTATTATTATTATTATTATTATTATTATTATTATTATTATTATTATTATTATTAAAGTTACAACGACGGCACTGAAAAAAAGTGACTTGGGACCATTTTTAAAAATGGCAACCTTGGTTAGCATCCCTGTGATCATGTGATCACAATTCAGATGCTTGGTAACTGCTTCATACTTACGGCCGCTGCGGTGTCCCGGGGTCACGTGACCCTCTTTTGCGACCTTCTGACAAAGCAAAGTCAATCAGGGAAGCCAGAGATGCTCAACAACCGTGTGACTTAATTTAAGAACTGCGGTGATTCACTTAACAACGGTGGCGAGAAAGGTCGTAAAACGGGACAAAATTCAATGAACCGGTGTCTCCCTTAGCAGCAGAAATGTTGGGCTCCGTTATGGTCGTAAGTCGAGGACTACCTGCAGTGAGTTAACCTTGAGTGCCTTAATCTCCTTTTTGCCCTTTCTCTGGTCCCTCTCCGACCTCAGCATTGCCATGGCGACAAAAGAAAACATGACTTCGCAGCGAGGGATGTTGAAATCCATACAGAGCAAGATGAACACTTTGGCCAGTATCCTTTCTCCTCCTCCTCCTCCTCCTCCTCCTTTTCACATCCCAGGCGCCCAATGTTCATTGGAATCACGAAGTTGGAAAATAGCCTGGAGGTCATCCAGTCCAACCCCCTGCTGGATGCGGGGGGGCTTCCCAACCGTAGCTCATTTAAGAGATGTGGGATCAAGGAAGAGCCGAAGAGAGCCAACAACGCTCTGCGATGTGGCCCTGGAAGGAGCCACCCGGAGTTGGTTGAAAGGTGTGGGGGGGGGATCTATAAATGTTTTAAATAAAATGAATCAGTGAAGTCGGGGGGGTGGGTGGGACGCGAAGATTCACAAAGAATGTGGTCAGGGAAGAGATGAGAATAGAGAAAGGATGGAGGGAAGACCCTGGCTTCCCTTTGAGAGCAGCAATTCCTTCCCTTCCCTCTCTCCCTTCCTCCCTTCTCTTTTTCACTTTCTCTTCTTCCTTCCTTCTCTTTTTTACTTTCTCTCCTTCTTGTCTTCCTCCCTTTCCTTCCCCCCTTCCTTCTCTTTTTCACTTTCTCTTCTTCCTTCCTTCCTTCCTTCTCTTTTTCACTTTCTCTTCTATCTATCTTCTCTTTTTCACTTTCTCTTCTTCCTTCCTTCTCTTTTTTACTTTCTCTCCTTCTTGTCTTCCTTCCTTTTCTTCCCTCTTTCCTTCTCTTTTTCACTTTCTCTCCTTCCTTCGTTCCTTCCTTCCATCCTTCCTTCTCTTTTTTACTTTCTCCTTCTTGTCTTCCTTCCTTTCCTTCCCTCCCTCCTTCCCTCCCTCCCTCCCTTCCTTCTCTTTTTTACTTTCTCTTCTTCCTTCCTTCTCTTTTTTACCTTCTCTCCTTGCCTTCCTTCTCTTTTTTACTTTCTCTCCTTTCAGTCTTCCTTCCTTCCATTCTTCCTTCTCTTTTGCATTTTCTCCTTCCTTCCTTCCTTCCTTCCTTCCTTCCTTCCTTCCTTCCCTTTTTTACTTTCTCTCCTAGTCTTCCTTCTTTCTTTCCTTCCTTACCCCTTTCTTTCTTTCTTTCTTTCTTTCTTTCTTTTTTTCTTTCTTTTTCTTTCTTTCTTTCTTTCTTTCTTTCTTTTCCTTTCTCTCCTTTCTTCTGTTTCTTTTCCTGCCAAATCCTACCAATAAGGATATTTTTTAAAAAAAATAAAAAATCACAGCCACTACCAAAATGTGAAAATTATGGTGCCCTTCCCAACAGGCCCAAACCCCCCCCCAAAAAAAACAACCCTAGAATGCCGATAGAAAAAGACTTGAGAGCACTCTTGCCCCCACCAGTGGGTGGGTGGGTGAGTGGCTGGCTGGCAAACACCCTTCCTTCCTTCCTTCCTTCCTTCCTTCCTTCCTTCCTTCCTTCCTTCCTTCCTTCCTTCCTTCCTTCCCTCCCTCCCTCCCTCCTTCCTTCCTTCCTTCCTTCCTTCCCTCCCTCCCTCCTCCTTTCCTTCCTTCCTTCCCTCCCTCCCTCCTTCCTACCTTCCTTCACTCCCTCCCTCCCTCCTTCCTTCCTTCTTTCCCTCCTTCCTTCCTTCCTTCCTTCTTTCCTTGCGGCCCTTAACTCAGCTGCCCCTCCAGACCGTTTCCCAGCTGTGAACAGCCTCATCCAGCGGATCAACCTGCGGAAGCGACGCGACACCCTCATCCTGGGGGGCGTGATCAGCATTTGCACCATCCTCCTCCTCCTCTACGCCTTCCATTGACGGAGGACGCACAGAGTGACTTCTGGGACTATGTTCTGGGCGCCTGCGAAGGGGCAGGCGGACCGCTGCGGGACCACCACCACCACCCCCTCAATCTGGGGACACGGAGACCAAGTGACCTAGGCAGGCGGACTCTCTTCCTCCTTCCTCCACGGATGGCCACGAAGGTTCCCAAAGGTGCCCACGCGGTTCATCCCTCGTCCTGTTCTCCCACGTTAAGGACACGGATCCCTTCTTCCCGTTCAATGTCCTTTGTTCCTTTTCTACCATTTTGCTCCCGTATAAAGTTAAGACCTGGCTCCCCCCACACCCCAATTCAGCTGTTGTGTTTATCTTCCAAAGGAGATAATTCTCCTTCTTCCTAACCTGTCTCCCCAAGAAACCCTGCTCCGATATTTAAAACAACTTCGCCCAGACTTTGCAACTTAAAACTTTGCAACTTAAACTCTGGTTGGAGATCCGAGAACCAGAGAGAGAGAGAGAGAAATTCTTCACCAGATTTTGTGATCCTCGGGGGATCGGGTTGGTAAGTATTCCACCGTTTTGGGGAAGGCCACTTCCTTCTGATCTCTTTTTTTTCACAACATCAAGAACAGCCAAAACGCACCGGTTCGCTGATGGCGGGAAAATGTTCCCAAAAACAAGAGACCGGATTTTTCCTTTCGACGTGGACAACGTTCGTGAGACAGACCCCACTCCGTAGAGACTTTTCACCAAACTGGAAACGCAGTTGCTATTTTACCGATCCCGCTGGAAAACGAGCGAGCGCGTTTCTTTTCTCGCAATGTTTTCCGAATAGCGAGGGGGATTAAAAGAGAGCGAGTGCCATTTTGGTATCCGAATCGTCGAACTGTTTTAGCAGGGGTAATTTGACCAAAAGAGTTTCCCGCAAGTCCTCGGCTTGTTTGTCCGGTTTTGGTTTGGTTCCCATCTTGAAAAAAAGATACCGGACATCCCCCTACCCACCCTTGCTTCAAAGCAAAAATAAAATTAAAAAAAAAAAAAACAATGTCTATTACATACTGCTCTTGGACCTTCGGATGCAGAAACGCAGAGATTTTGACTTTATTGGCAACCCAAGCCAGCCCAAGGTTCGCCTCTTCCTCCGATAGTCATATGCAGACGACAATTCGCAGTTATTAGCTTAGTCAGTGGGGATCATGGGATTTGGAGTCCCGGTGGATTCAAGGCTGGGAAGAGTGATTTAAGAGAGCTTTGGTTGCTGGGAACCCTGGTTCCCATTCCTACATGGTGACATTAAACCAGGGTGGGCAACTATGGCGCCTTTTACGACCTGCGGACTTCAACTCCCAGAATTCCTGAGCCAGCCATATTTGGCTGGCTCAGGAATTCTGGGAGTTGAAGTCCGCAGGTCGTAAAAGGCGCCATAGTTGCCCAACCCTGCATTAAACGCTAATATACAATGTTTGTCTTTTAAAAAAATTTCGAATAGATTCTAGCAACTAGCCACTCTACCGCAAAAGACCAACTTCTTAAATTAATAAACTCTTCCTTCCCTTTCGGTTTCGCAAGACTGTTTAATTCTGTTAACGCTTTGAATTGACTAAAAATGACGAGATAGTTTTTGGCTGCAAGAGGTTGCTCGAGGTTAGAGAAGGCTTCCTTGTGCAAATAAACTCTTATTTTTGTCCCTTCCAGAAATAGGGAAAAGCAAAAAATTCAGAGTTGAAACGGAATTTCTTTACGAGAGCTCCGGGTGAAGGAACCTGCTGTTGGGAGTTTTTATTTTTATTCCGGTTTTTTTAATTTGTCTTTCTTCTCCGCCTTTTGGTGGGTTCCGTTCTGCTGAGATAGGGAAAAGGGTTATCTTGATTAATAAATTAATAAATAAGATGCGGTTGCATTATCTAGCTAACATGAAATGGAAAAGGCACTATCTCTGAATAAAACATATTTCTTTAATTCTAGGATTCTCGTTTCTTCATTGGGTTTGGGGGTTTTTTTTTTGCGTTCTGGGTTTGTTTCGGTGGAAGGTGTAAAACTAATTTGGGAGGCGGCTAAAAAGAAAAATCACACATAAAACGGCACAATCTAGAACTGAGTTTGCTTAGCACGTAACACTAAACTACGATTGATTGATATGTTGGGGTTGACAGTGCAGGTTGTCCTTGACTTTCAACCATTCGTTTAGTGACCAAAGTTATGGGATCACTTCCTTCAGCTGGGGGTTGGATTAGAAGACTTCAAAGATCCCTTCCAGCTCTATTCTGATTAACGAGTTGACTACCTGTATTATTACAAACATTTTTGTATACTCTTTTTTTCTATAATCTAAAAAAAAAAGATTTTTCTATAATCTTTTGCACTAACTACGAGCTGATATTTCATTGTTTTTTACTCTCAGCTGAGATGCTGTTTCTTTTTCTTTTCAGCTTTTATTCATCTGTCATTTTTTAATACGTCTGTGGATTGCAAACTGTATTTGGAGGGCAAATCTCACTGGCATTTAAGTTCTACTTGAACAATAGCTGCAGGAGGGGCCGAAAGGGAACCAAGAACTCCTAAAAATAAGGAGAAATTTCCCGACAATGAAAACAATTAACCAGTGGAACGGCTTGCCACCAGAAGTTGTGGCTGCTCATTGGAGGTTTTCAAGAAGCGATTGGACAGCCACCTCTCTGAAATGATTTAAGGTCTCCTGCTTGAGCAGGGGGTTGGACTAGAGGACCTCCAAGGTCCCTTCCAGCTCTATTCTGATCGATTGATTGATTGAAATAGTATAGGGTCTTCTGCTTGAGCAGAGGTTTGGACTAGAGGACCTCCAAGGTTCCTTTCAGCTCTATTCTGATTGATTGATTGATTGAAATGGTCTAGGGTCTCCTGCTTGAGCAAGGGGTTGGGCTAGAAGACCTCCAAGGTCCCTTCTGGCAGGGGGCGGTGTCTTCACTTCGATTTGGACACCTGCCCGTCCCCTTTCCCAGCCTTTTCTGCAAAACTAAATCAATTACAAAGGCAGCGAGGGCGAGGATTAAAACGAATGAATCTGCTTTTCACACTTAGTGCAGAAAAAAAACATCCGATGGTGTCCTTCTTGGGTTTGTTTTGGCCGCCCGGCTTTCCGATCGGGATCAATTATTCATGATCACCCGTTAAGTTGGTGGATGGATTAATAATTGAGCAGGCCAAAGTACTCGGCACTCCTGAAAAACTGTCGGGTCTAATCATTTGACAGTCCAGATCTCTGCCCTCGCCAGAAAAATCTGCCCCAATTTTATTTTATTTTTTTTCCCCCTTTTTTTTCTGACTCCTTGGGGATCTGGCTTTCTTTGGCAGCTGAGACGGGGGAAGTGTGTCCGGTGGCTGGGACACGAGGCTGTGTCCAGATAACCAGGAAAATGCTGTGCGGACAAGAGGATAACAGAGTTGGGAAGGACCTTGGGAGGTCTTCTAGACCAACCGTCTGCTCCAGCAGAAACCATATACCATTTCAATCCATCCATCCATCCATCCATCACAATAGAGTTGGAAGGGACCTTGGAGGTCTTCTAGTCTGACCCCCCCACGTCAAGCAGGTGACCCTATACCATTCCAAACAAACTCTTCTTAAAAAACCTCCAGTGATGAAGCACCCACAACTTCTGGTGGCCAGCAGTTCCACTCGTTCTAACTGTCAAGTTATTTCTCCTTAGTTCCATGTTGCTTCTCTCCTTGATAAGTTTCCATCCATTGTCTCTTGTCCTGCCTCCTCCTCCTCCTCCTCTCCTTCCTCCTCCTCCCTGCAAACCCCACTCCATTCTAGCACTGATGATGTTACCTAGCTTGGTAATGAAATGTTTGCAAGAAAACTAGCAAAATTAGAGACCACCAGGAACCCCTCAGTCCTCCTCCTCCACCACCTCCTCCTCTCCTCAAACCCCACTCCCTTCCAGCAGTGATGATGTTACCTAGTTGGGTCATGAAAGGTCTACAAGAAAACAGCCAATCTCAGGCCTCCACAGTCTTCTTCCTTTTCCTCCATAAACCCCTCTCCCTCCTAATATTGATGGCATTACCTAATTCGGTATTGTAACATCTGCAAGAAAACCACCAAGCTCAGAAATCACCCAGGATCCCCCCCTCCCACAATCTCTTCTCCTCCTCCTCCTCTTCCTCCACAAACCCCACTCCTTTCTACCTAGTACTGATGATGTTACCTAGTTGGATTATGAAACGTCTACAAGAAAACCACCCAGCTCAGAGAGTACCCAGGACCCCTCATAGAATAGAATAGAATAGAATAGAATAGAATAGAATAGAATAGAATAGAATAGAATAGAATAGAATTTTTTATTGGCCACATGTGATTGGACACACAAGGAATTTGTCTTGGTGCATCTGCTCTCAGTGTACATAAAAGAAAAGATACCTTCATCAAGGTACAACACTTACAACACTTAATGATGGCCATGGGGTACAAATTCAATACTTAATATCATTAAGTCATAGGCTACAAAAGAGAAGAGAAGAATAGACTAGAATAGAATAGAATAGCAAATAGAATAGAATAGAATAGAATAGAATAGAATAGAATAGAATAGAATAGAATAGAATAGAATAGAATAGAATTTTTTATTGGCCAAGTGTGATTGGACACACAAGGAATTTGTCTTGGTGCAGATGCTCTCAGTGTACATAAAAGAAAAGATACCTTCATCAAGGTACAACACTTACAACACTTAATGATGGCCATGGGGTACAAATTCAATACTTAATATCATTAAGTCATAGGCTACAAAAGAGAAGAGAAGAATAGACTAGACTAGACTAGACTAGACTAGAATAGAATAGAATAGAATAGAATAGAATAGAATAGAATAGAATAGAATAGAATAGAATAGAATTTTATTGGCCAAGTGTGATTGGACACACAAGGAATTTGTCTTGGTGCAAATGCTCTCAGTGTACATAAAAGAAAAGATACCTTCATCAAGGTACAACATTTACAACACAGTTGATGGTCAATATATCAATATAAATCATAAGGATTGCCAGCAACAAAGTTAATTCTGGCCAACTCTGTTATGCAAACACAGCCTTTGTTTAGACGGCAACCCCTCTTTTGATGTGTTGCATATATATATTTATACATAAATGGTGGGAGCAGGTGTGAAAACGACTTTAAATACTCCAAATGGTGAAGAAGCTTCAAACGTCCCTTACAACCAACGGCTTATTTCTCATTTACCGATGTGGAAAAATCAAGGTTTTCCCAAAAGGAAAAGAGGAAAATTAGCGGAGTGGTCTTTTTTTCTGTGCAGGCAGTCCGCGACGTGCAACCCCCAACCGAACCCCAAATTTCAGTTGCTCAACGAAAGGTTTGTTAAGGGAATTTTGCCTCATTGCACCACCTTTCTTGCCACGGTCGTTAAGTGAACCATTGCCGTTGTTAAGATGACTTCATGGATTCATGGTTGTGAATTGAATCTGGACTCTAGAACAGGGGTCTCCAACCTTGGCAACTTTAAGACTTGTGGCCTTCAACTCCCAGAATTCCTCAGCCGGCTTTGCTTGAAGGCTTGCGGCCTTCAACTCCCAGAATTCCTCAGCCGGCTTTGCTTGAAGGCTTGCGGCCTTCAACTCCCAGAATTCCTCAGCCGGCTTTGCTTGAAGACTTGTGGCCTTCAACTCCCAGAATTCCTCAGCCGGCTTTGCTTGAAGACTTGCGGCCTTCAACTCCCAGAATTCCTCAGCCGGCTTTGCTTGAAGACTTGCGGCCTTCAACTCCCAGAATTCCTCAGCCGGCTTTGCTTGAAGACTTGCGGCCTTCAACTCCCAGAATTCCTCAGCCGGCTTTGCTTGAAGGCTTGCGGCCTTCAACTCCCAGAATTCCTCAGCCGGCTTTGCTTGGACTTCAACTCCCAGAATTCCTCAGCCGGCTTTGCTTGAAGACTTGTGGCCTTCAACTCCCAGAATTCCTCAGCCAGCTTTGCTTGAAGACTTGTGGCCTTCAACTCCCAGAATTCCTCAGCCAGCTTTGCTTGAAGACTTGTGGCCTTCAACTCCCAGAATTCCTCAGCCAGCTTTGCTTGAAGACTAGTGGCCTTCAACTCCCAGAATTCCTCAGCCGGCTTTGCTTGAAAACTTGTGGCCTTCAACTCCCAGAATTCCCCAGCCAGCTTTGCTTGAGGACTTGCGGCCTTCAACTCCCAGAATTCCTCAGCCAGTTTTGCTTGAAGGCTTCTGGCCTTCAACTCCCAGAATTCCCCAGCCAGCTTTGCTTGAAGACTTGTGGCCTTCAACTCCCAGAATTCCCCAGCCATCTTTGCTTGAAGACTTGCGATCTTCAACTCCCAGAATTCCTCAGCCGGCTTTGCTTGAAGACTTGTGGCTTTCAACTCCCAGAATTCCTCAGCCGGCTTTGCTTGAAGACTTGTGGCCTTCAACTCCCAGAATTCCTCAGCCGGCTTTGCTTGAAGACTTGTGGCTTTCAACTCCCAGAATTCCTCAGCCGGCTTTGCAAAGCTGACTGAGGAATTCTGGGAGTTAAAGTCCACAAGTCTTAAAGTTGCCAAGGCTGGAGACCTCTGCGCCAGAAAAAGTGCAGAGAAGAGCAACCAAGAGGATTAAGGGACTGGAAGTTAAGACATACGAAGAACGGTTGCAGGAACTGGGCCTGGCTACTCTAAAATCAGAATCAGAATCAGAATAGAATTTATTGGCCAAGTGTGATTGGACACACAAGGAATTTGTCTTGGTGCAGATGCTCTCAGTGTACATAAAAGAAAAGATACCTTCATCAAGGTACAACATTTACAACACAAATGATGGTCAATATATCAATATAAATCATAAGGATTGCCAGCAACAAAGTTACAGTCATGCAGTCATAAGTGGAAAGAGATTGGTGATGGGAACGATGAGAAGATTAATTAGTAGTGCAGATTTAGTAAATGGTAAATAGTGAAGAGAAGGACCAGGGAAGACAGGATAGCATCTTCCAATATTTGAGGGCCTTCCCCAGAGAGGAGGAAGGGGGGCAAGCTATTCTCCTAAGCACCAAAGGCAGGACAAGAAGCAACGGGTGGAAACAAATCAAGGAGAGAAGCACAGAATAGAATAGAATAGAATAGAATAGAATAGAATAGAATAGAATAGAATAGAATAGAATAGAATAACAGAGTTGAAAGGGACCTTGGAGGTCTTCTAGTCCAACCCTCTGCTTAGATAGGGAACTCTACACCACATCAGACAAATAGTTATCCAACCTCTTCTTAAAAACCTCCCGTGTTGGAGCACCCACAACTTCTGGAGGCAAGTAGTTCCACTGATTAATTGTTCTAACTCTCAGGAAATTTCTCCTTAGTTCTAAGTTGCTTCTCTCCTTGATTAGTTTTCACTAGTCCCTCTTTTCATCAAACTAGACATACAAAGTTCCTGCAACGGTTCTTCAGAAAAAGAAGCAACGGGTGGAAACTAATCAAGGAGAGAAGCAACTTAGAACTAAGGAGAAATTTCCTGATGGTTAGAACAATTAATCAGTGGAACAACTTGCCTGCAGAAGTTGTAAATGCTCCAACACTGGAAGTTTTTAAGAAAATGTTGGATAACCATTTGTCTTTCTGGGAGCAATGTGTGATCGCAGCTGTTTCTTCCTTTTAACTGCTAGTGGGGGTTTGAACTGATTGGGTGGGAGCTTGGCTGTGCTCTGATTGGATGGGGGTTTTTCTGTGCTCTGATTGGATGGGGGTGTCCTGTGTTGGTGGGGGCTTGGTTGTGCTCAGTCTAGTCTGTGCTGCAGGGGGATTTGAGCTGGTGAGCTGCATAGCTGTTGTTTGGCTTTGTGGTCGTGCTACATCTTCATAGTGGGTGTCAGTCTGCTGCATGAATGGATTGGAGGGGTTTGAAATGGCTAATGTTGCAGCTGCGGTCTGGCTTCTGGTCCTTGGTTGTGCTTCATGATCAGTGTGGGTTTGGGTCTGCTTTCTGGGTGGATGTGCGGTGGTGACATCCTGTGTGGACCTTGTGAGTGTGGGTCTGGTGTCATTCCTCGTGTTAGGGACTCGTTTGTCAATAAGGGCGGGTTTCCAAATGGCTGGTAGGCGGGAGGTGTCATCTCGTTTGTTCATGCTGTGTGGGCGTTTTTCTATCTCGATGGCTTCTCTGATTATTCTGTTGTTAAAGTGTTCAGTTTTGGCGATAGTTCTGGTCTTTTTAAATTCAATATCATGTCCTGTGACTTTAAAATGTTGGACCAGGGAAGAAGTTGGTTCCTCTTTTTTGAATGAATTCTTGTGTTCTTCAATGCGTGCACTTATTCTTCTGTTGGTTTGTCCAATGTATGTGGTGGGGCAGGCGGTGCATGGGATTTCATATACTCCTTGATTTTCTAACTCAATTTTGTCTTTGGGGTTTCTTAGGATGGTGGATATTTTTCTGTTTGTGCAGAATGCTGTCTTGATGTTGTGTTTGTGGAGGATCTTGCTGATTCTGTCTGTGGTGCCTTTTATATATGGGAGGAGGCACAAGGTCCACACAGGATGTCACCACCGCACATCCACCCAGAAAGCAGACCCAAACCCACACTGATCATGAAGCACAACCAAGGACCAGAAGCCAGACCGCAGCTGCAACATTAGCCATTTCAAACCCCTCCAATCCATTCATGCAGCAGACTGACACCCACTATGAAGATGTAGCATGACCACAAAGCCAAACAACAGCTATGCAGCTCACCAGCTCAAATCCCCCTGCAGCACAGACTAGACTGAGCACAACCAAGCCCCCACCAACACAGGACACACCCCCATCCAATCAGAGCACAGAAAAACCCCCATCCAATCAGAGCACAGCCAAGCTCCCACCCAATCAGTTCAAACCCCCACTAGCAGTTAAAAGGAAGAAACAGCTGCGATCACACATTGCTCCCAGAAGCACGAAGCTGAAGCCTGAAGATGACGAATGAGACTTCGTCGAAACGTCGCCAAGACACTTCCAATCTTACACGGGAGAAAACCCGAACAACCAAAGACCTATATATATATATATATGTTTTAGCCTCCAGTCCCCTAATCATCTTTGTTGCTGTTCTCTGCACTCTTTCTAGAGTCTCCACATCTTTTTTTGTATCGTGGTGACCAAAACTGGATGCAGGATTGCAAGTGTGGCCTTACCAAGGCCTTAGAAAGTGGTGTTCACACTTCACGTGGTATTAAGGTGGCATTAACTCTTCAAGCAACCTGGAATTAAGGAGAAATTTCCTGACAGTGAGAACAATTAACCAGTGGAACAGCTTGCCACCAGGAGTTGTGGGTGCTTCATTACTGGAGATTGTCAAGAAGAGATTGGACAGCCATTTAAGGAGGATGGTATGCAGTGGTGGGTTTGATTTTTTTTTACTACCGGTTCTGTGGGTGTGGCTTGGTGGGCATGGAACAGCTTGGTGGGCACCGCTTGGTGGGCGTGGCAGGGGAAGGATACTGTCAAATCTCCATTCCCACCACACACCAGGAAAAGGATACTGTAAAGTCTCCATTCCCTCCCCACTCCAGGGGAAAGTTACTGCAAAATCCCCATTCCCTCCCGATCAGCTGGGACTCCAGAGGCAGAGAATAGATGGGGGGGCGGGGCCAGTCAGAATTTTTACTACCGGTTCTCCAGAACTACTCAAAATTTCTGCTACCGGTTCTCCAGAACTGGTCAGAACCTGTTGAAACCCACCTCTGATGGTATGAGACTCCTGCTTTGAGAAGGGGGTTGGACTAGAAGACCTCCAAGGTCCCTTTCCAGCCCTCGCATTCTATCCATCTGCAGATGTGGGAAAAACGCATCCTCTTTGGATTTGCCGTATCCCTGCATGGCTGGTTATGTGCATAATCTCTCTCTCTCTCCCCCTCCTCCTCCCCCTCCCTCCTTCCCTCCCTCTCTCTCTCTTTCTACCGATTCTGCTGATGGAGAAAACTGACCATGAGCCAAGAGGCCGGAGCAGGGCGTGGAAGGCCACAGCCACGGACTTTCATCCGGTTGCTGCAATAATTCAAAAACTGCCTTGCTGCTGAATTTTCTCATTCGTCCGTCCGTCCCCCCCAATAGATTTATGTTGCTTAATCAGGAGAAGTAATGAATTTCTTGGTCAAAGCAGGCTACTTTGAACTGCTTAAGCTTGCTTTATCAGGGTTGGCGGCTGGATAAGCCTGCATTGGGCTGGCATCACCCAACTTGGAAGCCAAGATCAAAGAAAGCCGCATGGGTTAGTGCAAAAGAGTGCAGAGTTTATTTTATTTATTTATTTTATTTAATCACATTTATATACCGCCCTATCTCCCAGGGGACTCAGGGCGGTTTACAGCCTAATAAAAACATGCATATAAATACAGAATAAAACACCAATTTTAAAAAACTTATTAAATAAGGCCGAACGTTAAAAATTGCAATAAAAATAATAAAACCCCATTAAAACCAAATTAAAATTTAAAATTCTAGTCCAGTTCTGCGCAAATAAGGGGCTATTAGGGGCCGTAATAGCTCAGGCTGTTAGAAGCCTGTTATTAGAACACAGCAGCCTGCAATTACTGCAGGTTCAAGCCCCATCAGGCCCAAGGTTGACTCAGCCTTCCATCCTTTATAAGGGAGGTAAAATGAGGACCCAGATTGTTGGGGGGGCAATAAGTTGACTTTGTAAAAAAATATACAAATAGAATGAGACTATTGCCTTACACACTGTAAGCCGCCCTGAGTCTTCGGAGAAGGGCGGGGTATAAATGTAAATAAATAAAATAAATAAATAAATAAACAGAGTGTGTGTGTGTGTGTGTGTGTGTGTGAGAGAGAGAGAGAGAGAGAGAATCCTAATTTGCTGGAGCAGGGGTTGGACTAGAAGACCTCTAAGGCCCCTTCCAACTCTGTTATTCTCTATCTATACTATACTGTATTATTTATGGTTACCTGAAGGAGCCTCTTACCAATAAGGAGAAGATCTGTAGCTCAGGATTGAAATGAGGAATAATTAGCGCTCTCTTGGTGGTTTTCTTGCAGACGTTTTCATGACCCAACTAGGGAACATCATCAGTGCTAGAAGGGAGGGGGGTTTGCAGGGAGAAGGAGGAGGAAGAGGAGGAGGAGGAGGAAGGAGAAGGGGGGAAGGGGGAGGACTGTGGGGTCCTTGGAACTCCCTGAGCTTAGTTGTGTTCCTGCGGGCCTTTCATGACCCAACTAGGGAACATCATCAGTGCTAGAAGGGAGGGGGGTTTGCAGGGAGGAGGAGGAGGAAGAGGAGGAGGAGGAGGGGGGAGGAAGAGGAGGGGGAGGACTGTGAGGTCCTTGGAACTCCCTGAGCTTAGTTGTGTTCCTGCAGGCCTTTCATGACCCAACTAGGGAACATCATCAGGGGTAGAAGGGAATGGTGTAAAAAAGCAGAAAGGGAGGAGGAGGAAGAAGAGAAAGGAGAGGAGGAAGGAGGAGGAGGACTGTGGGGTCCTTGATGGTCTCTGAGCTGGGTGGTTTGCTTGCAGACGTTTCATGACCCAACTAGGGAACATCATCAATGCTAGAAGGGAAGAGGGCTTTCCATTTTGAAAGAAACCATGTTCCCTTCACCACTAACATCACTAACTGGCTTCGTGATTTTTAAATTTTGTAATAATATATTTTTAGAGAGTTTAATTTTAAATAGGATATTGTTTTATATCTCAGCCCGTATATAATAAGTTTTTTAATTGTTGTTTTAATTGTATACTGTTCTATTTTTAATCATGGCTGAGAACCGCCCTGAGTCCTTCGGGAGAAGGGCGGTATAAAAATCTAATAAATAAATAAAATAAATAAATAAATAAATAACAGGGCAAGCCACTTGTGTATAAGCAGAGAGCAAACCCCACCCCTTTCTACAAAACAACCAAGGACCCCACAGTCATCATCGTCCTCCTCCTCCTCCTCCACTCTGAAATCCCACCCCCTTTCTAGCACTGATGAAATTGTCTAGTTGGGTGGTCAAATGTCTGCAAGAAGACCACCCAGCTCAGAGAGCGCCAAGGACCCTTAATAACCGATTTGCAAACCCAGACAGACAACTTAGATCAGGGGTCTCCAACCTGGGTCCCTTTAAGACTTGTGGACTTCAACTCCCAGAGCCCCTCAGCCAGCAAAGCTGGCTGAGGGACTCTGGGAGTTGCAGTCCACAAGTCTTAAAGGGACCCAGGTTGGAGACCCCTGACCTAGATGGTGTCTTCGCTTGGGGGGGGGAGAACGCCAAATGGATTTGCCGACTCAACCCCTTCCACCACGGCAACCTCTCTGCTTTTACTCCAACTAGCAGCGGCATCTCCGGAGTCTTCTGCGTAAAAATCTTGCTCTGAGGTTGCACCCATGGATGCCAGCGTGGCTGAACTTTTGGGTAAGGGGTGTCAAGTCTAAACGTAAGTCACAGAAGGGAGGGAGGGAGGGAGGTCCTGGACCCCCAGCAGATGCTCGGAGGCTGACATTTAAATGCGTCCCCCTTTTGTTTTATATATATGTATATTAATTTTTACACTTTGATTTAAATTTTGTTTTAACTGCCTCTACAAGCCGCTTGATTCTGCTTAATTTTTTTTTCTCTCCCCTGGTGTGGAAACTGCAGTTTGGGGGAGTCTGGGAGTTGCATGGACAGAGGCTTCCCCAACCAGCAAGATGGTAGCCCGGGCAGCCTCCTCCAGCCCAAAAATTCAGATGTGGCTTGTAGCACCTGGAAAATCCCAGGCGGTGAAAATACACCTCAACGCCAGGGAAATGCACATCAGGATCGATAAAATAAATAAATAAAACAATGAATAAGTAAAATAGATTGAACAACCGTTCGATGGAGATGGCACAGGGTGTCCTCGACTTACGACCAGGGGTGAGCCCAACATTTCCGTTGCTCAGCGAGACACTTGTTAGGTGAGCTTTGCCCGGTTTTACGACCTTCCTTGCCACCGTTGTGAGCGAACCCCCACAGTTGTTAAATGGTGCGGTCGTTAAATGGTCAGGCTTTTCCCCACTGATGTTGCACGACCCCGGGACACTACGACTGTCGTAAATGCGAGTCAGTTACCACGCTTCTGATCACGTGACCACGGGGATAATACTACTGCCATGATCATAAGTGTGAAAAACAGTCCTAAGTCATTTTTTCACTGTTGTCGTAACTTTGTGTGGTCACGTTTTAAAGGCTGTCCTGTCTTAGGCAGGGGGTTGGACTAGAAGACCTCTAAGGTCCCTTCCAGCCCTAGGATTTTATGTGGTAACATCAGGGAACGGCACATTGACATCAGTGAAAGAAGCCAGGCAAAGTCTGAGAATAAAACAAATCAGGTGTCTAGGAGTTTGAAATGTTAATAATGTTTGTTGGTTTATAAAAGTTGTCGGCCGCCCATTTTACCTCCAGATAATTTTTTCCGTGTTTGCATCTATTGTTTATTTTACTTTGGGCCCAGTCTTGGCACCGATCGCTCCGAACAGACTCAAGCAAAAATCAATTTGTTTGTGAGGTGTGTGTGTGTGTGTGTTTTTTTTTAATTTTATTTTATTCCCCATCATGCCAAGAAAAATAAAGAAAAGAACAGCACGAAACATGGTCTCTTGCAGAAATGGAAGAGACAAAACTCATTTTGTCCCCAAGAAAGTCTCTCTCGTCGTTAACACAAACATACACACACGAATACACACACACCACCGTTTTTGTCATCCTAAATCAGGGGTCTCCAACCTTGGCAACTTTAAGACTTGTGGACTTCAAAGCAAAGCTGGCTGGGGAATTCTGGGAGTTGAAGTCCACCAGGCTTAAAGTTGCCAAGGTTGGAGACCGCTGTCCTATAGAATAAAGCAAGCTGGATTTAAGATAGGTTGCAGCTAATCCTCGGGAATGTTTTCCAAATGGTTTTGTTTGCATCTTTGAATCTTGGAAGATCTACATCCTATGTCATGGCGGTGAACGACGGAGCGTCTGACCCGACGTGGCAGCAAAAAGGGAACCAAAGCTCAAAAGGCAGCTGGAATCCAACAGGAGTCCTCGACTTACGGCCACCACGGAGCGCAAAGCTTCCATTGCTAAGCGAGACAATCGTTAAAGTGAACTTTGCCCTGGTTTTACGTCCTCTCTTGCCACAGACGTTAAATGAAGCCACTTGCCGTTGTTCGTAACCTGGTGGTTGAGCGAATCCGGCTTCCCCATCGACTTCGTTTGTCAGAAGGTCACAAGAAGGGGATCACGTGACTGCGACCGTCATAAATGCGAGTCAGTTGCCACGCATCTAAGTCTTGATCACGTGACCCATTGGGGATGCTGCAACAGTTGTGAAAACCGGTCCTAAGTCGCATTTTTCAGCGCCGTTCTCACTTTGAAAGGACGCGAGATGAACTATTGCAAGTGAAGGATGACCTGTAGTAAGCTCGTAGTAGGCATTACTATGTAGTAGCCCCAAACCTACGCACCGATGAGTCAACGATTCCACCAAACCTCCTGAGTAATTTTTCCAGGCGAGGCTGGACGTTCTCCCATCCAAATGCGGGAGCCGGCATGGAGGAATTGGCTGACGTTTCGGCAAAGTTCTTACTAATGGATTATTGGACACTAAAGCCGGTGTAATCCACTCTCACGCAAATGGACTAAGTGGCAAGACTTCTCCTCCGGCGATTCAATTCAAGCTTCTTGGCGTCTGGGTGATGGATGAGCGTCAAAGGTCTACTCGGAGCTTTGGAAGGCTGAGGCTTACAAGCTGTAGCAACTACGTAAGGGCGCCTGCCTCTCTCCAACAGACTTGGAAGGGACCTTGGAGTCCATAGTCCAACCCGCTGCTCAAGCAGGAGACCCTATGCCATTCCAGACAAATGGCTGTCCAATCTTTTCTTAAAAGCCTTCTCCAGAGATGGAGAAGGGAGGGAGGGAAGGAAGGAAGGAAGGAAGGAAGGAAGGAAGGAAGGAAGGAAGGAAGGAAGGAAGGAAGGAAGGAAGGAAGGAAGGAGGGATAGCTCAGTTGGAAGGGACCTTAGAGGTCTTCTAGTCCAATCCCCTGCTCAAGCAAGAGATCCTACACCATTTCAGATAAATGAGTATTGAATCTCTTCATTAAAAACCTCCAGAGAGGGGGAAGGAAGGAAGGAAGGAAGGAAGGAAGGAAGGAAGGAAGGAAGGAAGGAAGGGATAGCAGAAAAACAGAATTGGAAGGGGCCTTGGAGGTCTTCTAGCCCAACCTCTTACTCAAGCAGGAAACTCCAGGCCGTTTCAGACAAATGGCTTCTTAATTTATCCAGCGTACATCCGCACTAATGACAGTTTCCATCAAAAGCATCTTTACAGATGTTGTATTACCACTGCTTGTCTCTTCTTCTTCAGCTCGTGGCTAGCTTCAGGCGCACATGCTATCGGAGGGAGGTTTGTTTGTTCGGTTTGTCCGGGCATGGTGCCAGGGCTGGGGGCTGGAGGCATGCCAGGACATTCTTCAGCACTATCAGCGTCCGGCAGGAGATAAGAGGGGCCCGGCTGCGGCGGGGGGAGCGAGCGAGGCACAACACTCGATAAAGGAGCATATTTGTAGCTCAGGGTTGAAATGGCAGGACCTTCGTGCTCTCTGAGCTTGGTGGTTTCCTTTCAGATGTCTCATGACCCAACTAGGGTACATGATCAGTGCTAGATGGGAGTAGGGTTTGTGGAGACGAGGAGGAGGAGGAGGAGGAGGAGGAGGACAACAACCTTGGTGTTGTGGTTGGTGGTTTTCTTGGAGATGTTTCATGACCCAACTAGGTAACATCATCAGTGCTAGCATCAGTAATACTGATGATGTTACCTAGTTTGAGTCATGAAACATCTCCAAGAAAACAGCCAAGCTCAGAGAGCACCGAGGACCCTTCATTTCCATGCTATCTTTGAAAAATTTGGGATGGAGACTCCAACAGGAATTTTTTTTTTTTTTTTTTTTTGCATTTATATCCCGCCCTTCTCCGAAGACTCAGGGCGGCTTATACTATGTCAAGCAATAGTCTTCATCCATTTGTATACTATATACAAAGTCAACTTATTGCCCCCCAACAATCTGGGTCCTCATTTTACCTACCTTATAAAGGATGGAAGGCTGAGTCAACCTTGGGCCTGGTGGGACTTGAACCTGCAATATTGCAAGCAGTTGCTGTTAATAATAGGCTGCATTAGCCTGTTGCGCCACCAGAGGCCCCAAAAAATTGTTTGCGTCTACAAAACAGGGGCAGCCTTAAAGAAGCCTCCATCCCGGACCAGGTTATTTCACCGTTCTCATCTCCTCATCTCCAGATTTTCTAAAGCGTACATAATCTCTAGTCCTTCCAAAGATGCTGACCATGCAGTGGCCACCCTCGGAATAAACATTTAGGAGGGTGTGAAAAATTTAGAAAACACTGCACGAAGGATGTGGCAGCCCAGATAACCAAATATTACAGGGAAACCTTGGTTTAACCAAGGGAGGATATCTTGGGATTTGTTTGAAAGCTACCCAGCTGGATAAATTTGATTTACAGGTATAATAATTGGTCCCCAAAGGGCTGTTCTGCTCGGGGAATTTGATTCCTCAAACAACAATCAAACCTCTATACCTGGTGTCACTTTTAAAGGGAGCAGTTTTGCCCAGATCGTAAAAATCTCTGTTACGGTTTAATTCTCCACCTACGTTATTTTTCCACCCCCACGAGGTTAAAATATAAAATAAGTAAGCCGGATTCTCTTTGGGGTCTCTTTGCTTCTTTGCAAAATAATTTTTCTTTGCAAAATAAATTTCCCAGATCGAAATTATTTTTTAAGGGGTGTGTGTTAGGTTAGGATTTCACAGAATAGACTCGATCGGCAGTGGCTAGGCATAATTTATTGGTCAATTCTTTTAGAGCTGTTGCAAAACTGCCTCTCTCTTTTTTTTGTAAACCTCTCCTTCTTTTGCTGCATCCAATCCACCTTGGCTCTTTTGCCAAGTTTTTTTTTTTTTGCATAAATAATTATGGAGTGCCATTATTTGATAACCGAGCCGGATCCCAAAGGACCCGGGGTGAACTTAAGACGGGCGACACTCGAGGGCAACAGAAGCGAAGGGACGCAGGTGTTTCGAGGCAGATGGAGAGCAACCGCCAGCCCGTATTTGGGTGCAAAAAAACTTCAGCCCCGCCGAGGGGTTTCCTACCGACATGCAAATGGATTTTTTAAAAAAAATCTAAAATACAACATTCCCAACAGGGTTTTCCACCCTCTGTGGAATCCATCAGGAGAGGAAGAACAGAGGATTCAATCCATCTTGCATGCTTTGAAGCACGGGTCTCCAACCTTGGCAACTTTAAGACTTGTGGACTTTTCAATTCCCAGATTCTGGGAGTTGAAGTCCACAAGTCTTAAAGTTGCTAAGGTTGGAGACCCCTGCGCTTTGAAGGATCTCAATAGTGTTTTTCCTACTCAGAAGTTCTTCTCCTCCCTTAAGAAGAAAAAGGCTGGTTTTTCCACCGAGGCGGTCAAAGCGGTACAAAACCCTCTCATGGTGGTCCACGATACAGAAAGACGGGCCCTGGTATCTCTTAAGAAGGTGCCAACCTCATCCTGAGGGTCTCCTTCGCCTCTGGGACAATCCTTCTCTTGAAAGAAGGTTCAACTCAACAACCAGGCAAGATCTCCTCCTCATGGGCAGAAGAAAAGCGCCCTGCTTTGACCGCTCGGTCTTCTCCAGAAATGGAAACTGTGGGGCTCCGAAAATCCGCGGGAGGAGGCGAGGATACCCCACCTCCCCGCTGCGCCAGCTGTCCGGCTGAAAAAGTCACATCTGTCTGCCACCGAAGTCTCCACGCAAAGCTCCCCACCGTCTGTGCAGGTTCGCAAACTCCCGTCCGGTTGTGCCGCCTTCCGTCCGTGTTAGTTTCGTTTAAAGAGCCCTAGAAGAAGGAAGGGAAGGCAGGTTGGTCCGAGAAAAATCCCGTACAGGACGTTCCTCCACAATACAACCGTAATGTAAGCCCAGATTTCCATCAAGCAAGAGAGTGGTTGAGGGAGTCATTGGCGCATGTTAGGGCAACACCACTGTTGTTAAGGGAATTACTTCCGTTGTAAAGAGAGCCGCACGGTTGTTAAGAGGATCTGGCTTCCCCCGTCAGACGTTTGCAACAGGGAATCATGTGCAGTAGTGGGTTTCTACCGGTTCGCCCGGTTCGGGCGAACCGGTAGTGGAGACAGCAGGAAGCTCCGCCCACCTGCCCAGACTTCATCGCGGGTGTTCCGAACCGGTAGCGAAGTGAAACCCACTACTTATCATGTGACCCCGGGACACTGAAACCGTCATAAGTACATGCCAGTTGCCAAGTGTCTCAATTTTGGTCATGTGACCAAGGGGAGGCTGCCACGGTCGTAATGGTGAACAGCGGTCATAAATCATGCCATTGTAACCTTTGAACGGCCACTAAACGAATGATTGTACGTCGAGGGTTACCTGTACACAATAGCTCAGCCACCCCACTGCTCATACAACGGGGGGGAACCCCAAACCATGGGGATCCACGTAAGATATGAGAATTTTTGGGTCATTCACCAAAATTTGATTATTATTGTTTTAGCTCTTGGGAATTTTACATTTGGGTTGGTTCTTCCCTCTCCTCACTTAGAGGTTATTAAATCAGTGAAATAAAAATTGTTTGCGTCTACAGGGGCAGCCTTAAAGAAGCCTCCGTCCCGGACCAGGTTATTTCACCTCATCTCCTGTCATATTTCCAGATTTTCTAAAGCGTACATAATCTCTAGTCCTTCCAAAGATGCTGACCATGCAGTGGCCACCCTTGGCAACAGAAGCGAAGGGACGCAGGTGTTTCAAGGCGGATGGAGAGCAACCGCCAGCCCGTATTTGGGTGCAAAAAAACTTCAGTCCCGCCGAGGTGTTTCCTACCGGCATGCAAATGGATTTTAAAAAAAACAACAATCTAAAATACAACATTCCCAACAGGGTTTTCCACCTTCTATGGAATCCATCAGGAGAGGAAGAACAGAGGATTCAATCCATCTTGCATGCTTTGAAGCACGGGTCTCCAACCTTGGCAACTTTAAGACTTGTGGACTTCAATTCCCAGATTCTCGGAGTTGAAGTCCACAAGTCTTAAAGTTGCTAAGGTTGAGACCCTTTGAAGGATCTCAATAGTGTTTTTCCTACTCAGAAGTTCTTCTTCTCCCTTAAGAAGAAAAAGGCTGG